>NW_027492625.1:0-522719 GCF_021521415.1 Bidens hawaiensis | reverse complement strand
TTGTTTTCTGTTACCATATACTGAATGAAATATGAGCATGTTTTAAAGTTTAACTTTTGCTAAGATTGTGTTTTGAAACCAAAATATGGTTCACACTGTTTGATTTTTGACTTTGATATTGTTCCTCTTTCTACGTTGTGATTTATATATAGATAAAGGTATATGAGTTAATTGTAGCAAAACCCAGTAAGGTAATGGTAAAGATTTTAGTAGAAATGTCATTGAACCTCAGATAGTAGTCCTGCTGTTAATCGATGAAATGTAGCCAATAACACGTCGTGATCTAAGTGGACTAAAAGCACCTATAACCAGTATTTTGATGTTAACATTTTCGTGACAGTTTGGTCTTTTATATAAATGGTTTGGTTATCGTAGAACATGGATCAGTAAATGGTTCGGTTATTGGAAAACATGGATATATCATTGCTTGTTAATTGATCATGCTCGGATCCCCCATCTTGCCCATCACTATGTTATGAGTTATGACATATTCAATGTCATATAACATGTTTGTATATGATGACATCTAGGGTGTCACTTTTACCCGAAACCCAACCCGAAAAAACCCGTACTCGAACCCGAACTAGCCCGACTCGAAAAACCCGAACCCGAGAAAAGACTAACCCGAACCGAAGTAATTCGGGTTGGTTCTCGAGTTTGATTTACAAGATTTGGGTCAACCCGAAAAGGCCGAATAAACTTTTAGTTTGAAATTAAATATATTTTTATATATAACAGGCTAAGTCTTAGCCACTAAATTTATCAGAATCCAACTCTAATCAACTGTTGTCAGTCTAACTATTATGGATCGATTGCTTATTATTAATTTATGTTTTGCATTTATTACTAATAGCAACTGTAATCGAACAACCAAACACGCCCGATTGAATACGATTATGGTTCAAGTTGTTTTACTCTACTTTTGAATTGTTTTATCAAGTTAGGTTAGTTTATTATTTAATTATTTGTGTTATAAGCGAAGAAGAATATGCTGTTTTAGTTTTAGCATTGTAGTTTTTAAAAAACTTTTGGTTTTGTGTTTTTTTTCTAGGATACTCGAAACCCGATTAACCCAACCCGAAAAAACCCGAACCCGAATTACCCGAACCCGAAAAACCCGTGAGAGATTTGGGTTGGGTTTCGGGTCAAGATTTAAAACTTTGAAACCCAAAGAACCCGACCCGAAAAACCCGAAACCCAAAAAACAAACCCGAAGAACACCCCTAATGACATCTCCTAAAAAAACAGCATTATCAATTTATCACACTAACTAACTTATCAAATTGATTTTGCAGCCCAACCCAATATGGCCCAACAAGTTTTCAGGCATGATCATTTGAACATAGAGTTTCATAAACATGATCATTTTTCTAAGTGATCATATCCACATGACCGATTCACATTAGTATGTCTTAAAACTCTTCAAAAACGTTGATTGGATATTAATTGCTTGGTTTGTGACTTTTAAGATTATTAACAACGTTTTCATATGTTGTTATTTGGACACACTTATCCAACATATTATTATTTTGAATTTTAATTTTTAAAGTTAGTATATATTCGGGTAAATCAATGATATCACACACAGTGGCGAAACTTGGATGAAGATGTCGAGGGGGCCGGACGAAAATACGCATTAAAAAATTGTAAACGGAGGGGGCCGACATCAAATTTTTGATTGAAAACGGGTTAATTTACACTACGTATAAAAAATGTCGGACGAATACGGGTAAATTTACAATAATACACAAAAGACGGAGAGGGTTGGGGCCAACCATCCTTCGCCCATGATCACACAATCACCTACCAACAACTTTTTTAAAACATTTTACGTGATCTAATACCCGAATATCCATCTTAAATTCTATGGCTTCGAGTTTACTCAACAATTATTTTTTTATTTTCTTGAGGATAAAACCAAATATGTTTTTCTATCATTTAAAAGTTAATTTTTCTATATTGTAAACAAATTATCCTAAGCAATTGATCCGATTGAGAGCAAACTCTTGTGATATTATATACTCTATTAAATGAAACCCACTTGAATACTACTTGTTTTGATTGGTCCATTTTGTGGGCATTGTGATATTTTATATTTTACGTATCTTAATTAAAATTAAACGTATCTTTTTTTCTGGACACAATTTTACCAAGCAAACGACTTGATGAATTGTTAAAGCGGGGTTGATTAAGGCGTGGAAGGACTACACTGTTAAGACGGAGAATGATTAAGGCGTTAAAGGACTACACTATGCATACAAGTTCGAATCTCGCATGTGGCTGTTTATTTAACAATTTTAGTCCTAAGTTTAATAATTCAGTTAAATCTTTCACAATGTTTAATAATTGACTTTATTTTTAAATAACTTAATAACAATTAGTTTTTATAAGAATAATAATTAGTTTAGTAAAATGTAGCATCTCAAAATTATTTTTATCTCTGTGTTTGATATGTATTTCTTGGCGAGCATCGATTACTATAGCAAGCAAACCGAACTTATTTACTTATCTTTTAGAATGCAAAATTATATCTATCATATTCTTAAAATGTTAAACTAGATAAGTTACACACATCATTTACTACGTAACAAACTAAGTTGACACACACCGAATTCCGCACCATCCCATATAAGTTTGTTTTAAAGATTCTTAATCTTAAAGTTAATCCAAATGGGCAACTATACAGATACCTAATTTGCAAGCGATCAGCCACACATGGCTTCGCTGGACAAACACCATAGCTGTTACTTTCATAACTTAAAGCCCTAATTAAATACCTACTTATCTTTACTATTTTTGAAATAAATTAAATTAAATTAGACAACGACTCCCCTATTTAAATGAATATTAAATGTTAAAATAACAACTACCAATTTATGTGGAAAAATTCTCAAAATGATTTGGTTGTGATTTGGTTGTCTGTTAAAAAAAAGTTTCATAAAAGAAAATTCTCAAAACGTCTTTTCCTCTATGTGTAGTGTGGGGCTGACCTATAAACTAGGGGATAAGTGACATTTGGCGCATAGTCAGCAAATAAACAACGTTGTCAGTTACGGGTGTTGAGACGGTAAATCGACACAATGTCATCGGTTTCAGTTACTTGAATTCGACACGAATTCAGATATTATCGGTTACACTCGTTACAGTATAGACACCTTTGGTAAAACCTGATGTTAAACCCCAAAAACTAAATTCGTCAAATTAACATATAAAAAAAAATAAATTATTCGACGTTTATTTAGTCGGTAAACACGTGTGCTGGTAAAAGCCATGTGTTGTCGGTCCCGGACATTGAGACAGTAACTCGACACGAGTTCAGACATCGTTTTCGGTTACTTTCGTTATCGTTCCGAATCTAAAAAACGGGAAAATATAAAAAATTGAGGTGGACCAATGAGGTGGAGTCGGTTGTGAAACCGGGCTTTGATAAAATTTGAGTGTTGTCGGTCGAGGACGTTGAGGTTGTGAGTCTACACGTGTTCGGCTGTTTCCGTTATGTTCGTTACGGTACTGAAATAAAAAAAACAAAAAAACATAATGTCAAGAACCAATTTGGTGTCGCCATGTGGCCCAATCAACACTTAGCGACACCAGACTTGTTAAATGTTATGTATAATAATAATTAAACAAATAAAAACTCATTAAATTACATAAATAAAAATTCTTTAAATTAATTAAATAAACAATACATTAAAATAAAAATAAATACACACCAAAAAGTAAAAAATATACATATAAAAATACTAATTAAGACTCGTCCTCGTCTTCGTATACATCTTCAACGGGAATGCACTCACGATCTCACCTCTCTGCTCCGTCGTCTCTTGCATGATCTGATCCATCTTCTTCTTATTCTCAATAAATTGTTCCATCATGTCGGAAGTAGTTGTTGAATTCATTTTGGTAAAGAAAGTTGATGAAAATGGTTTTTGAAGGTTGAGTTGGTATATGAAATGATTGGGTATTTATATTAAACTTTTTTTTTATGTAGATGACCGTTCAACCGCAAAAAAATAAAATAATAGTATTATTCAACTTTTAGCAGCGGTAAATATATGCCGCCCCTCTTATGGCCGGGGGGGGGGGGGGATTCATCGCCATGTTGCCCAGAAATGCCGTCCGGTACGCTTTGTCTTATAGAGAGGTTCCACCCCCCCCCCAATTCAAATTTCACATTTGTTTAACACAAAACCATTGACGCCACAGTGTTTGTAATTGAGTCGACACATTTACGATCCATTCACATCACGCCACTTGGTTGAAACACGTCGTCCCCAACATGTTTTGAAACAAATCCAATGGGCAAGATCGTGTTTGATTACAACATGGTTATAAAAAAAATTGGGAAAATACCCAAAATATTCTCTATAAAGATTCCAATTATGGCTCCCAAATTTAAATTCTTATCTTTGTCCATGAACTCTTCGTAAATGACGCCATGTTTGATAATCGAGTCAACGCATTTGTGATCCAATCATATCACGTCACGTGGCTGAAACACGTCGTCCCCGGGAAACAAATCCAGGATGTTTCTTAACATACCGCGAACAACATGTTTCGGCCACATGGCACGATATGAATGGATCACAAACTCGTATCATCGACCGAAAATTAAAATTTGAGATACATAATCGAAATCTTTATAAAGAAATCTTTATAACCATGCCATAATCAATCAAACACTATCTTGCCATTGTTTAAAAGATTCTCCGAATCCCATAATTGAATAAGCAGGCTAACTTAACTCCAAAGGACCCCACAACACTTTTGAGTTTCTCAACAAGACTTTGAAGAAAGATAGAAGAAGAAGGATCTTTAATTGAGCTTCTTTCCACCACCATGTGAACATACTCTTTGACCCCTTATTATTATTATTATTATTATTATTATTAATAAATTTGCTGCTAGGGTTATTATTTTTGGAATCTTCTGGTGGGTTTTGTCAATAATAATAATAGCTTCAAGTGGGTAGCAGTTGTTCTTGTATTTGTGGAGGAGTTGACCTAATTTGGGTTTTCTTCTAAGTGGGTTAGGATCAATTCACTTACTTTTTAAGTTTTTTAATCTGGGTTTTCTTCCAATTCATTGATTCTCTATCTGGGTTCTGCTAGTTTGATCAAAATTTAGGGTTTTGGAACTTGGGTTTTGCTAATTTGATCGAAATTTTGTGTTTTGGAAGTTGGGTTCTGTTAATTTGATTAAAATTAGGGTTCTTGGAGCTTAATTTGTGGGTTGTTGACTTTGTGAAGTCAATTGGTATTTGTGTGGCAATAATGGCTTGTATGAAGTTAGGATCCAAAGCTGATGCATTCCAGAAGCAAGGCCAGGCTTGGTATGTTCTTTAATCTTTTTAAATTTGTCATTTTTCTTATCTATTTTTTACATATAAATATAAATGCTGGTCAATAAAAAATAAATAAATATATAATTGATTTATTTATGTGTATATGTATGCATGATTTGGTACTAATTTGCTATGAGTTTTGGCATTCATGGATTTATTGATGATCAGTAGACTTGTTTATCCAAATTTATGTTCCTGGAAGTTGTAAAATCATGTGTTTTCTTGATTTAGATGACCTGTATCAGTGCTACAGTGAAAATGTGATGTGTTTGACCTAAAAAGTCAAAGGGGGTATTTTTTTTATGTCAAATGTGGTGGCGTTGATAGCCGAAAGACAAGGGTACATGCACCAATCGGTTGGTGTCCCGATGGTTGAGTGTTATGTGTCTTATGTCCAAGGCTTGATGCAAAACTACTATCGAGCCAGGGGTCTCACCGGAAGCAGCCTCTCTATTCCTATGGGGTAGAGGTAAGGCTGTCTACATCTTACCCTCCTCAGACCCTACCATAACTTTGTTATTGGTGGGATATACTGAGTACGATGATGATGATGAAAGGGAGCTTGATTTATTTGAGGGTTGCTTTTCAAGTTACCATCTTGTTTGTTAAAATTTAAAGATCTTGTGTTAATGTTAAAGTTTAAAGATAATTTTTTTTACCTCAAAGTAAAGGGTAATTTGATTGCAGTGAGGGTTTTTTTCCCAACTTTATTATCAACTATCTAGTTTATAGAAGTTACCATCGTTTTTGACTTTTTTCCAAGTTTAACGAGGTATATTTGACCTCAAAGGTCAAAGGACATGTTGGTCCATGTGTTCTCTCAACAAAAAATTGGTTGAACTGAGGTTTAATTTTGCAATTTTACACCATCTTTCGCTGCTGTAAGCTTGGTATAGTTACCATATTTTGAAGAATATAAGTAATATGTTTGACCTCAAAAGTCAAAGGACACATGTGTCTTTGGAACATAAACTTGATTGTACATGTGATGCTATTTCATCTCTTACACCAAATCTGTTCATAAAGATTAATGTAATTAGCACAATCATATCCAATTTTATTAATAACTATCAATTTTGAAGTTAAAATCAAAATTATACCTCAAAAGTCAAATTACACATGTCTTTGGACCTTTCTTAAGACCTACTACTATTAAGCTCTATGCTACTTCATGTTCCTACTTTTGATTCTTTTTGCAATTGATCTTGAGCTATCACCAGCTATTCTTGATCTTTTTGTTGGGCATGATTTTGTGGCTTTATTTATTTTCTGAACGATTTTGTGGCTTTATTTTTTATGCACTAATTTGGATGTTTGGATATGGTTATCATTGTAGGTTTTGCACAACCGGTCTCCCAAGTGATATTGTTGTTGAAGTGGAAGATATGTCTTTCCATCTCCATAAGGTAAGCTTTATTGTTTCTTATGTTCTCTATTTATTGTCATACTTTGACTATCAAACGAGCAATTTAAAGTTTCAAAATTGATGTGCACGTCTCTGAATTCGAAAGAAAAAGGAGTAATAGCATTGGAAAATTACAATGTGCCTGAAACGTAAATAGAATGCATTCTAAAAATTTGAAATCATAATTATAACTTTAGCAAAATAAAAGATTGTCATTCAAAGTCAGCGGATGAAGACTAAAGTATATTTCAACCCGTTTTCAGCATTCTTTTTTCAAGAAGTTATCTTGTTAAAATTATTTTTTTCGTTTATTATCATTATTATTGTACTTAAATTCAATGACATCGCTTTGGGCCTTCGATATTTCAGATATCCTGCAAATGAATATTCTGTAAGTTATCTTTCTAAACAAAAGCTGACAACTTTGACCCGCTCTACTTATGAACATGGCGATTAGGGTTATGTTTCGTTTGAACTAAGTAAAAAAACAATTAGTTAAAAAGGAAACAGGTCAAATGGGTCGAAGTAATCTAAACTATTGTTTAATTATCCACACACCCTCCTAAATCGCTTTAATAAAACAATAGATTATTATTATTGTTATTATTATAATTTTATTATTATTATTATTATTATTATTATTATTATTTTGCATTATACACATTCTCCAACTTATTTATGCAGTTCCCATTGCTTTCAAGAAGCGGCGTCATGGAAAGATTGATAGCAGAAGCATCCGAAAAAGGCGACACAAATGGCACCATAACTCTGACCGACATTCCCGGTGGGGCCAAAACATTCGAACTCGTTGCTAAATTCTGTTACGGTGTAAAACACGAAATAACCGTCTCAAATGTGGTACCCCTCCGGTGCTCTGCCGAATATCTAGAGATGACCGAAGAATACGGAGAAGACAACGTAATTTCACAAACTGAAATCTTCTTCAATCAAGTTGTTCTTAAAAACTGGAAAGATTCCTTAAAAGCACTCCAAACGTGCGGTGATGATAATATTATCCATCATGCCGAAGAGCTTAATATTACAAAACGGTGCATCGAGTCGTTAGCGGTCAAGGCGAGCACCGATCCGAATTTGTTTGGTTGGCCCATGATCGACCATGGTGGGCCCATGCAAAGCCCGGATGGTAGTGTGTTGTGGAACGGGATAAGCACCGGGGCCCGGCCCAAAAACGTGAGCTCCAATTGGTGGTATGATGACGCGTCGTCTTTGACTTTGACTCTTTACAAAAGGTTGACTTTGGCAATGGAGGCCCGCGGGATTAAACAAGAAATAATAGCGGGTTCTGTCGAGTATTACGCGAAAAAGTATTTACCGGGCCTGACTCGCCGGAAAACCGCACCGGCGGGTGTAACCGCCATCGAGCCGCCATCGGAAGAAGACCAGAAGATTTTACTTGAAGAAGTCAACCGATTACTTCCAATGCAAAAAGGTCTAGTTTCAACTAAATTCTTATTCGGGCTTTTACGAACCGGGTTGATTCTTCGGGCTGACCCGTCTTGCATATTGGATTTGGAGAGAAGAATCGGGATGCAACTTGATCAAGCGACTCTTGAAGATTTATTAATGCCGAATTTTTCGTACTCGATGGAAACGTTGTATAATATTGAGTGTGTGCAACGGATGGTGGAGCATTTTATGGCTATGGATCAAGCAACAGGTGGTGGGTCCCCTTGTTCCATTGAGGATGAACGGTTGTTGGGCTCACCGTCTTTGACTCCTGTCACGATGGTGGCTAAGCTTATTGACGGGTACTTGGCGGAAGTTGCACCCGATGTTAATTTAAAGCTTCCTAAGTTTATGTCTCTTGCGGAGGCGGTTCCCGAGTATGCTAGACCATTGGATGATGGGTTGTATCGTGCAATCGATATTTATTTGAAGGTAAATGACTTATGATGATTCACGTTTTAGTACTGGTGGAAAAATAGATGGGTTGGGACGTTGGGTAACGGGTTGAAACAAATAATTTTTTGGTCACGGTCAAAGTAGGTTGGCTTAAAATACCCAGCCACTTTAATTCAAATGGGTTAAACGAGTCAACTCGTGAACCGACCAGGTTGATACGAATACGTCCCTCTTAGCTAAACGGGGTCGCGCGCTCAACCTGACACTAACCTGAACCCGGTAATACTAAACCCAAACCCGAAAATGTCGCGTTTGGTTCTTGTCGTGTCAGAAATTCACGCCCCTAGGGTCGGGTCCGGTTGACCCAAAACACTAAAGTTTTCAACTTTCTGATAAAGTACGGGTCAAATGCGTTATTATATCACTATTATTGATTGAAAAATATTTTGATAAAAATGTTTAACCATTAGTTACACGAAAAATATCCATTAATGATGAGAAAACAAGTGATTTCTTGCACAGGGTGTGTTAATAACCTTAGTTTAAAAACTTATCATGCGAAGAAGACATTATTTTCATGAGTAAAGGGATAATTTAAAAAGACCACATTACCCTTCCGTTAGTATGGAGATACGGGTACAATGGTTATTCTGATCTGTGCTCATTTTAGAGGAAGTGCTCAACTATTAGTTAAAAGTCTAATATGAAAAACTTGTGTATAATGCATGAATAGTTAGCTCAAAAATATGCCATAAAAGGAGATATTGACCAAATTACCCTTTTATAGGTTAAAATGTCTAAAATACCCATATTTCCTTCATGACAGAACGGGAAAACTTGCTATAAAAGACATACTACAGTTTTAGTATCATTGAAAGACAGGCATTCTGAAGGGTATATTCGACAATCTAACATTTTTCAATTTCACAAATGCAGTATCATCCATTGTTAGCAGAGTCAGACAGAGAACAGCTATGCAGACTCATGGACTGCCAAAAACTATCATTAGAAGCGTGCACACACGCCGCACAGAACGAACGATTGCCATTACGAATCATAGTCCAAGTTCTTTTCTTTGAGCAGTTGCAGCTCAGAACCTCCATAGCCGGCTGTTTCTTGGTTTCAGACAATCTTGCAGACTGGTCAAGACAGTATAGAAGCGGGTTGGGTGCGGCATCACAAGAGGGCGGTTGGAACACAGCCGTGAGGGAGAATCAAGTTTTAAAAGTTGGTATGGATAGCATGCGGATGAGGGTGTCGGAGCTCGAAAAAGAGTGTTCAAATATGAAGCAGGAGATTGAGAAACTGGGGCGGGCCAAGGTCGGCAGTGGCGGTGGCGGGTGGCGGTGTCGGAGGAAGTAGTACTTGGGGTAATATGTCAAAGAAGTTTGGGTTCAAACTAAAGTCTCAAATGTGTAGTGCACAAGAGGGAAGTGTTAGCAAGCAAAGTAATGCAAGTGGGAAGAAGGTTGAAAAGGTTAGAGGGAAGCAACAAAAGCAAATGAAGCATAAGAAAGATTTGTCCTGGGAAGGGTAAAATGGGAAACTGAAATGTTAAAAAAAATATTTGTTTGGCAAAGTGTAAACTTAGGCTACATTTAGGTCTCAAATTGCTAAACAAATATTTTTTTTTAACTTTTTTTTTAAGTTTGGGTTTAAATATGGTGTGGTGAAAGTCAATTGTAACAAGACCTAAATGTAGATGGAAAAGGTTTGTTTTCCTTTTGTATTAGCATACTATACTTTAAACAAACCTTAGATATTGATTTAGATAAATTAAGGCACTGGTGTAAGGTACTGATTTTGGTCTGCCACACAGGAATCAGTGTACATCGCTATTCTTTTTTACTAAACACAATTGACGGAATCTTGTATCGAGTCAAATAATTCACTTAATATTATATCATATCCGGAATTTTGTAACTTGTATCGCGTCATTGCGTAGATCGAAGGTAGGTGTGTATGAGTGAGAATATGGTGTTTTGTTCTAGTTTTCATACGATCGTATAGCACTCACACTATCGCATGACTTCTGGCCCACGTTTGTTAGATGCTTTTGTATGGTGGATTCCATACGTATGATCGTATCCCTCGTACGATCGTATAACAGACGTGTGAAATGTGGTAGAGGGTATACCAATAATATATATCCCTGAATAAAATAAAATCACGTCATTTGATTTGAGATTTAAATGGTTCTGTTCACAAATCGGCTTAACCGTCTGATCCGGATTAAACAATGAGGCTTAAGGACACTTTATTATTATTATTATTATTATTATTATTATTATTATTATTATTATTATATAACATAAGTCCTCTTTCCAGTCACTTTTCCCATCTGCAAACTACACTTTTGTAGTTTTCTAGTCATCAATAAACTGAGAGAAAAGAAAGGTACATGCAGTCAAGTGTCATACATAGGGGGTGTTTGGCCTAGCTTTTTTAATAAAATTTATAGCTTTCTTAGTTTTTTTTTTACAAAAGACTATAGACCATGAGTAGTCATAATGCCTCACCTCCAGGCATTATGCGACACGTGGCGCCTAGTCAGAGTTATGGTTTTATACAAAAATAGAGTGTAGTCATAAAGCCTCCATAATGCCTCAATTCCATTATTTTATTATTATTTTTTTGCCTTACAGCCACGTTATGTACAAAACGCCCAAAAAAATAAACTATAATGCTCGGGGGGGGGGGGGGGGGGGAGTGTGCCCCAGGCGTTTTAGGCCATAACGCCTCCCAAAATTTGCCACTACGGGTGGTCTTAGGGGGGACGGGGCGGTGCGTGATAAGCCACCCATCACGCGTGGTGGGTTTTTCCACACCGCCGCCGCTACCTTGTCACGCGAAATCGAGGAGGTTTGCGTGATGGCCATCACGCGTGAGATGGGGTGGAAAACCAAGAAATCTATCCGTTGGGAGGGGGTGGTTATGACCGTTGGGGGGAGCCGTCGGCGGAAATGATGGATTGCTGGAAGTGATGGGTCACCAGAAAAATAACAGGGAAGAAAGAGTGGGTCACCGGAAGTGATGGATCAAAGGAATCGATATTGGAGGTGGGTGTGGGGCGTTTGTTGGTGGATTGAATTGGGGTTTTCGATCTGGGTTTGGTGGGAGTCGGGTCGGGTTGATCGGAAGGTGGTGGTGGTGGTGGTGGAGGTGGTGGGTCGGATTCGGATCCGTCGGACGAGTGTTCGGCTTCGTCGCCTGAGGATGAATTGGCGGGTTGGATTTCGGATTCGGATCCGGCCATTGGTGGTGGTGGTGGTGAGGTCAGGGTTTGTGAGAATTTGGGGGAATTTTTAGAAGGTGGTGATGGTGAGTGTATGTATATGTATATATATGTGGGTGTTATATGTATACGTGTGTGTCAGTGTTGAATGCTAAAGGTATACACGATAAACACGAGACATCGAACAAAAAAAAACAAAAAAATTCCATCACACACCACCACACCACCACCCCTAGTAAAAAACCATCACATATGATGCATTTAGGGTTGGTGATGTGACACAATTTGATTGGGTAGGGTGTGTGATGAGTGATGCCACCACATCCACCACTCCTCCCCTTAGAGTAACAATACTTGTGTACCAAAGAGATCTTTTCAAACATCTTATGTATGTCCTACTTAGGTGATTTTTTGGATTAAAATAATTAGAGAGTACAGCCATTGGTGGTTGCATAGGAAAAGAAGACTGCAAAGTTAGATAAAGTCATTTGGTTTCAACTTCTGAACAAAAAAATTCCATATTTAGATAACAAAAAAAAAGCCATTTGGTTTACAAACAAGTGAAACAACTAGTTATAGAATACTTTTTCAAAATTACATTACAATTACAGTGATATATTATATTTATAAGCTAGAGTGCTATAATAATTTGTATTAAAAGTAATATAACAACTTGGTTAAAATAAAAAAGCACCGCTTTGCGATGGCAATCGATGTGAGTTTGGTTGGTATTGGTTAGTTTCATTATAATAATACAATAATGACAAGAAATCGAAATAACTAAACTCTCAAAATTGTATTGACACTTGTATAGCTTATGAAAAAAAAAACAATTTTGAAACAACATGTAGTCAGTTGGTAAACCTGCGCGAAGCAGTTGCGTGTTGACGTGAATTCAATTGGTGTTGGATTACGACACTGGAACTAAACCAAAAGGTGATTAGTCAACGTCCAAGTACAACAAGTTAACATATTTAAAACAAAATCCAGGCGTTGCGACTACGAACCGACGTGAATTCAGATAGTATCAGGTAACAACACCGGATCTGAAAAAAACAAAAATGGTTGACACACAAATACTTGATAACAAAAAAAACCCACGTGTTGCGATAGCCAGCCGACACGAATTCGGTTAATATACTTAAAAAAACCCATGCATCGTGTAGACAAACATACACGAATTCGATCAATATCAACAGTACCGGCAGTCCCGCACTAAATCGTAGACACATAATTCGGTTGGCATTGGCAGTACCAACACTAAATTGTAAACATAAATTCGTTTACCAAAAAAACTAACATCAAATGAACCGACACGAATTCGATTGGTATCGGGTCACGGCATCGGACTAAATCAAGAAATAAATGTCAATACCCGACAACAAATTAATATATTTATAAAAATCACACTTGTAGTGATGAACCGACGCGAACCGATATAAACCAACACGAATTTGATTGACATGAATGATTATACTAAACTAGCTTTTATCCCCCGTATTACGAGGGTTGTTTTACATTATTCCTTTATATATTTTTTAGATTTTAATTTTATTTATTATATAGAAGGTAATAATATACTTATTATTTGATGATAAAATGGTTTCACAAATAAATGAGATGTTATAACCCGGTTTAAATGTTATTTGGGTTTGGTGAGACCCATAATCCGTTTATTTATTTTTTACTATAAATTGTTTTTAAAATATAAACAATATATCTTTTTTAAAGAAATCATATAATAATTTTAGTATATCCTTATTTTCTAGGATTTTCATATAATATATTTGGTGAGATTAATTTTTAATTTTATAGGGTGGCAGTTAGACCTGCAATGCTACATGGAACCGATTGTTGGGCCATCAAGAAGGCACAAGTGCGGAAGATGGAGGTAGCAGAAATGAGAATGCTACGTTGGATGTGTGGGCACACAAGGCTAGACCGAATAAGAAATGTTGTGTTTCGAGAGAGATTAGGGGTGGCGAACATAGCAGACAAGATAAGAGAGTGGAGATTGAGATGGTTTGTACATGTAAAGAGAAGACAGACGACGAATCCTGTTAGATCCGTAGAAAACATTACTATAGAGGGGAGGAGGGGTAGAGGACGACCGAAATTGACTTGGGATGAGAGGATTAGGCATGATTTGATAGACCTAAACCTCTCTGAGGACATGGTTGAGGATAGGAATTCGTGGAGAAGTAGAATTAAAGTTAAGGATTTTTAGAGATAATTGAATACCTTAGGGCTTAGACTTAACTTATTTAGGTCACATACCATAATGGTATTTCCCTTACATATATTATTATTATTATTATAATTATTATTAGCTTTTTTATAGCTGTTAAACTGTGATCTTATTATTAATATTATTATAATTAGTAGTAGTTTTTATATAACTGTTAAACTTTGATTTCCTTTATTTTGCTTCATACACATGTTCTTAGAGCCGAGGGTCTCTCTGGAAGCCACCTCTTTATTCCTTTGGATAGAGGTACGGTGTGCCTACATCCCACCCTCCCCAGACCCTACTTATAGCTTTGTTGTCGGTGGGACTTTACTGGGTATGATTGATTGATTGATTGATTGAATTTTTAATTTAATAAGATGTTATAACCCGTTTAAGGTATATCTGGGTTTGGTGCGACCCATACTTGTGAATTTGGGTTAAATGCATGAGAAACCTCCATTTACAAATAATGCAATCTGGTGGCTTGAGAGAATGTATGGAGCAACCAGCAAGCTTTTAAAGCTTTCGTTTATATATATTAGACAAGTTCTTATCCCCTTGTATTACGAGGGTTTTTTATATTATTTGTTTTTAATATTTACTTATTTTTTGAATTTTATTTTTTTTATTGTATATTGTTTTACAAATAAATAAAATGTTATAAACCGGTTTCAAAGTTATATGGTTTGATGAGACCCAAGACCCGGGTTTATTTTTTTGACTATAAAATTGGTTTTTTAATTATAAATAATATATATCTTTTTTTTAAATAAGTCATATATTAACTTTAAGTATATTCCTACTTTAAGTCATATATTAACTTTAAGTCATATATTAACTTTAAGTATATTCCTACTTTATATAATTTTTATATAAAATATTTGGTGAGATTAGTTTTTAATTTAATGAGATGTTATAACCCGTTTAAGAAATATTTGGGTTTGATGAGACTCATACCCGTGAATTCGGGTCAAATGCATGAGAAACCTCCATTTAAAAATCAAGCAAGTCTGATGATTTAAAAAAAAAAGAGAGTGACCACATCAAGACACGTAAGTTTTTATACGTTTATATATATTATAGATAGATAGATAAACATTGACAGAATTTGATATTTCTCATTTTCTTTTCAATAACACGTTGGATAAATATTGCATAGACTAATTTAATATACTATTCGGCCAGTAATTATTTATTTATATAGAGAAAAATAGACTTTTGGTGCCATAACATTGAAATAGGTTCAAGAAGTTATATATATATATTAGATACTAGGTTAGAACTCGTGTGACACACGTGTTGATAAAAATATAGTAAAATAAAATAAAAAACATATATATAGATATTAAGATAAATATTGGGTTCATATTATATAGACAATTATATTACTTTAAGTAAACATATAAATTACAATTCTCTAAATATTTTCTTAACTTTGGTTTACAGTCATCGCAACATATGTATCGGAAAATTTTAATGTGTATCAATTAAATTTCAATTAAACTAATCAAATGTATCAGAAAAATTTAGGACTACTATAAAAAGTTTAATTATCTTTTTTTCTTAAGTAACGCACTTTTGCAAAGTTATAAAAATGATTTAAACCCGTTTACAACTTGATTGAAAAGCATTATAATATCAACATCAAATCCTTTAACCCATCTACTAAAATGGGTCACATGAAAAAAAAGATAATATATTACATATAAATCAACTACGTGAATAAGATTGCATGATTCAGATTATATGAATCACATTAAGAAGATTAGTTGATTGAATATGTGAATTGATTGAATCCAATTGAATATGTGTAGGTGAATCGATTGACTCCGATTGAAGCTGTGATGGTGAAACAGTTAAATATGTGAATCTGATTACAAAGATTTGATAGTTAGAGTTTTTTTTTACCAAAATGGGAGAGAGGGAAAAAATATTTACCAAAATGTGTGATTTGAAAAATATTTACCAAAATAGGTTCTTCCTTATAAATTTGTCGTTTCTCACTTTTAATCTTATTTAATAAAATAATTCTTATTAAAATTTCTATATAAGAAGTATAGATAAATTTATTTTTGTTTCATTTAATAAAAAATAAAAATATTAAAAAAAAGTTTTTGAACACAGTTTCTTATATTCATAATTTTTTAATTTATCTTTATAAAAAAACAAAATACAAAACCAACGAAGACTTTTTTTGGTTTCTTATTCTTCTAGTTTTTTAATTACTCAATTATTGCTATTTCTTCAAGTTATTTTATTATACAGGAATTTTATATCGATATCGGTATCGATATTGTTTAGTCGGACTTAGTTTGGTTTGACATTGGTTTTGGTACAGTACTTGCACTTGAACCCATAAATTATACGACATCAAGAATTCTTTTTGAATAAAACTTTGTTTCAACAAAATTTATATCCAAAATTTCGGAAAATATAATTATACACATAAGCAAAAACCATAAAAAACAAATGCCAATACCGGTGTCGGTACCGATCTTTAGTCAAAATTGGTTCAGTTCGTGCAAGTACTGATAAAGTACTGACACTCAACAAAGTTTAAAATTAAACGCCGAGGAATAAATGCTAAACACGATCGTGTATTCTCGCTCTCTCTTTTAAACATCTTTTTATAATATCTTAAAATAACTCGAAAGTTTGTATTTTTTTCTAGCATAAAACAATTGTATTTATCATTTATAAACATGTTTTACCCTAATATATATATATATATATATATATATATATAGAAAATGGTTCAAATAAAAAACAATTATTTTGTGAGAAGTGTGAGAATACTTTAAAATAAATCAAACAACCTAAATAAGACACTATACCATGTAAATATGAAACTTTATGGTTTTTAGAAACTACTAATCTCAACCACTAGATCCTAGATCTAAGGGCCTAGATTTATTCTTATTCTTCTCACAAAACTATTGTTTTTTATATTAATCTTACCCTATATATATGTGTGTGTGTGAAAAAACTCGTAGAAAAACAATAAAAGAAAAAAATCAACCACAAACCAAAAAAATAAAAAATAAAAAATATGAACACATGAGTTTATTTTAATCTATTTTGAAAAGTAAATACAAATATGAATATAAGAACAATTTACAGAAATATGTTTGAATATTTTGTTTTAAACGAAACAATATATAAAAAAAATTTATTATTTTAAACTCGTTATTTTATATATGTTTTTATATAGAAAAAAATTTACTCAATAAGAATGGAAGTGAGAACATATAAGTTTATAAGAAAATACTTATTTTGGTAAATACTTTTTAAATAATTCATTTTGGTAAATACTTTCCCCCTCCCCCATTTAGGTAAAAAAAACTCTTGATAGTTACCTTCAATATTTATAAATTTCAATGTAATAGATAGATGGTGATTGCTAGGGTTAAAACATGTGAATTAGAATGACAAAAAATTATGAATATAATAGTCATCACAAGTTTGATTTTAAATTGAATTGAAATAATTAAAAAATATTTAGAAAATGCCATGTGGCACTTTAAAGAAATTTGGTGAAAAAGAGAGAATTTTGTGGAAAATCCACTTGTTTATTATATAAAGAGATTTGCGAGAGTATATCATGTAAGTAGTTTTGGTCCATTAGCTTTGTTGTGTTGTTAATTGGTATTTCCTTGATTACGTCCCGGGTTCAATTCCCTTCCAAATTGGCCAAATACATTTTTTTGGTTTTATTTTTCTTAATTTTGGTATTTCCTTGATTACGCCCTGGGTTTTAAAACATGTTTTGTTACCATAGATTAAGGTGGGCCAAATGTTTTCATTAGCTTTATTTTTCTTAATTTGTGTCATCATAAAACTGTTTTAAAAGCATGTTTTCTTTATAAAAACAAATTTATTATTATTATTACAAATCCAAAGAGTTTATTAACTGAATAAATGCCGGTTTAAATTATTTTATTTGTTTTATGTTAAGTCATTTTATATGTGAATATGACAAATTTAATAATTTTTAGGCTTTAACATTTTCGTTTTATTAGCTTTGTTTATACCATAATGAACGTAATTGGTATTGACCGGATTTGCGTCGACACTGTTTTTACACCCTCGGATTTCAACATTCAGGTTTTACCAACGTCCGGGTTTTACCAACCGTATGGTACCAACTGAACCCACATTGGTGCATTGCTACAATGATATGGATACATAAAAAGATCCGACTTGGTTGGCGCCACAAAAGCATGACGTAATCAAACATCGTCGTGCAACGTCCAACACCGACAACACTCGGGTTTTACCAACGCCCGGGTTTAACGAACATTATTTCAGTTCCGACATAATAACAAATGTAAACGAAATCTACAAAATTTGCGTTGACCAACCACCGGAAAGTTTGATTTTTTAGCAGCGCCCCGGTTTTACCGACTCACCACCACAACGCCCGAATATGAGTCGACTCGTGGCTGCAACGATCGGGTTTTATAAACGTCCGGGTTTGCCGACCAAATAAACATTGCTTTAAATATGTTAACAAAAAATTTATAATATGTTATATGAGTGTCGTAGAGGACTGACGTCACCCCATTGGCTCACCTCAATTTTTATTTTTGTTTGTTATTTTCATTTTGTTTTTAGTTTCAGGTATCATAGCAAACGTAGCTAACACCGACTAAATTCGCGTTGACTCGCTACTTCCGTCCATGACCAACCGGCGCCACCTCATTAGCCTAACTCAATTTTTATTGTATTTTTTTGTTTCCATTTTGTTTTAGTTCCAGTACCTTAATGAACGTAGCTAATATTAAAAGAATTCGCGTTGACTCGCTGCTACAACACCTGGGTTCTACCGACCGATTTTACCGCGCAACGCGCGGGTAAATTACTAGTTTTAATGTAAAAACATATTACTATCTTTCTACTTAAATGAATACTATCTAACATCACGTAAATACCGGGCCAAAAATGTCAAGCTTCCAAAGCCAAAGGACCAATTTTGCCAAATTCCAAACTTCAGGGTCTAAAATGTAAAATTTTGTTTTCCTGACCCATCGCTCTACGCGATGGATCAGAAGAGACCTCATCGCGTATCGCGATGGAGCGTCTGACACGATGTGACACGTGTGCCACGTGGCACACGGTGTGGCAACACGTTTGCCACATGGCGTGGCGCCTGCTAGGTGTCGCCACGTGGCAGGTCTACTCTCTGACTCACCAAGCCTACATCGCGCTACGCGATGGGCTTGCCAAAGGACCCATCGCGTAGCGCGATGGGGTCCAAAATCAGCTCTATAAATAGCAGCCATGGGATTTCATTTTCATCACAACAAATCTCTCACATTACTCTCTCTCTAACCTCTCTCTACACATTGGGAAGCGTACCCTCAAACCACCTCGAAATCCGTGCCCCGATTCCTCGTTTTCCGTGTCCAATACATCGATATCCATACCACTCCACAACGATATTCCAAACAAGAAGGTGGTGCCGTTCCGAAGTCCCAAGGATCATCTCGAAGTGCGTGTCGTGAAAGAATTGGCGTCTCGATAAGCGTGCCAAAAAGAAGGTGTTGATCAAGAAAAGGAAACTGGAGTCAAAGTGTTGCTCTAGTGTGTAGGGTGTATTAAGCCAAGAAAAGGTAGGCATAATGCCCGAATAAAATAATAATAAAATATTGAAAAGGCTTAATACCATAAGTCGAGGTTATACTCGATGCCTGGATAAACAAAGAAATAAATAACAAAGAAAATGAAGGAAAATAAGAGTAAGATATATATTTGAATATATATATATATATATATATATATATATATATATGAATAATTATTCTTTGCTATAAAATATATTATTTAAGTTTAATGAGTATTCTTAAATAATAACGAAAAGAAATACATTTTTTATAGAAGAAGAAACGTAGAGTTTTATGAATAAACTAAAGGTTTATAAACATTACTTTTCAACTAAAGGTTTTAAAGTAAAAGAAAATATGAACTAAAGGTTCATCGAGGTAATAAGACTAAAGGTCTTAAGCCGGATTGTATATCCGACTAATAAAGGTTATACTCGTACTATAGGTGCAAGATAGCAAGGAAAGACTCACGGACGGTGTTGGAAGCGATCCCATTGAAAAGGTGAATATGCCCCACTTTTACAAACTTGTTTTCAAACAAACAAACGTGTTAAGTGTAAAATTTTGCATGAGGCTACGTGTCTCTAAAAACATTGTAAATAAGAGTATAAGCCTAGCCCTCAGGCTGTGGTACACGTTTGTCTGGATCCTTACATATGTGGAACGCGGTGGGTACATCGCACCACGCTTGGTCACGACCTCCAGCCACGATGGGCCGGACCTAAGTTACGTCCGAGTGAGACTGATCATGTGTATATTTATGGTACCTAAGTCATGTCGAAACGTTGCGGTGTTTTGCTGAGGTGACCTAGTGTTGAGACTCGAGTTTATAATGATTGTTTAACTTAATTATTCCTAAGCCAAGATGGGCCGAGGCTTACGTGGTCTCGAGGGGTAATTAAGTAAAGAAAATATTTTTGCGTCAGCATATTCACCAGCATTCGTTGCTGACGTATTTTTTATAACGTATTGCAGGTAACCAAGAATAGAGTTTGAAGGACGAAGGGCTCAAGAATCCGATGACTCGGATAATTTTGTTTGAATATTAAAATATGATATTTTTGTAAAACATATAAACAAGTAAATACTAAACGAGACTTTCGTCTCGTCTTTTTGTAATGTAAATATTTACAAGTTTGATCCTTATGTTTTATAAAAGTCTTCTGCTATAAACGTAACTCTAATTTATAAACAAATGCGGTACCAACTATTAATCATACTCCTAGGCCTAAGATGTGGGTGTGACAGGTTGGTATAAGAACCATCGATCTTAGCGAATTGGGTATCATAAAACAATACCCAAGCTTCGATCCAAGCATAGGAAATATTTATTTGTTTATTTGAATAGGGATAATATTGGCTGGTAACCCTTTCTTTCCCTCTCCACATTCTAAACCACCCAATAAAGATGTCCTACGAGAAATTAATGGAGTATTATGATAATGAAGCAAGAAGAGCAAGGAAGTATTACAAATTCCCAAAGGACGTTATGAGTAAGGACTACTTTGAATCATTCTTCAATTCCAATGATGGACATGCCCAAAATCCCAATAATGAACCAAGTTCCGTTTACCATCTGGATAACACTCCACATCAAGTGTAACAAGCGCCAAGACACTCAAGTTATCATCCAACAAGTCTACCTATGTACCAACCATCTGAGGTCCCAACATATTATCCTTCCGAGATTCCGACTTATCAACCAACTGAAATTCGGCCATATTACCCAACTGGAGGTTCAACACACTTACCACCGAATCCTCATCCTTCGTATGCTTTCCTCTCCAATATACCAATCAAAGAGGAACCAAAATCTTCTTCATCCGACTGGATGTAATGCCACTCCGATCAACGAAGATGGCATACCGGCACTTCAATTATGGATTATGCAGATTCTCGCATCAACAAGGAAGGGCTGATTGCGTGCGTGTGTGTGGTATAAAATATAAAAGGATGGGATGATTTGCTTTTGCACAAGATCGTGTTTTAAATTTATAAAAGTGATTTCTACAATGACTAAACACACACAAAATAGGCAAGTGTACCTATCGTATATGTAGAATAGTATTGGTAAGAACCAAGTATCGATCCGTGGACATAAATATTTCTAATAATAAATCGTTGTTTTGCTTTAATCGGAGGTTTTAATCATTTTTGGGGTTAATTTTTAAACTTTTTATAAAATATAAATACTTATATATAATATATAGGTGACCAAGACAAGAGATTCTAAACGAGTTGTTCAATTATGCGAAGGTTACCATCTAAGATCAAGAATTCACTCCATTTTAACATTGATAATTAATATTTGAACATGTGATAAACTTGCCATAGCAATATATGATAGATAGCTCTTTAAACCTTAAGTGAGCATCTTTGGCACTAAGGAGATAGCATGCGCATTTTAAAGTCCACCCTTTCCTAATGTAATACCATCTCAATGATGTCAATTTAAGTTGGCAAGTGGTTTCGTAAAGTAGAAAGATTAGGATTGACTTCGATTTCTCAAATACCCATTCTAACAACTTCGGGTGGTTGTAGTTCATCACACAACCTCCCCTTGGTTGATTTATGTAGGTTATAATTACACATTCCGTTAACATATGATTTCTTTAAGTAATTTGATATCCTAAGCAAAGCCATTTTCGGAATACCAAGGTTTAGAAAAATACATCATAACTTATATCTCATCATTTCTAAGTACAATATAAGGATCCATGTTTCGATAATGTATCAAAGTATTTCTATCTTTCAAGAACATGAATCGATCATGAACGATTTCCAATGGAATTGACAACCACCAACTTTGAATTAGTGATTTAAGATGGTGAAACATTTATCATCAAAAGATAATTGTAATATAACCATGTACTTTACTAGACTACGTCACATGTCTTGATTAATTATCAAGTAAAACAAAGCTTCTTCATCGATTTTAGATGGTAAAAGGAGTTAAGCTCATAATGAGCATGATGATAAACATTAAGATGATTGATAATAACAAAATCATGATTAAACTTGGAACAATCTAACCAAATGTAGATGAATCTTTCTTCTTAATGATGGTAATGATGGTTGATGGTGATGATCTCCAGTCCTTCAAACTCTTCACTAGATCTTCAAAGTGAGTGTTAGTGTGTGTTTTTATAAGTGAAAACCGGAGAGAACTCTTTTCAAGGCACACCAAATGAGTGCAACATGAGCCACTATTTATAGGCAATCTGGATAGTGAGGCATGGCCCCGTGCTTTATGAGCACGCCCCCGTGCATTTTTATGACATGTGCCAGATTTGTTTTGTCTTTTCTATGAGGTGGCAACGGCCCCGTGGTTGGTAGGCACGGCCCCGTGGTGAATTGGGAATGGAATCATCCATCCCTTGCCCTATCGGGCTAAATTAGTACCTAGCATAATGTCTTTGGCACCCGTGACCATAAAATATCCAAACCAACATAAAAACAAACAAACAAGTACGATGGAAAGTAAATTGTTTAAAACACACATAATAAGTTCATAAAATACTACCAACCCATGCCCCTCGCCCGACCTACCAGTGCTGCCAGTCATCAGTTACCCGTGTCTAGGTCAAATGGTCCCCACTGCCTATCCATGCGATAGCCCAAACGATCAATCTCTCTCCTCGTCTCTGCATATTCGGCTGCTCGCTGTGCATCTGAGGCAGCCATCTGGTCGATGGCCTTCTCCAGGACTTCAAATGCTTTGTTAGGTGATTTGGATCCCAGGTCTCCACCAGCGATCTGGTCGATGGCCTATTTGTTTTGACTGGATTGTGCGTCAAATAAAGTTTGAACTTGTAACCATACGCTCAGTCCATGATGTGGGAATCTTCTTAGATGACTTTTGTATCTTTTCCATGCTGCGTGTAACGACTCATCATCATCGGTCCGGTATCCGGTAATGCTGGCTCGGTATTTGGCAGTTTTATCGGGCGAAAAATATTTGAGGAGAAACTGTTCAACCATCTGGTCCCAAGTGGTGATGGAACCAGAGGAAATAGATTCTATCCATTCTAGGGCTTGACCCCTTAGAGAGAAAGGAAAGAGTTTAAGCTTGATTTGATCGTCTGAAAAGTTTTGGATTTTAAAGGTTCCGCATATTCATATGAATCGAAATATGTGAGAAAGAGGGTCTTAGTCGAGGAGACCATGAAATTGAACTGAATTTCCCACCATATGAATGGTGCTTGATTTGATTTCGAAATTTTCGGTGATTTCGGGTGGAGCCACTCCATTGTCGTAGCCTTCAAGAGTTGGCTTGGCGTACTGGCTCATGTTCGGCTCATTGTTCTGGGCCGCCATTATTTCTTCGGTTTGACTTTCTCCTGATGTGGTGGCGTCTACTGATTCGTCTTTGATTGCTTCGGCGGTTTCTGTATTCCGTTTACGAGTTCGTCGACGAAAGAGTCGTTCCGGTTCAGAAATTGGAGAAACAAGCTCAGGCTCAAAAGTAGAGGACATACATGGGACTAAATCAAAATTAAACACTAAAGTAAAAGTTAGCTAAAGTTAGTCTAAAAGGTTAGTCTAATATTAAACTACGAGTTATGCTACGCTATTTTTAAACTAAACTAAGGTCTAAATTAATTAAGCTAAAGTAAGGTAAGTTAAATAAAGGTAAAAAGTAGGCTAGTCGTAAAATTATATATTTTTGTATTTAGTAAAAAAAGTAAAACAAAATAAAATAGAAGTTAAAAATTTGTACAATTATAGACAATGATTAAATTAAAACTTGGATCGTTCTTAGAAACGTACCGTGTCCCCGGCAACGGCGCCAAAAACTTGATTGCGTGCGTGCGTGTGGTATAAAATATAAAAGGATGGGATGATTTGGTTTTGCACAAGATCATGTTTTAAATTTATAAAAGTTATTTCTACAAAGACTAAACACACAAAAAATAGGCAAGTGCATCTACGTATATGTAGAATAGTATTGGTAAGGACCAAGTATCGATCCGTGGACACAAATATTTCTAATAGTAAATCGCTGTTTTGCTTTAATCGGATGTTTTAATCATTTTGGGGTTAATTTTTAAACTTTTTATAAAATATAAATACTTATATATAATATATAGGTGACCAAGACAAGAGATTCTAAACGAGTTGTTCAATTATGCGAAGGTTACCATCTAAGATCAAGAATTCACTCCATTTTAACATTGATAATTAATATTTGAACATGTGATAAACTTGTCATAGCAATATATGATAGATAGCTCCTTAAACCTTAAGTGAGCATCTTTGGCACTAAGGAGATAGCATGCACATTTTAAAGTCCACCCTTTCCTATTGTCATACCATCTCAATGATGTCAATTTAAGTTGGCAAGTAGTTTCGTAAAGTAGAAAGATTAGGATTGACTTCGATTTCTCAAATACCCATTCTAACAACTCCGGGTGGTTGTAGTTCATCACACAACCTCCCCTTGGTTGATTTATGTAGGTTATAATTACACATTCCGTTAACATATGATTTCTTTAACTAATTTGATATCCTAAGCAAAGCCATTTTCGGATTACCAAGGTTTAGAAAAATACATCATAACTTATATCTCATCATTTCTAAGTACAATATAAGGATCCATGTTTCGATAATGTATCAAACTATTTCTATCTTTCAAGAACATGAATCGATCATGAACGATTTCCAAAGGAATTGACAACCACCAACTTTGAATTAGTGATTTAAGATAGTGAAACATTTCACATCAAAAGATAATTGTAATATAACCATGTACTTTACTAGACTACGTCACATGTCTTGATTAATTATCAAGTAAAACAAAGCTTCTTCATCGATTTTAGATGGTAAAAGGAGTTTAGCTCATAATGAGCATGATGATAAACATTAAGATGATTGATAATAACAAATACATGATTAAACTTGGAACAATCTAACCAAATGTAGATGAATCTTTCTTCTTAATGATGGTAATGATGGTTGATGGTGATGATCTCCAATCCTTCAAACTCTTCACTAGATGTTCAAAGTGAGTGTTAGTGTGTGTTTTTATAAGTGAAAACCGGAGAGAACTCTTTTCAAGGCACACCAAATGAGTGCAACATGAGCCACTATTTATAGGCAATCTGGATAGTGAGGCACGGCCCCGTGCTTTATGAGCACACCCCCGTGCATTTTTATGACATGCGGCATGATCGAAATATATTATTTACATATATTCAAAAGACGGGATTATAAAATAGCCGTTTGAGTTAACAAAACATTTACTTGTTTATAATTACAAACCATCGTATTAAGTTTACAAAAGAAATCCGAGCCATCGGATTTATATAAGTAGCACTTCGATACTCCGAACGCTAAACTTGTTCACCTGCAAAATGTAAGAAAATACGTCAGCAACGAATGCTGGTGAACACGTTGACGCAAAATATCTTCTTTTACTTTATTACCCCTCGAGACAACGCCTACCTAGGCCCAACGTGGCTTAGGAATAACTAAGTTAAATCAACACATTATAAATTCGAGCCTCTACTCTAGGTCACCTCAGCAAACACCGCAGCGTTCGACTTAGTTAAGTACCCGTAAACATACACATAAGGTCGTACTCCCTGCAGGAGAGCGTCCTACGACCAAGGGTGGTGCGATGTACCCATTCATCGCATAGTACCACCTATGTAAGGATCCAGACATACGTATACCACAGTCTGAGGGCTAGGTTTATACTCTTATCTATAACGGTTTTAGAAACACGTAGTTCCTTGTAAACAATTTCACATAACATGTTTGACTCGTTTGAAAACAAGTTTATAAAAGTTTGGGGGCGTATTCACCTTGTCTATTTAGGATCGGCTTCACTCACCGTCCAAGGTTCATTCCCTTCTTTATCTCGCACCTATAGTACGAGTATAAATATTTGTTAGCCGGATACACGATCTGGCTTAAGACCTTTAGTCTTATTTTATATCTCAACCTCGATGAACCTTTAGTTCATTTTCTTTTACTTAAAAACCTTTAGTTTAAAAGTAATTATAAACCTTTAGTTTATATAAAAACCCGACGTTTCTTCTTCTCCAAGAAACGTAATCATTTTCTTTTATTATTTAAGAATACCCATATTACTTAAATAATAATTTCATAACAAAGAATATATATACTTGCACACAAATATATATTTTATCTATCACAACTTTTCTTTATTCTTTTCTTTGTTATGTTTATTTCTCTTTTATCGAGGTATCGACTTAAGGCTTAAGCCTTTTAATATAATATTATATATTAATTTGTCTTTACGCCTAACCTTATTGGCGTATTAGAAACCCTACGAAATTGAGCAGCACTCCGACGCCGCTTTACTTCTTGATCAACGTTGGTATGCCAAGTTCAACACTCGTCGGCACGTTTGTCGAGACTCATCGCTATGATAACAACGCCTTCTTGATTGAGTGTGGGTGGAGGGTGGCACAAACTTTGAGGAAACGTCGGTACACAATGAAGGATCGGGACACGTTTTACGAGGAATTATGGCACGCTTATCGAGGTGGATCGAGTATACGATTGTCGGGATTTAGAGAGATGTTAGAGAGAGTTGAGAGCTATGTTTGGATGTGTGGAATGAACACCCCATGGCTGCTATTTATAGATGAAATTTCGGATCCCATCGCGGTACGCGATGGGCTCCTGGGCACCCGTCACGGTACGCGACGTAGCCCTGATGACGCACAGGGTAGGTCTGCCACGTGGCAGACGGTGTGCCACTTGTTGACACGTGGCGGACGTCGTGCCACATGTGGACACGTGGCGTGCCACGCGTCTCGTTGTCAGACACCCCATCGCGGTATGCGATGGGAGTCTCTTCTAATCCATCGCGTACGCGATGGGTCAGGAAAACAGAATTTTCATTTTAAACCCTAAGGTTTGGAATTTGGGATTTTCAGTCCCTTAACTTTGGAATTTTGACATTTTGAACTCGAAATTATCACGATGTTACATCCTCCCCACCTTGAAATAAATCTCGTCCTCGAGATTGCTTTACACGAACAAGTGATGGTATTTTCTTTTCATTTCCGATTCGAGTTCCCATGTATATTCGGGCCCTCAACGCGAGTCCCATTTTACTTTCACGATTTTCAAAGTTCTTCTTTTTAATTTCTTTGTTTTTGAATCTTCTATTTGAATCGGGCGTTCTACAAATTTTAAGTTCTCGTTTATTTCAACGTCTTTTAATGGCATAGCTAAAGATTCATTGGTTAAACATTTACGCAGATTCGAAACATGGAACACATCATGTATTCCTTGCATTTCCTCGGGCAATCGCAAACGATATGCAACAGTGCCGATTCGTTCGAGTACCTCAAAAGGTCCAACGAATCGAGGACTTAACTTTCCTTTCTTACCGAAGCGAACAACACCTTTCCAAGGCGAGACTTTCAATAAAACTTTGTCACCGATATTAAATTCTAACGGCTTACGACGGACATCGGCATAACTCTTTTGGCGATCTCGTGCCGTTTCAAGTCGTTCTCGGATTTGGAGAATCTTATCGGTGGCTTCTTGGACTATCTCAGGTCCAGACAAATGATTATCTCCGGTTTCAGACCAACACACGGGCGTTCTACACTTTCGACCATATAACGCCTCGAATGGTGCGGCTTGAATACTTGTGTGATAACTATTATTGTACGAAAACTTCATTAGGGGTAAGTGGTCATCCCAACTTCCGCCTAGATCGATCACACAAGCTCGGAGCATGTCTTCCAACGTTTGAATTGTCCTTTCGCTTTGCCCATCGGTTTGCCGATGATAGGCAGTGCTAAGGATAAGTTTCGTACCAAGAGCTTGTTGGAAGCTTTTCCAAAAGTGAGACGTAAAACGACTGTCTCGATCAGAAATGATAGATAGCGATACTCCATGCAAAGCAACGATGTTGTTCACATAAATACGCGCTATTTTATTCATTGAGTACGACTCATTGATGGGTATGAAGTGTGCGGATTTCGTTAATCGATCCACAATAACCCAAATAGCATTGTGTTGTCGAGTCGTCTTTGGGAGTTTGGTAATGAAATCCATAGTGATTAACTCCCACTTCCATACATGAAGTTCGGGTTGCTGAAGCAGTCCCGAAGGCTTTTGATGTTCAGCCTTGACTTGTAAACAGGTTAAACATTTCGCAACATGCGAAGCGACATCCCTTTTCATCCCATTCCACCAATAGTTTGTTTTGAGATTATGGTACATTTTGTCACTTCCGAGATGCATCATGTACTTAGATTTGTGAGCTTCATTCAAAATTTTGTCACGCAAATCTCCAACGATTGTTACCCAAATTCTATTACCGAGTCTAAGGATACCGTCATGACCTTTGACTAACGAGTCAATGGTGCCATTACGTTTTTCGTCGGATATTTGGTTTTCATTGATCGCTTGAGTTTGAGCAGATTTGATTTGTTCAATAAGATCAATTTGAATTTCTAGACGTAATGCTCGAACTCTTTTAGGTTTTTCATGTTCTTTGCAACTTAAGGCATAGGCCACGGCGTTGGCTTTGCCTTCATGGTAAACAATCTCGCAATCATAGTCATTGAGCGTTTCCATCCATCGCCGTTGGCGCATGTTAAGCTCTTTTTGATCAAAGATGTGTTTCAAGCTCTTATGATCAGTGTACACGGTAAATCTTACTTCATAGAGAGTGCCTCCATATCTTAAGTGAAAAGATTATGGCGTCTAACTCTAGATCGTGAGTCGTATAATTATTTTCGTGTACTTTAAGTTGACGAGAGGCGTAGGCGATTACTTTCTTGCGTTGCATTAGGACACATCCCAAGCCAGAATGAGAAGCATCACTAAATACTACAAAATCCTCAGTACCTTCTGGCAAAGCAAAGATAGGTGCTTGGGTGAGCTTTTGTTTAAGTACATCGAACGCCTCTTGTTGTTCGTTCCCCATTCATATTTGATGTTCTTAAGAGTTAAAGAAGTTAGAGGAACGGCGATACGAGATTTCAATGAACCTACGGTAATAACCGGCCATACCCAAGAAACTTCGGATCTCGGTTGGCGACTTTGGGATCTCCCACTTAGAGATAGCTTCAATCTTAGCGGGGTCCACTTGAATACCGTTAACGTTGATGATGTGACCAAGAAATTGTACCTCGTGTAGCCAAAACTCGCATTTCGAGAACTTGGCGTACAACTTCTCGGTTCTAAGAATATCAAGCAAAGTTCGAAGATGAGTTTCATGATCGTTCTTAGACTTAGAATAAATGAGTATGTCGTCGATGAATACGATAACAAATTTATCCAAGTAAAGTTTGCAAATACGATTCATCATGTCCATGAACGCAGCTGGGGCATTAGTAAGTCCAAACGGCATGACCGTGAACTCATAATGTCCATACCTTGTTCGAAAAGCAGTTTTCGGAATATCTTCAGATTGAACTTTGAGTTGGTGATAGCCGGAACGAAGATCGATTTTTGAAAAGAAGCTAGCACCTTGAAGTTGATCAAAAAGATCATAAATTCGAGGGAGTGGATAACGATTCTTGATTGTGACTTTATTCAACGCATGATAATCGATACACATCCTCATGGAGCCATCCTTCTTCTTGACAAATAGAATTGGCGCTCCCCATGGCGACGAACTCGGTCGAATAAAACCTTTTTCAAGAAGTTCATCAAGTTGTTTCTTTAACTCCTTCATTTCAGTTGGCGCTAAGCGATACGGAGCTTTGGCGATCGGAGCAGTACTGGGAATGAGATCGATCCTAAACTCTACTTCACGATTAGGAGGAATTCCGGGGAGTTCATCAGGAAAGACGTCGGAAAAGTCAGAAACGATAGGAACGTCTTTGATTTCTTTTGGCTTAGATTCTTCAGTGACGTAGGCCATGAATGCGAGACATCCTTGATTCAAACATTTGTTAGCCCTAATCATGGAGATTATACCAACCTGGCCAGCTTCTTTGTCCCCTTCAATTCGAATCGTTCGTTTATCAGGGGCTTGAAGTTCAACGGTTTTGTTATTGCAGATGATACGGGCATGGTTATCGGATAACCAATCCATACCAAGTATAATATCAAAACCAGCCAGACTCATGGGTAACAAACAAATAGGTAAAATATAACCAGCTAGAAGGATTTTTCCGTTTTCAAGGGCTTCGAAGATCTTAATGATTTCGCCACTAGCAGTCTCGACGCTTAGAGTTTTATTTAACTTTATTAAAGGTTCGTTTAATAGACTACAAAAATTATAATCTATAAAACTTAAATTGGCACCCGAGTCAAATAAAACTCTAGCATAGGTGTCGTTGACTAGAAACGTACCGGTAATGGTTTCCGGCATGTCAGCGGCCTTCTTTGTGTCGAGTACAAAGACTCGAGCATTTCCGTTCTTGTTTTGGCCACTTCCACCCGCACCACCAGCAGCGGGTTTGTTCTTTGGGCACTCGAAACTGAGATGGCCCATATCCTTGCAATTGAAGCAAGTCATCTTCTTCTTCCAGCAAATCAGCAGCATAATGACCCGTGCGGTTGCATGATTCACACACCTTTGGAGGCGGGGCGAAATTACATCAACCCTTGTGGTACCTCCTACATGTTTTGCAAGGCGTAGAACTTGTATTGAATCGACTTTGGTTTGTGCTCTTGCCTTTGTAGTTGGTGCCTCCACTTGTTCTCCCTTGAACAGTTGATGTTGGAACCTTCTTGTCCTCTTCTGCGGACCATGCCGCCCTTCAAATAACCGACTAACTCCATTGCGGAGTCGGCGGTTTGAGGTAAGTGAGACCTCACCATGTCGCAGATTTCCTGCGGAAATCCCCAAATATATCGGGTGACCTTGCTGGATTCAGGATTAACCAGCTGGGGAACCAGACGAAAATATTCGTGAAACTTGGTGTTGTATTCACGAAGGTTTGTCCCCACGACCTTAAGATTTAGGAATTTCGTTTGAATCTGGTCGGTTTCATGCATGGGACAAAATTTTGCCATCAGCAACGCCTTGAACTCTTCCCAAGTCAGACCATACATCATCTCTCTCCCTTTGCTCATCAATAGAGCATTCCACCACTCAAGTGCTTCACCCTTGAACATAAGGGCATAGTACTGAATTTTCTCCTCATCGGAGCACTTGCTTGTAATCACAATGGTTTCCATTTTCTCGAGCCATCTTACGGTTGAAATGGCTCCCTTGTCACCATGGAACTCTTTCGGTCCATAGTACTTGAAGTCTTTGAATGAACAACCACTGATTTTGAGTTTCTTGAACTCTTTCCTAACTCCACCATCGGCGTTAGACTCATGAATACTACCCTCGTCATGAAAGGGTTTCGGATGAGATTTTTCGGATTTCCGAGAGGGATGAACGGATTAAGAATTTCTAGTTTGTCTAGATTGAGAATGTCTAGATTGAGATCTAAACTCAGATTCTTCCCTAACCGCTTTCTTAATAATCTTTGAATTTTATTCATGTATTTTTCAGGAATTTCTTCCTCTCGCTCGTTCTCATTCTCGGGGTCTTTCCCCTTGTCCTTTATTTCTTTTTCTTTACGAACATTCTCGTTATTACTTTGTTCAGACATTTTCTCTCAATATGTCTTTTAACTGAAATTTAGCAAATTTCTTAATAAAACACACATTTTTATTTCATTATATATATATCACAAGGATATATATATTTCATAATATACAAACACATATATATATCGTTCCAACGATATATATATAGATCATCTTATCCTTATTCTAAGAACGTTTCTACGTTATTACATATATCATACAACATTATTTTACACATAACATTCTCTTTCACCATCTTCAGTCCTTCAAGAACTTCACAACCTTCGTTATTTTGCTGCATTTACGAAGGAGTTTTTCTCCTACCTTCTTCTTTTTCTTTCCTTCCTCGTCTACCTTCTTCCTCCAATCGTCGGTTTCGTGCAGTGCACGATCCAAATGTTCTTCATACGATTGCGGGACTACATTGGGGTATCCATACTGTGGAGGTGGGTCGCGGTAACCCAGTGTCACCATCTCGTAGTGATTCCTCGGTTCTGGATACGTAACGTAAGTTATGTCGGATGAAAGGTAGAGGTAAGTCTTGGCAGCTTGGTTCTGTTCTCGAATTTCTTCAGCTTGCTCTTCAATTGATGGACTTCTTCCTTGAAATGGTGGGAAGCTTGACGAAGCTTTATTCCTAAGTTTCTCGAGATATTGGACATATGGGTCCACAGAACCATAACTTGGGTTTTGGGAAGTGAGTGATCCTTCCATTGGACTTGATATCTCATTGGGGTTTTCAGGATGCTCTTCTTCCGGTTCTTCCTCGGACTCTTCCTCAAGATCCTCATCTTCTTCGGGGTCCTCCTCTTCTTCTTCAGGTTCTTCCTCTTCCAGACCATCTTCCTCCATGGGTTGTGTGGTTTCATCGTTTATTGAGGGCATCTGGAAAATTCCAGAGGGCATCATTACCCTCATCTTAGGTTTGCGGGACGGTCCTTCACCGTTGGTTGGTTGGGAATTAACTTCATTGAAGGTGGAGCTTCCGATATGCCATTCTTGTTGTTCAGAGAGATATTTCATCCACTCGGAGGATGGTTGAGAGTTTGGTAGGTATTCGGTTGGATAGTATTGTGATATATCCGAGGGTTGGTAAGTGGGGATCTCTGTTGGATGGTACGTCGATATTTCGGAGGGATTGTACATCGTTATTGTCGGTGGATGGTAGCTTGAGTGTCTTGGTGGCTCAATTTCTTGTTTTGGTGGACTATCGGGAACATATATTGGATAGTGCCTGCTTCCGGGGTAGTACACGGGTTTGGTCAAGTCGTGTTCCATATCTTGGTTGAAGTATGCTTCATAATACCCATCACTCATGTTGTCTTCGGGGTAAGGTTCGGCAATTCCGGCCTCTTTTGCCTTGCGCATAAAGTCTTCTATATGAGCTTTGAATGACATCTAATATTATGGGTGGTTTAGAATGTAGAGAGGGAAAGAAAGGTTACCAGCCTATCTTATCCCTAAAACAAATAAACAATTATTTCCTATACTTGGATCGAAGCTTGGGTATTGTTTTATGATACCCAATTCGCTAAGATCGATGGCTCTGATACCAACATGTCACACCTCCATCTTAGGCCTAGGAGTGCAATCCAACAGTTGGTACCATAATTGTAAATAAATCAGAGTTGCGTTTGTAAGCGGAAGTCTTAAAAAATTTTAAGGTTCGAAATATAAGTAGCACTTCGATACTCCAAGCGCTAAACTTGTTCACCTGCAAAATGTAAGAAAATACGTCAGCAACGAACGCTGGTGAACACGCTGACGCAAAATATCTTCTTTTACTTTATTACCCCTCGAGACTACGCCTGTCTTACTTTATTACCCGTGCGGTTGCATGATTCACACACCTTTGGAGGCGGGGCGAAATTACATTGACCCTTGTGGTACCTCCTACATGTTTTGCAAGGCGTAGCACTTGTATTGAAGTAAGACTTTGGTTTGTGCTCTTGCCTTTGTAGTTGGCGCCTCCACTTGTTCTCCCTTGAACAGTTGATGTGAACCTTCTTGTCCTCTTCTTTGTTTCGGACCATGACGCCCATCAAATAACCGGCTAACTCCATTGCGGAGTCGGCGGTTTGAGGTAAGTGAGACCTCACCATGTCGCGGATTTCCCGCGGAAATCCCCATATATCGGGTGACCTTGCTGGATTCAGGATTAACCAGCTGGGGAACCAGACGACAATATTCGTGAAACTTGGTGTTGTATTCACGAAGGTTTGTCCCCACGATCTTAAGATTTAGGAATTTCGTTTGAATCTGGTTGGTTTCATGCATGGGACAAAATTTTTCCATCAGCAACGCCTTGAACTCTTCCCAAGTCAGACCATACATCATCTCTCTCCCTTTGCTCATCAACAGAGCATTCCACCACCCAAGTGCTTCACCCTTGCACAAAAGGGCAGAGTATTGAATTTTCTCCTCATCGGAGCACTTGCTTGTAATCACAATGGTTTCCATTTCCTCGAGCCATCTTACGGTTGAAATGGCTCCCTTGTCACCATGGAACTCTTTCGGTCCATAGCCAAAAGAAATCAAAGACGTTCCTATCGTTTCCGACATTTCCGACGTCTTTCCTGATGAACTCCCCGGAATTCCTCCTAATCGCAAAGTAGAGTTTAGGATCGATCTCATTCCCGGTACTGCTCCGATCGCCAAAGCTCCGTATCGCTTAGCGCCAACTGAATGAAGGAGTTAAAGAAACAACTTGATGAACTTCTTGAAAAAGGTTTCATTCGACCGAGTTCGTCGCCATGAGGAGCGCCAATTCTATTTGTCAAGAAGAATGATAGATCCATACATATGTGCATCGACTATCGAGCTCTCAACAAAGTTACAATCAAGAATCGTTATCCACTTCCTCGAATCGATGATCTATTCGACCAACTTCAAGGTGCTAGCTTCTTTTCAAAAATCGATCTTCGTTCCGGCTATCACCATCTCAAAGTTCAATCCGAAGATATTCCGAAAACCGCCTTTCGAACAAGGTATGGCCATTATGAGTTTACCGTTATGCCATTCGGACTTACTAATGCGCCAGCTGTATTCGTTTGCGACTACCCGAGGAAATGCAAGGGATACACGACGTATTCCATGTTTCGAATCTGCGTAAGTGTCTAGCCGATGAATCTCTTTCAATGCCATTAAAAGATGTAGAAATCAACGAAAACTTAAAATTCATTGAAAGACCAATACAAATAGAAGATTCTAAAACTAAGAAATTAAAAATACGAACATTGAAAATCGTGAAAGTAAAATGGGATTCCCGAAGAGGACCTGAGTATACATGGGAACTAGAATCCGAAATGAAAAAGAAATACCCCAACTTATTCTCGTGAAGCAATCTCGAGGACGAGATTTATTTCAAGGTGGGGAGGATATAACATCACAGAAATATCGGGCCAAAAATGTCAAGTTTCCAAAATCAAAGGACCAATTTGCCAAATTCCAAACTTCAGGGTCTAAAATGTAAAATTTTGTTTTCTTAACCCATCGCGCTACGCGATGGATCAGAAGAGACCTCCATCGCGTATCGCGATGGATCGTCTGACACGATGTGACACGTGTGCCACGTGGCACACGGTGGCACCGTCTGCCGCCACGTGGCAACACGTTCGCCTCGTGGCGTGGCGCCTGCCGACTCACCAAGCCTACATCGCGCTACGCGATGGGCTTGCCAAAGGATCCATCGCGTAGCGCGATGGGGTCCAAAATCAGCTCTATAAATAGCAGCCATGGGATTTCATTTTCATCACACCAAATCTCTCACATTACTCTCTCTCTAACCTCTCTCTACACATTGGGAAGTGTATCCTCGAACCACCTCGAAATCCGTGCCCTGATTCCTCGTTTTCCGTGTCCAATACATCGATATCCATACCACTCCACAACGATATTCCAAACAAGAAGGTGGTGCCGTTCCGAAGTCCCAAGGATCATCTCGAAGTGCGTGTCGTGAAAGAGTTGGCGTCTCGATAAGCGTGCCAAAAAGAAGGTGTTGATCAAGAAAAGGAAACTGGAGTCGAAGTGTTGCTCGAGTGTGTAGGGTGTATTAAGCCAAGAAAAGGTAGGCATAATGCCCGAATAAAATAATAATAAAATATTGAAAAGGCTTAATACCATAAGTCGAGGTTATACTCGATGCCTCGATAAACAAAGAAATAAATAACAAAGAAAATGAAGGAAAAGAAAAGTAAGATATATATTTGAATATATATATATACATGAATAATTATTCTTTGTTATAAAATATATTATTTAAGTTTAATGAGTATTCTTAATTAATAAAGAAAAGAAATACGTTTTTTATAGAAGAAGAAACGTAGGGTTTTATGAATAAACTAAAGGTTTATAAACATTACTTTTCAACTAAAGGTTTTTAAGTAAAAGAAAATATGAACTAAAGGTTCATCGAGGTAATAAGACTAAAGGTCTTAAGCCGGATTGTATATCCGACTAATAAAGGTTATACTCGTACTATAGGTGCGAGATAGCAAGGAAAGACTCACGGACGGTGTTGGAAGCCGATCCCATTGAAAAGGTGAATACGCCCCACTTTTACAAACTTGTTTACAAACAAACAAATGTGTTATGTGCAAAATTTTGCATGAGGCTACGTGTCTCTAAAAACATTGTAAATAAGAGTATAAGTCTAGCCCTCAGGCTGTGGTATACGTTTGTCTGGATCCTTACATATGTGGAACGCGGTGGGCACATCGCACCACGCTTGGTCACGACCTCCAGCCACGTTGGGCCGGACCTAAGTTGCGTCTGAGTGAGACTGATCATGTGTATATTTATGGTACCTAAGTTATGTCGAAACGCTGCGGTGTTTTGCTGAGGTGACCTAGTGCAGAGACTCGAGTTTATAATGATTGTTTAACTTATTTATTCCTAAGCCAAGATGGGCCGAGGCTTACGTGGTCTCGAGGGGTGATTAAGTAAAGAAAATATTTTTGCGTCAGCATATTCACCAGCATTCGTTGATGACGTATTTTATAACGTATTGCAGGTAACCAAGAATAGAGTTTGAAGGACGAAGGGCTCAAGAATCCGATGGCTCGGATAATTTTGTTTGAATATTAAAATATGATGTTTTTGTAAAACATATAAACAAATAAATACTAAACGAGACTTTCGTCTCGTCTTTTTGTAATGTAAATATTTACAAGTTTGATCCTTATGTTTTATAAAAGTCTTCCGCTACAAACCGTAACTCTGATTTATAAAAAAATGTGGTACCAATTATTAATCATACTCCTAGGCCTAAGATGGGGGTGTGACAAACTAACATGATTTTTTTTCATAGGAACGACGAACTTCTTATATTTAAGCTATAATGCTCTTCAAATTTGGAGAGCTCTGTTACCCTATTCCCGTCAGAATATATTGTGTTGGTGGAAAACCAAATTAAATTTAGAACTCTTAATTATGAGTTTTTTTTTTTTTTGGTAAAAGGGCAATGCCCTTGGTAAAATTTACTGAAAAGAAAAAAGTTGGTTACAAACAAGTGCATCTCCCCCATCCTGGACATAAGCCATGGACGGGAGAAGACCACAAAACCAAATTAAAACATAATAGAAACAGAAACAAAACAAACTAAGAGACTCAACAATCAATGATCATGTGGCTTTTTCCTATGCTTGTTCTTTCTTTTGCTCCTTAAACTATCATTTGTCATGTAATGTGTCATTCCGTCTTACTCGGACTACACATCCCTTTCATATAAATCATAATCGTCCATAACAAAGTTGCCTTGATCAAGATTAGAAAATTTGTTGCTAACCTCAATCCCATTCGTATTGGATTGGATCACCGTTTTGTTTTTTGGATGAACATTCACCCGAGTTAGGCTAACGCCCACTTGAGCCGTAGATGGGCCAGCCCCTGCATGAGGTATGGACTTCCAATTTGGGGCCTGAATGGTGACTCGCATACTAGAGCCCACCCCAACAGTAGCAGATTCATCCTTAAGATGGACCTTGGGCTTGGTTCTCTTCTTCTTTTTCCTTTTTACCTCAGTGAAACCATCTGGTCCATGCCTAACTAAAACCACATTTGGATCCAATTCTTTTAACTTATCATCATCAACCAAACCACCACCAAGTTGGGCTTCACTCAGTCCACTATTCACTCGAACATCCGAAGTTCCATCAGTCCTATTTTGGGTTTCAACCAGTACTCTAGCGAACTCCGATGGACCTTTTTTGTTTTACATCTTTCATGTGTAGTTTTGTCTAACCTTATAGGCTTTCCCACCTTGCTTACTATTTGACAAATGTTTTCCCCATTTCATAGTCCATTTGGAAGATCTTTAATTCCCACCCAAATAGATACAATCTTTGGGTTGAGTTTAGTAAGGTGAGAGCTCGGTTCCCAAATTTGGAGCATAAGGGGAACATTTTCAATAGCCCAAGGGCTCGTCCTCAAGACATTTAGCATACCCTCTTCCGTATTAAATCGAAAGAAATAAAATCCATTTCTATTTTTAAACATAGACTTTAACCCAAACTTATGCCACATGCGGATTAAATTTTGCCTAACCACATGAAATGCAGGGTTACCTCCAACGAAGTAGCCATAAAGTTGAACCACATGAGAATCAATACTCTTTCGCATAAAGTGGGCATTTATTTCTATAATTTGTTCCCCATTTTCATCTAACTTGGGTGGGTCATACAAGAGTCTAGTTTCACTAAATTCATCCAAAACCCCTTTAGTAAGTTGGGTGAATAACTCCTTATTCCACAAATAATTTCCCCTGACCGGATCTTGCTCGGGTATATCATCACCAAAATGCATAATACTATTAAGTTCATAATTAAACATGTTGCTTACTTGAGATGAGGTCCATGATTTGTTCAACAGGTGGTTCGGAGTAGTCCATGCAGGATTGGTCTTTTGGGTCTTTGTAGTTTCCCCACTGGGCCGTACAAGCTCAGGCCCATCCAAGTTTCCTTGTAACTGATCCAGCCCATTTGTCATGTTAATTTCATTAGCCCGTAGGCCTATCACATCACTAACAGCTGGGCTTTGATGGGCTGTCCCCGAATTAATGACATCAATTGGGTCTGGATCCAAGCTATCCGGTAACCCGACCACGACCCGATTCGTTACCGGGGGAGACACAGGAATGTTTGTTGCATCATTTTTTGGATCCGAACTAGCAGGAGATGAAAAAAGATTATTTCCATTAAAAAAGGAATCCCGATTATTTGGGAAAAGATTACGAAGATTTGAATTTGAATTAGTTTCAATCTTTTCCAAAAAAAATAGGATCTTCCTGAGCATCCACAATTGATCGGACCTTTGCTAAGGTAGCCGGAGATAATTCCGACGAACTATGAACAGTTTCTTCCGACCAGTTATTCTCCATATTCTTCAAAGCCGAAACCCTTTCGAACGTTGTCGGTGTAACATGATCAGTATTTAACTCCGGTTCACACATAGAAGTCAAATGATTACGAATCGGAGAATAACCATCCTCATCTTTACTCAAGCTAACACTTTGACTGACCACCTTAGACGTAGCGACATCGGTATTCGAATCTTGGGTAGATGATGGGAATATATGAGCCGATGATACCTGTTGGTTCATTATGGTCGGAGTATACTCATGCTCCAAGTTTAACGTTGCATGTTGGCCGCCGATTGGTTCCGATGAAAACCCGTTGTCTTTTGTATGTGTTTTTGTTGCTTGGTTCCCATCACCATGCGTATTGTTTGCCGATTCCGCCAAGGCCGGAATCGAAGAAACTTCTTTGTTAACAACACAAACTTCAATATGTGGATCATCTGTTTGAACTTCAACAGGTTTACTTTCCTCTCCTTTGTTATCATTATCATCCAACGACGGATGATCATGTTTTTGTAACTGATCCCCCGGAATAATTCCAGCAGCAACCTTCACAACCCCTATCGAACCACTTTCATCCAGTGGAGCAGATGAACGTATCGGGATGAGGACTGTCCAGATCTCAACGGCAAAGTACGTGACGGCGGAAGGGGTTTTTTCTTTGATCTCGTCATTGGTTTAGGCTAGGATGTTGTTGTGGAGGGTGGAATAGTGGTCGGGGATGTAGTAGTATTGGGTAGCAAGTGGCCGGAAAAGGAAGATTAGTGGCGGAGATAAAAGGAAATCGTGAGAGGATATTCTCTCACACCTTTAAGTGTGTGTAGCAAAATTCAACAAATGAAATTCCATCATCTTAATTATGAGTTGTGTTCAAGTTTAAGTGAATTTTCGTTTCCGTGTTTACGATTCAAGAAAGGAGAATATTCCAAGATTATTAAATCCAACTAGGTTAGAACCCGGGTTACGTGAAAAAAGAAAAAGAAATATAAAGCAAAAAAATCTTTTGATAATTTGAGAACAAAAAATGATAATAAAAATAATATAACTTATCAAATATCAAACCAACCAAACATAATAATAATAATAATAATAATTATTATTATTATTAAACCATTAAAATTTCTCTAATGTCAAACCAACCAAACAAATGATCAAACATAATAATAATAAAAACAAACTACAAACGTAAATGTATTTATCGATAAAACATGACTGGAAACCTAAAAATAATATAAAGAAAAATATTGTTTTTAAAGTGATGACAACACATCTATTTTTCCTTTTATGAAATTAACATATTGTTGTTATCTCAAAAAATGTCACACAAAACTTGTTATTCCTTGGATTTATTACTTAAGCAACAACATCATCATCAATATCATTGATATCTCCAAGTTTCCTCAATAAGTTGGATGGTGGAGAACTTTGACGGTTTGTTTCACAATTTGAATTGGAGTTATGCTATTCTCACCGGATGAATGATATAATTTCCTTGAAAAGAAAATTATAATAAAGATGTTATGACTGTTGCATCGTAGATATTGCAAATAGTGTTAAAAGGTTTCAAATATTATACAAATAAGAGATTTGCAAAAACAGAATAAAATCGATGATAAATTAATTACACGACACATTTTCACTTTGACTTTTATTTGCAAAATATATTGCAGCTCCAATCAATAGCACAAACGAAACTCCTTTTTAAAAATCCAAAACTACTGCAGTTTTGACCAATATAAAACTTTGTTTGCCTGACCAAACATATGTCTTTGACTTTAAACAATATCTAAAGCTTTGGCCCGTAATCACAATGTAATCAGTAACAACTTTTGACCAAATAAAAAGAAACAAAAAAATACACAAAGAAATAAAAAATACATTTTCAACAAAATTAAAAGCACAAATGATTTACAAAAATAAAAATAAAAAAATTCAAAACGAAAATGTTTCGGGTCAAAAGGCTCATGTTCTGACCAGAACCCATTCTGGTTCATTAACTAACTCGTCTAACCCGTCCATTTGCAACAACATAAAGCCTAAAGAAACACAAACCTCTTAGGAAGAATGAGAAGCTTGTGGAGATAAAGACATGAATATGCAACATCAAACGATTGCTGAACCTGAAAGTGAGAAAAAAATAGGCTTAAAAATTTATAATAATGGATTTCAATCTATTAATTCAAAAACTTGGTACAAAGTTTAGGACTTCAGAACCATCATGACTATGAGACTCATTGGGTTAAAAAAAGATTTAACATATCAATCCAGTAGTTAAAAAAACATTACTTTATAGACACCACCATTAAAGATCATATGATAGGCTAACAAAAAAGGAAAAAAAAGGAACTTAATCATTTAACCCTTATGACACCGAACTTCTATAACCTCTCTTGACATTTTAAAATCCGTCACAGCCTATAGAGAACCAAACATTATTAAGAAAATACTATATTGAAAAACATATAATATTGAATTTATTTTGCATAAAGATCAGATGAGCAACATTTAAGATTTCTGTTTTGAGATGCATATCAAATTCTACAGTTAAAGGGCCATGATATAGGGCCTTTAATGTAACTTATACTCAAATTCTAATAACAAAAGAGATAAACCGTTAAACATTATATATACCTCAAATTCAGCAGTCAAAGTATGTGATTCTGCACTGCCATTTTATACTCACAGTTGTGGCCTAATTCATGTGTTAGAAGGTGCAGCCAATCGCCCCATCCGGGTTTACCGCCAGCATGCGACACCTCATCTTCTCTTAAATAAGGAACACCTAAAAGACCATAATCATAAATTACGAACCAGACACAACTTATATATGCTTGTTTGTGCATAAAGCATCAAGTCCGAACACATAAAATCGCACAGCATGAACCGTGTAGCCCATTTATTTAAACGGGTTGTACCCAGGTTGTAATTAGTAAACGTGTTAACGAATCATTAACGGTTAAACAGGTTGGTGAAACAAACGTTGTTATTCTGAAATCTTTTGTTAACTGAAACAGGTCAAAATTGGTTTAGAGGGTTTTTGTGGTATTTTGTTTGAGTGCATCAAGCTACAATCACATTCAGAATGTCAGTCCAGTTATCAGTTGCATCAAAGGACAATTTGGGAATTATTAAAGTCAATATAGCACCAATAACTTCTTACTTTTTTTTGTTTTATAATTCTATAACTATATTATCAGTGATGCCTGCCAAAAACCGCCACCTTTACTTGTGAAACCCGCGAACCATTGTTATCTTCTAATATAATCGGCTCCTCTAAATCAACCCATAAATCGTACCCACCAAAATCATCAAGCATCTTAACCAACCCTACCCTCAGGTCCAGGACACAAGTCTGAAAATAATAACACGGGTTGAAGAACACATAATCTGGTTGGTAATAACTTTAACGAATATGTATAGTATTAGATATCAAAGGAATAATCACTCAGGCAAACGGGAATAAAAGGAATACGTAAATTAGGATCTGAATATAATAGTGATTGAACCTGTGAATCGACTGAATCTGTGAAGGTGAATCGATTGAAATTGCGAATCTGATTGAACCTGCGAATCCAATTGAATCTTTGTAGGTGAGACGATTGGATATGTGAATTGGATTACAAATGTTTGATTTTTACCTGTTTAGATGATTGCTAGGGTTAGAACCTGGGAATTGGGTGCTGATAAAAACGTAATCTGAACATGATAGCGCAATATTGAGAATTTGAATTGAAATTAAATAAATAAATAAATAAATAAATAATAGAAATTGCCATGTGGTATTTTGAAGAGACGTGGTTAAATATAAGAGGAGAAATTATTGAAAAATCCATTGTTTTATTAGATAGAGAGATTATCTCCAACAGTCTTAATCGGGTCGACGCTATCTTGGGCATTTCCCGAGAAACCATATCGGCGGCTGCCACTTGATAGTCGTTATGGGGCCACAAGGGCGGAACTTTCTAGTGTAACACACAGTGAGACGAAAATCCAGGTGAGCTCAGGATTCGAATTAACAACTCTGTACAAAGTTTAGCTCAAATCTTTCATTGCTATAATCTACCAAAAATAACACAAGTGGTGATCGAATTTATGTCTTAAAAAACAAACCTCCTATCAAGAAGCCGCTAGAAGTGATGGATACCTAACAAGATTTAAATGAACAACTCTCTTTAAATGAATATGTTTATGAAAAAGGAAAATTCCCAGTATAACCTTTTTATAGAGAAAGAAAATGTGTTTTAGCCTAAAATTCTTCAAGATTTCAAAAAAAGCCCACAAAATATGGATTGAGGCGCCATATTGAGATAAGATCCGACAAGATTTCTAGACCAATTGTAAGTTAACACGTGATAGAATTTCTAACAATCCGGCCAATTTTTTGAAATTCTTGAGGGAGCCGTCTATATTTGCTCACTAAATATTTATCTCAAAGCAGTCTTCGTAGACAGTTTTTTTATGTTTTTCAAACTTATCCTTCAAAATTCTAAACACCTTAAAAAATGTTTCTTTAAATTCCGTCTTTCAAAACGCATTTGAGACGAATTTGTAGTAAAGAGATGATTTAAATGAACATGTTTATGAAAAAACATATCATATTAATAAATAAACTTTTGATTCCATTTTTACCAAAAGTAATACCCTGGAAATTGTTGGCTCAAAGACCGAAACTTGCCGGAATAGTACACACGGTCAGCCTCCTAGTAAAACATGAAATGATCATATGATATATATATATCTTATTTATTTATACTGTTTGTTCTCTTAACTCACCTAGTTTTGCTTTTATTGAGTTTTTAAAACACGTACATTACACATTTGGTTCAACTTAAGTTTGATAACATAACTTAACATAACATGTCTAAGCAGCTTGCAATTACGTCCTGTGGTGAACAAAACGTCCGGCAGCCGGAGTTGGTGGTGGTTTCAAGTGATGAATATTCCGATCAGCCGCCTCGAACATCCGCTAAAAGACGTCGTAAACATATCGTCTTTACAGACTCTGATCATGAGGTAGGAGTGTTCACTTTACCCTTTTACACTATCTTCTATTTAGCTATAGTTGGTAATGTTGTTAATTAGTTTGTTAATATATTATTATAATACTATATATTAGGGCTTGTATCAGGGCCGTTTCTATGGGTGCAAGCGAGCCGACTTGAACCTGAGCTCGGCTTGTTTAACTTACATAAACCTCAATCTCGAGCTTGGCTAGTTTACGATTTATTAGTTACATTTTATATTTTTATAATTATAATTTTATATATAACATAATATATATTATTTAGTTATTTTTTCACAATATATCTAACTATCTATATAATTGTCTACCAAAAAATCATACGTGTCGCTCTCAGGTTGCTCCCCCCAAACTCAAAAGCAACCAGATTGCTTGATTTATGAATGAAGGCTTATCATTGATTTGACCCGGCTTTGGCCTGATGGGTTTGTGCTCTGTTTGAAACACAAAACCTAAGGGTTTCAATTTGTGTTTAGTTACCGGGGTTTGAGTTCTAGGGTTTGTGTATAAGCAATGGTGTGTTATCTATTGATACAAAACGGTTTTGGTTTGAATGATGAATGCCAACTGATCATTATAATTTGGTACTTAAATCACAATGTATTCAAATTTGAGGTAGAGATAAAACGGCCAATTTTTTTTGTGAAGGTAAACCATATTTATAGTTCCCATACCGTTTTATTTGGTACACTGATTTTTGATTCTTGCGTTTTTTTTATCGACTGATCTTTGAAATCGATTCTTGATGTTGAATATTGATTATACAAAACGTATAGAAGACAAGCCGATTTTAATTTCGTAAGGACCTTGAATAGTTTGTTGCTTGATGCAAACATGTTAACGCCAATTATGAGGGTTCCACTTCACAACTTCATGCCTCATATTTAATATGCGTGTGATGAGATTTTGGATATTGATATAAGTTTTACATGTTCAACTATTCTGAATATTATTATTGTTTTTATTATTATTATTATTATTATTATTATTATTATTATTATTAAATTTACACATGTATTAATATACAGGAAGGTATTATATTGACTTCCATATCATTCAAACATTTAGCTCAAGATTGATCCGTTATAATACAAGGTATTGAATTTATTGCTCATTCTCATATGTTTTGCCTCTCCATTTTAATTGAAAACACCATTACCATTTTTACACATTTTAGACTGTTTTGCATGTGGACTTTCTGGATTGCCATGGTGGATGGACCAATTAGCCTCTCTGGTGGCTGGAGTAGACTTGAAAGCTTAATTGGTTGCATTTAGTTGTAAATTTCTACATGGTTGTAAATTTTATGGTGCAGGCTCTAGACAATTATCTTCTTAGATGCCTCATATATATACTTGAAAATTAGATATGCTCATTAAGATAAGGTGTGTGGATTAAGATGAAATGGCTAACAAATGGAGCATCATGAGAAATATTGAATTTCATTTTAATATTGCTTTTGATTTCATTTACATGAACTTATTAGCAAGTTTTTCTTTGGCATTCTGTAGTATCAAACATCTTATGTATGTTGCCACGCATCGTGAAGTGAGCAGGTAAACGTGACACGCGGAAACGATACTTAACGTTAAGGATGTGCACGGTTTCATTTAGTTTGATTATTATTATTAACTCTAAAAGCCAAACTTCAAAGTTTGTTTGGTGCAAAGATTAATCGGATACCAAGGCAGTTTGGGCATTTACAGAAAATGACGGTTTAACGAGAAATTTTTTTGCTTGGGTCAGGCATATGGGTCAGCAATCTTTGACTATTCGAGCGAACCTGATTATGGATTTCGGTTATTCTAAGACCCAAATGACTTTATTTGATACAGACACCCTGAAGGAAAATAGTTGTGTCTGGTGATGTGATAGAGAAGACTATGGAAATAAGGCAAAAGCGGATGATTAAGAATCGAGATCGCACCGAAGAAATGGTGACATCTGGGTTTAGATTCTACCCAACAGAAGAAGAGTTGATATCGTTCTATCTAAAACACAAGATTGAACCAAGCACAACAAGATTGCAGCAAAGTATCGAAACAGTCATACCCGAGCTTAATGTTTACGTTTGTCCATGGGACCTCCCACGTTGGTACTTCATTTACGCCTTTATTATCTATCTTTTTATTCTTTTTTATTTTTTTTATAAGTTGGTGTTAATGCCATTACGTGATTACCAGTGTCGGTTTGTCCTCAAGCAGATTCTTGAAGATATATATTTTATGTTATTTAGAAATCTAACATGTGAGATTATGATAACATATACGTATATAAATTTTTAAAAAGCGCAAAATCATACTTAAAATCTGCCCTTTATTCGTTTTCATGTATTAAAAAACGATTTGCAAGTTTACAATGGTATAATCGTATAAGTTGGTGTCCATAAAGTGATTACCGGTGTCGGCTCGCCCTAAAGGAGATTATAAAATCTGAACTCTTTTCGTAAAAAAATCCTGATATGTGGGAATATGATAACACATAACTTTTATATAAGATTTTTAAAAGCGCAACATCCTACAATTTAAACAGAAAGTCAAGAGATTGAATGGTTAGGCCTGTAAACGAACCAATCCCTAAAATAAAGAAATACCACCTTTGTGTGTTTCTATATATGAACAATTTTCATCTCATGTATTATATTTGTGAACCAGAATACGCGGGAGAGCGATTTCGAGGAGACCCTAAACAAGGTTATTTTTTCATTCCGAGAGAAGATAAAGAAGCGCGAGGAGGAAGACCATCACTCCTCACGAGTCTGGCTACTAGAAAGCCGCTGGCTCGCCAAACATCGAAAAAGCAGGTGTGGTTTGTGAGCATGTTGTAAAAGGTTACTTTTTGGTTAATTGGCATACACGCGTGAGCTGGAGAACAAACTTTTGCGTTTGTTTGGAAGACGAAAATGGAAGACTTAAGAGACAGGAGGTATGCTTGATGTCTGTTAATGTTAAGACTTATATTTTATAATATCAAGATGGTTTCTAATGGTCATTTTTTTTTATATTGAGTTATTATTACTACCTTTAGATAAGCATAGTTAGGATATAAATTATCTTTTATATTTACATGTTTGCTGAAACACAGACAAGTGTCTTTTTTTTTTGTTTTGCTAACTACTATAGATCTCTTGCGCAGGAGGTAGGGGGTATTGCCAAGTTCATCGCCGCCTAAACCCAAGTGCCAGCTCGGAAGAACAAGCTCAACTTCTTTCTAAAAAGTTTATTTTTTTAGTAAAATGTTATTTAGATGTCTTTCCCCCTTTTTCAGTTCACCTTGGTAGACATGGTTATTTGTGTTTGCTACTGTTGTCTCTTAATTATCTTGCATTGGGCCTTGATTGCGATCGTCTTGCGATTACTAGAAGACACTTTTCCCTGTATGTATGTATTAATCTCTTTAATGGTTATTTGAGTTTTTGCTAAGATGTTGCTTTTCCTTGATCATGTACTTGCCTTCATCGTAGCAAAGCAATGTTTTATTGTGACTTCTATTTAGTGAAATGAATTGGTACTTGAGTGGAATAAAATGAATTTGGTTAACCTGATAAATTTATCTTGGCATTTGTTGTATTGTGAGGCCCCTAATCTTGCTTCGTATGAAAATTTTTTTTATCGTCAGTCTGTAACAATTTTTAATTTTCATCAAACTAAGTAAAATAACAATAATGTCAAAATAAAAAAAATAGCAGAACCCATGTCGAAATGAAAGGAATATTAAACAACTTAGGCAAAACCTTAACACCACTCGACAAATGACAAAATGATTAAAAACAAAAACCTTAATAAACCCGCGTCACACGCGGGCTAAAAGCTAGTGTATATATATACACACACATCCTATAAAAGTAATGTAAATGACAGGCTCGTTTAAGTTCGGCTTAATCAAGCTTTTTAACAAGCCAATCTTGAGTGACTTGTGAGCGGCTCGGCTCGGTTGCGCCCCTAGCCGTCCCCGATAGTTGTTAGAAACTTTTGGGCCAAATGCGTAAAAAAATTGAATCTTAAGTAACAGGGCTTTTTTATTTGGGTGTCGCGCGCATGCGCATATATATATATATATATATATATATATATATATATAGGGGAAGGTTAACGTACAAATGAAATTAACGTGCTAAACGTGAGAATCAAGTAGAGTAATTATGTAATTACATCCTAGAGTAATTATCATAGAGTAATTACATAAAGACTCTACTTGTATATATAATTACTCTATTTGATTCTCACGTTTAACTTCATTTGTATTTGATCCAAACCCTGTATGTATATATATATATATATATATATATAGAGAGAGAGAGAGAGAGAGAGACTTAATGAACCAGATAAATGGTTTTAAGTTCAAATATTAAGAATACATTTTTTTTCAAAATGTAAATATATATAAATTTTTAAAGAAAATCGGGCCCACTAGGTGATCGGGGTCGTGGGCGGTCGCCCTCCCCGCCACCCTCAAAGCCGGTAGTGGCTTGTATTTTAGTAAGTATTAATGAAATTGAATAGTTTTCTCCCAAATTACAGGGAGAAACAAGTAATGCGCGTGAGAAGTCGACGAGCTTCTACGAAAGCGGTTGCAAAACCAGATCAAACGGTACAATGAGATAATAATTGACCAGCACGGGAAGATAAAGAGACTGAAGAAGAAAGTGAAGAACTTGAAGGAGGTGATTACTGAAGAAACTAAGGGACGGGAGGCGATACGGATGGTTGCCAAGAACCATGTGGAACATGGGAAGGTGGTGAGTGGTTTGAAGAAGGAGTTTGCAGAGGCTCGGGCCGAGAGCGAGAGGCGTAGGAAAATGGTGGATAGGTTAACAGTGGAGATGGACAGTGGGCGTGCACGGTTGGAGAAGCTTAAGAAGGTGGTTGGGGGTTTAATAAGGAGATGGAGGATGGTTTGAGAGTGAAAGATGAAGATCATGTGGTTGGTGGTTAATTAGTAGTTTTTCTTACTATTTTGTTAAGTAACAAACTTTATGTGTAACATGTCACATTATATTTATGTCCGAGTCTTAGTATAGGTTAATTAGACGTTACTCAACCCGTTGGTTGAAATCGGGTTGGTGCGCTTTCACCACCAAGTTAAATGGCATTCAACGGTTATTGTAACCGTCAAAACAATGACTATAAATGTCCGATTTTTACTTGTTCATTTCTGCAAGTACATCCGAATTCTATACAAAACGAAATCATTTTTCTATTCTAACCCTAGGTGATAACAAAGGTACTAAAATTATGTGTTAAGATCTTTACCAAAAATAGATGATTTATATGTAAATAGTAGGAGGAAAGCTTGAATGTTCAAAAAAAAAAAAAAAATAGATGATTGAAGAAACACTAACCGGACCCCTGACAAATTACTGGTAACCTGGGGGTTGGATAGCTGTTTCCCACGAGGGGTTAGACCCTTGGAAGATGGTTCTTCTGATAACCTGCAAAACAGACACCGTGAGCTCGTCACTGAGAAGGGGGGGGTTCCTCCTTGTGACCACCCTCCGGCGTGAGAATCAGACTAGATTGCTCTTTAAATATAAAAGTATATTAAGAGATTGCTAGAGCAGATATCAGGTATATTATGATGATAATGTGATAATGTAATGTTGAGATGATCATACCATTTGGGGTATTTATAACCGAATGTAGGTTTCCAAGGAGGTATGGCCGGCTGCTACAGTGTTCCTGTTCATCAACAGTTGCCTACGCACGTGCCCCGTTGGTAGTTGGTGGGTAGGCAGCGGCTGATAGTGACCAGGCCTGCTGTGTACTATTCCCTTTCCACCAACTGCCGGCTACGCACGTGGTATGACAGTAGTTGGTGAGTAGGCAGCGGCTAATAGTGATACAGTACAGGAGCATGCTGCTCGCCATACTGTATCAGTGAGCTGTCGTATCTCTGATCAGATCTTTCGCCCATACCTCGTCAGGTACAGTAAAAGATCCTTCAGTATACGGACTGGCTTATTTGGGCGGGAGTATTCCCCCTCCCGCCTCTGTGCGGGATTGCTCCCGGCTTGGCTCATTCCTTCAGGTGACACTGAATGATCGAGAGCTAAGTGCCTTGTGCGTGTAGCCATGCTGCGCGGGTGGCCTTCCCTAATGGCTTGTATCCGAGGCTGCGGGGACAGGCGGAGTCCTTCACCATTGGGAGGCATTTCCTGCGGGACCAGCTTGCGTACTGCGCGTAAGGACGTCACGTCTCTGAGCATGGTTGGTCCTGCGGATCCAGTTGGTCTCTGCGCAGACGTCCCTGTTTAAGGTGAGTCTTGCGGGTCCAACTGGGCTCTGCTGGGACCTACCTCTTCAAGTCCCCCCAGTCCAATGTTCTTCTCCTGAGTGTTTAATAAAGTGAGGTGAACTTTTGGACTTGAGCAAAGGGTTTTGAAAAGGGTTTTGTAAGGTTTTCCATGGGGATTCTTTCCGCGGAAGTCCTTGTCACTTGCAGAAATGCCCGAGTTTCCTGCTTGGTCTTTGGGTATGATGCGGGTAGGTCTGTAACCTCCTCGCAAGTCAGGAGCATTGAGTCCCAGTTGTATGGATTTTCCATGAGGTTTTGGTAGTTTTGAACATAGTGATCAATTATGTTAAGACCACCAATTCCATCCTGGAGCTTCAAACAACGTAGTTCTCGACGTTCCCGCTCTGCGGGGATGTTATTTCCGTTTCCGCAAGCATTGCCCAGAAGATCCTTCTTGGTTTCAATTCCCAGCGGAGCGCTAGGTATGTGAAGGGTTTTGCCTTAACACTGTACCTGCGCTCGTCTTACGGTTACTTTACTTCCAAGGTATTCCTGGCGTCAATTCCATGCGGGTGCTAGGTATGTGAAGGGTTTTGCCTGAACACTGTACCCGCAGCCGTCTTATAGTTACTTGGTTGCCGAGGTACTTGGCTTCAATTCCCTGCGGGTGTTCGGTATGTGAAGGGTTTTGTCTTCACACTGTACCCGCATCCGTCTTACGGTTACTTGTTTGCCAAGGTTTATTTGGCTTCAATTCCCTGCGGGTGCTAGGTATGTGAAGGGTTTTGCCTTTACACTGTACCCGCATCCGTCTTACGGTTACTTGTTTGCCAAGGTTTATTTGGCTTCAATTCCCTGCGGGTGCTAGGTATGTGAAGGGTTTTGCCTTTACACTGTACCCGCATCCGTCTTACGGTTACTTGTTTGCCAAGGGGTAAGGGGTATTTTTCCGCTTACTTTTTAATATTTTCAAATTTTTTGAATTTTGAAATTCGAAGAGTTGGTGAAAAGATAAGAACAGTCCAAACCTCTGAAACGTCGTGCGACGGTTTCTTCTGACTGTGTCAGGACGTGCAGGAAGTTATGGTGACGTGACAGAACATGGTCATTCCAGTCGCTTTTTCAGGCGCGTGGGCGCGATTTTTCGGGCGCGTGGCCGCGAAATTACTGGCATACGTCCTTTCAACAGCTGTTGCCAGCTTGGTTTTTGCCACGTGTCATAGTTTCATTGCACATTCGATTTCTCTCTCCTCCGCATTAATTTCACCGCATTAATTGCGATTACTATATAAAGGGGGAGAGGGTTACTTTGCAATTCACACTTTTTACTCTTCTCTTCATCTTTAAGGCGATTTCCGGCGAATACTCCTTTATTCAATCGAGCATTCTCTCGAAATCGTTCTCTTCTTTCTCTGCAAGATGTCTTCTCGTGATGCTGAAGCTATAGCTGACGACAGGGGTACTGCTGGCGAGTGCCAGTGTGCTCTGCCCGGCGATCAGTACCGGTATGTTGTCAGGAAGTTCATGCTCGATCATCTCGAGCCTGAGTTTCCTGAATCCCACCAGACCGTGTATGATGCCCCCAGAGGCAAGATCGGGGTTTATGCTGCATTTTTTGTCTATGGGAATCTTAGATTCCCGTTGACAAAATTTGTTTACCGTGTCCTTGAGAGGCACGGTGTTCATTTGACCGAGCTGCACCCCATGGCGATCGCCAAGATTCGCCATTTTGAGTGGGTGTGCCGGATTTTGGGCATCGAGCCCCATGTGGACCGCCTGATGACCTTCTATACCTGGAGGTGCATCCAGGGGTGGTACACCTTGACGACCCGTATTAAGGGTCTGAAGATTTGCGACACCGAGCGCAGTCTTCGCGCGTGGAAGCAGGAATTCTTCTACATTTCTGCCCGCGCCATCCCCCTTGCCATGAAGTTTAAAAATGGCCAAGCGATACCGAGCCTTCACGCCCCCAACTACCAGGAGGCGGAATGGTTTTCGAAGATATCCCGGATCCAATCTCCGGTTTACCGGTTTGCGGAGTCCGGGATGGTCATGTTAGGGATGAGCCGGGTGTGGAAGGATGCGTCTCAGGTTCCCATCCTTCTCGAATACGGTTTGAACTCTATTCCCTATGGTATGTCTTGTCTTTCTTTTTGATACGCGTTTGTCTTCTAACTGTTTATTCTTTCAGAGGGAAATGATTTGGAGTCGCTTCTGTACCCGCGGGAAACCGACGGTCCTGCGCGGATGGGTACTCGTGCTCTGGACGAGGGCGAGTTGCCCATCCTGGAGCAAACGGCGGATCGGTTTGTGGAGGTCTATCCGCCGGGACACGAGATCCTGAGCCACCGGCGGCCAGGTAAGGCGATATTCTTTCCTCAATCCCTCAATGTTGTACCCGCTGCTGGAATTCCTGACCCGTCTTCTTCTGAGGAATCCTCAGATGCTCCTCCGTTGGTGCGGAAGAAGAAGGCTGCTGCCGGCGTGAAGGGGAAGGAGAAGGCCTCCACAGCTGATCCAGTGGTTCTATCTGACTCGGAGTCAGATAGTGAAGAGGTGGCGGGGAAGCCCGGTGGTGAGAAGACCACTGTTCCGGAGGCTACGACCGTTACCTCCGGAGAACCAACGAAGACGACGGTGACCGGTACCAAGAGGCCGGCTCCATCGGGTTCCTCCCCGCCCGTCCGTACGTTCAGGGTCAAGAAAACCCGTAAGTACAATCATAATGTCTTTGCAGATTTATTACTTCATAAATTTATCTAACACTTTCTTCTTTGTGCAGGCGTGGATGTTGACGCATTCCGGGGTGAAGCGCAGGGGAGTACCTCCCCGCCAATGACGGTAGGCTCGGTCAGCCTTCCTGAGGCGTCGACCCAGGCGCCTGCGCCTGCATCCGCTGGTCCAGTTGCTCGTTCCTTTGAGCCAACTGTTCCGGCCGAGATGACGTCACCGCCGGCCGTGAGTGCGATTTTTACCGCATCCTTCACGGAGCCGGCGGTTACTGCTGCTGCTGAGGAGGCGGCGACCGCGGTGGCGACCACAACGGCGACCACGGCGGCTGCCACCATGCCCGCGCCACCGGCACCTACGGCCGGACCATCAGGTACGCGCAGGGCTTCCCGCCGATCTTTGCCCCCTTCCCGTCTGCCTGACCTGTTGGATGGATTTCCTTTAGGTTCAGGTGATGGGTTTGGCGGCTATCGGCCTGTCATTGACCCTACAGGTGCGTAGGGTTCCTTTCTTTTTCCCTTATGTTTTTTATCATCTTTTCCTTACTGCCTTTGTTTCTTTTGCAGTGTCGGATTCCAATGAAGTGTATGTTCCGCGATGGAACATACGCCGAGGAACAACCCTTCGTACCCCTGTGGAGTGCGTGGACTGGGCTCGCCACGCTGCTCCTCATGGTGCGTTGGGGGAAGCCATGGCTAGCTACCAGGAGGGTAGGCTAACCAATGAGCTTCGGGTTCTCCAAGCCCGGATGCAGCCGCGCGTCGAGCTGCTTTGTCGTGAAAACGACAAGTTGAAAGCAGCTCACGCCAGGGACGTATCTGAGGCGCGTGCTCTTCGGGAGGAGAACCAACAGCTGGCGGCAGCTGCCGCCGACAAGGAGAAGGCCTTCAAGGCCCTCGAGGTTGAAGTTCAGGCGCGACTCGAGGCCCGCTCCAAGGCTGCCCAAGCTGTGAATGAACAGCTTCGGCTGGTCAGGGAGACTGCGCGAAACGCAACCGAGAGGGCTGCCAAGGCTGAAGCCGTTACTGAGCCTTTGCGTGTGGAGAATGAGGAGCTCAAGGCCAAATTAGAGGCTCTCCAACGCGCTCATGATGCCTTGGCAATGGAAGATGCCAAGAAACTCCAGGAAATCCTGGACCAGAGGGGGGTGCTTGACCACACCGAGCGGAAACTTAAGGGCGTCGAAGAGGCTGCCGCAAAGGAAGTTTTACTTGCCAACCTTAACAAGAGCGAAGCCGAACGCGCCCATAACGAAGCTCAAGCTGCCCTCCAATGGCTTCTTCGAGAAGCGTTGCCTCAGGTATGTTTAGTTTTATCTTCACGCTTTTCTTTTGTAAGAAAAGGTTCTAATACTTGTGTTTTCTTTGTAGGTTGTGCGTCGGGTCTTTTCAGAGACCTCTTACGATGATGCTATGACCGCAGCCCTCAACGCTTCTCATGAGGATGGGGAAAAGGCCGGCTTCCTGCTTGTTCTAGGGTTTGTTGAGAAAGGCGTCCCGCCTTCCAACTTCCCTTTGTTCGATGTGGATACCGAAGCCATTTATGACCAAGCATTGAACCAATACGCCGCCTTCCCGCATCCAGTGGTGGAAAAGGTGGACGAAGTAGCTGCTGCTGATGATGGGTTAGCTGTCCTCAAAGCGTTCCTCGAACCACCCCGTTCTTCTGACGGAGCGGGTCCAAGTGGAAGCGGCCCTGAAGCTTGATCCTGAAGATCCCTTCCCATTGCTAAGATAGACTTGTATAGTTTTTTTTTTCTTTTAGGCGGGTAGTTACCCGGCCATTCTTGTAATATATTCTTGAAATATTAATCTTTTTGCGTATAAGATTGTTATTTCCTTCTTTGGGTTCCTTGCTTTATAAACTTATGACTTGCATACTTAGTTTAAATTAGCAATTTTCCAAGTGTTTAGAATAAGAACCTTTGAACGTGGTTGATAATGGGTTAAAGTTTCGCTTCCTCCTTCGTGATTGTGCGGGTAGAACCGTCACTTGCACTTGGTAGGATGGCTAAACTTTAACTTTTATCTGACCTGCGTGTAGGTTTTCCTTTTCGAAATTTCTAAGGCATTAAGATAAGTTAACCTTTGAACGTGGTTGATAACAGGAAGTCTTGCTTCCTCTTTCGTGATTGTGCGGGTAGAACCGTCACTTGCACTTAGTAGGATGGCAAAACTTTACCCTTATCTGACCTGCGTGTAGGTTTTTCTCACCTTTTGAGGATAAATTAACCTTTGAACGTGGTTGATAACAGGAAGTCTTGCTTCCTCTTTCGTGATTGTGCGGGTAGAACCGTCACTTGCACTTAGTAGGATGGCAAAACTTTACCCTTATCTGACCTGCGTGTAGGTTTTCCTCACCTTTTGAGGATAAGTTAACCTTTGAACGTGGTTGATAACAGGAAGTCTTGCTTCCTCTTTCGTGATTGTGCGGGTAGAACCGTCACTTGCACTTAGTAGGATGGCAAAACTTTACCCTTATCTGACCTGCGTGTAGGTTTTCCTTATCCTTTTTAAGAATTTTGTTTTGAACCGTTCGACGCGCGGTTGTCGATAGGTTAGTGTTCGGTTTCCTTTCATGATTCATGCGGATAGACTGGCACTTTCATTTAATGGGATAATTGAACTCTTCCCCTTCAACTGACCTGCGTGAAGGTTTGTCAAGTTATTGGGTTCGTGCGGGTAGGACCGCCTTCCCACGCAACGACTTCACGTAATGTGAACGCCGTCACCAGTGTTGTATAGTTTAACCGTTCGACGCGCGGTTGTTGATAGGTTATTATTCAGTTTCCTTTAATGATTCATGCGGATAGACCGGCACTTTCATTTTTGGGTGCTGAACTTTTTCCCAAACTGACCTGCGTGAAGGTTTGTCACGTTATTGGGTTCGTGCGGGTAGGACCGCCTTCCCATGCAATGACTTCACGTAATTATGCGGTGAAAACCGGCATATTAGTGTTCAGAAAAGTATGAATGTAAAATCATCAGCTTCGGTGTTCTTAAAGAGAATCATTTCCATTAGAAGTGGCTCTTGGCCTTTTCTTTACAAATTGGAATTGATTTACATGCAGACTGTGTAAATGAGCTCCCTTCCATGTTGGGATGGGAGTGCCATTGAGCCGATACGCACCTGGTTCGGGATCTCGTTCTTTACGCAGCATGTAGTCTCGATTTTGAAGCTGGAATTGATTCGTGTCTTCCCAGCTGAGGTTCTATACGCACCCGCCTGCTCATCCTTTATTGTGCCACGAGGTGCGTGAGCGTCCCATCTCTGACAAATGCTTCGACCATGTCCTTTACGTCTATGCATTCTTCAGTGTTGTGGCCTTTTGTCTTGTGGAAGTCACAGTATTTGCTCCGATCAGCATCGTGACGATGTCGGATTATTGGAGGCTTTGGCCATGGGAGCTCTTCAGTGGCGAATATCTCAGTGACGCTTTTGGTGAGTGGCGTCCATCTGGAGTTCCGGTGCGACTGTACATTATCCCTTCCGCCCACTCGATGTTGCAAGCCGGATGAGGTGTCAAAGTTTACCCTTGACTGCCAAATGCCTAGCTTTCGCTTTTTATTTAGTCTGGCGGTGAGGACGTTGTCTTCTCTCTTCTGAGTGTAGAGGTTTGTGCTCTGTGGGAGATCTCTACCCAGTTGCTTCTCTGTTTCCGCATAGCGTTTTGCTGCTGTCATGATGCCATCCCATGTGGATGGCATGCCATCTTTACCCGTTAGGGTGCGGATGAGCTCTGGGTCATGTGCGCCCTGGATGAAGGCAGCGCGAACTAGATCTTCGCTGATATTGCCCAAACTTAGCTTCTTTGAGTTGAAGCGAGTGATGAAGTTTGGCAGAGATTCATCTTCCTCTCGTATGCATTTGAGGATTGTCCATTGCTCCTCGGTATACTTCCGTTGCTGGCTGAAGTGTTGGCTAAACTTCTGCTGGAAGTCTGCCCAGTCGTAGATGTGGTTGACCGGTAGGCGATCAAACCAAGCTCTAGCAGCCCCCACCAGCGTCATTTGGAACATGTAACACCACGTGGGTTCCGTCCAATTGCTGACGGTTGCCCCCGCTATGAACCTGTTCAAATGATCGTCTGGATCAGATATACCGTCATATGTGCCTATGTTGGGCATTTGTTTGGCACTCTTTGGGGCGATTGCTTCAGCAATGTCCCTTGCAAATTTGGACGTTCCTGCATTTGCAACGTTTGGTCTGAACGTTTTAGAGAAGTCTCGTGGACTTCCACCTGTGCTTTTTGGTTTGAAGGCTTGTCCAAAATGCCTTTCCGGTTGGGATTCCGTTTCCTTACGCTTCCCTTTTGCCCTATGGCGAGGGTTCGCGTCGGAGTCGGATTCCTCCGAGTCATCCTCCCAGTATTCGAATTCGTCGGCCTGTTGCACGGAACGCAAGCGTTCGTTCAACTCAGCCTGGAATTCCTTTTGTCGTGCCTCCGCCCATGCCTTAACTTCATCGAGAGTCTGGCGGGGAAGTCTTCGTTTCTCAAACTGGATATCGGTGGATCCCAGTAGGTGATCATTTACTGCACTTGCCCCAGCTTTGGTAAGTGGGGTAGTGTTCGTAAAATTTACTTCACTTGCCCCGGCTTCGGTAGCCGGGGTAGTGTTTGTAAAAACTGTGTTGCCGGTATTCCCTCCAGTAGCTGGGGTTGTGGTTACCGGAATTTCTCTAACCATCTTTGTAAAAGTTTGAAAAAACTGGAGAAAATTGTAGTTCTAGCTTTATGCACGGATGGCGCCAATGAAGAAACACTAACCGGACCCCTGACAGATTACTGGTAACCTGGGGGTTGGATAGCTGTTTCCCACGAGGGGTTAGACCCTTGGAAGATGGTTCTTCTGATAACCTGCAAAACAGACACCGTGAGCTCGTCACTGAGAAGGGGGGGGGGTTCCTCCTTGTGACCACCCTCCGGCGTGAGAATCAGACTAGATTGCTCTTTAAATATAAAAGTATATTAAGAGATTGCTAGAGCAGATATCAGGTATATTATGATGATAATGTGATAATGTAATGTTGAGATGATCATACCATTTGGGGTATTTATAACCGAAGGTAGGTTTCCAAGGAGGTATGGCCGGCTGCTACAGTGTTCCTGTTCATCAACAGTTGCCTACGCACGTGCCCCGTTGGTAGTTGGTGGGTAGGCAGCGGCTGATAGTGACCAGGCCTGCTGTGTACTATTCCCTTTCCACCAACTGCCGGCTACGCACGTGGTATGACAGTAGTTGGTGAGTAGGCAGCGGCTAATAGTGATACAGTACAGGAGCATGCTGCTCGCCATACTGTATCAGTGAGCTGTCGTATCTCTGATCAGATCTTTCGCCCATACCTCGTCAGGTACAGTAAAAGATTCTTCAGTATACGGACTGGCTTATTTGGGCGGGAGTATTCCCCCTCCCGCCTCTGTGCGGGATTGCTCCCGGCTTGGCTCATTCCTTCAGGTGACACTGAATGATCGAGAGCTAAGTGCCTTGTGCGTGTAGCCATGCTGCGCGGGTGGCCTTCCCTAATGGCTTGTATCCGAGGCTGCGGGGACAGGCGGAGTCCTTCACCATTGGGAGGCATTTCCTGTGGGACCAGCTTGCGTACTGCGCGTAAGGACGTCACGTCTCTGAGCATGGTTGGTCCTGCGGATCCAGTTGGTCTCTGCGCAGACGTCCCTGTTTAAGGTGAGTCTTGCGGGTCCAACTGGGCTCTGCTGGGACCTACCTCTTCAATGATTTATATGGAAATAGTATAATTTCTGCTGCCCATAAAGTGATATACAAGTACCATTATGAGTTTGAATTCACCTATTTAATTGAAAGGTCAAGTTTTCTTGAGTGGGATTGAAAGCTTGTCAGGACTAAGACAGTTGCCAATTTTGATACACAAAACAAAACAATGATTACTAAGTGTTGATATTTATATTATTAAACTTTTATTTGTATTTATAGTAGAAAGAACTTAAGTTATTAGTTGAGACGCTAGGTGATTTGCAAGATGAGAAACGACATGAATTTTAACAACAAACATTGCTCGATCTCAAAGTTGGTGACATTAAGACAACTTCGCACATTTAGGTAAAACATAGAAGCAAGTTATTGGGCTTGAATTGGGAGGTATGTAGTTCTTTTTAATTTATTCAATCTCAACCCTAATTATAATAAAAACTTTACATTTTCAATGAAGTGGTCGTTTGAGAGCTTTCTCTCCACGTTATGTTTGAGTTTTGCGACGTTGACGGCTAAAAAGTTAAGAAAATCTAGTTTCACCAGTGGTCTAGTCGTTTAAATGGTGTATATATTGTATACAATAAATCTAAATTAATCTTTTAAATTAGCTAGTGTTATTAAAGACACAACTGAAATAATTAACTTAACATAATAAACATTAAAACTTTAAAACTAATACAAGACATTGAAACTTAAAACTAAAAAATTAAACACATATAAGTAATGCAAGTACTCGTTGGGATAAAAACGTTTGTATGTTTTAACAAATAGGCACAAAGCCCTCTGATATTGTCCTTCACAACGGGCGATGCATTGGTGACAATCTTAGGTGTAAGAGAGAAACGTATGCCTTGATGGGTGGTTAAATAAACTCGTAAGCTACTTGATTTTAGTTGAACTAAAAGCTCGAATCAAGTTAAAACAACGTAACATATGAAAATAAGTTTGTTTAGTAATCGTATGACCGAGCTCAAACTTAGCTATTCCTAGCTATTATTAGTATAACTTTTTTTTAAATATATTTACATATTTTCATAATAATTATTATTTAAAACTAACTTAACTTTAACTATTACGTCATATAAAAAAGTTGTATTATGTAAATGCATATAAATAAAAAATAAATTATGAAAATAGTTACTAAACATTAATTAAATGATAATTAATCAATAATAAATTAGTGTTTGATAAATCAAGCCTGAAATAAATCAAATTTAAGTTTTTGTAAGTTAATTAATTACTAAGTAGTAGTGTTTGAGCTTTAGAAATCAAGTCTTAAATAAATCAAATCTAACGCGCTTGGGCGTTGGACGCAAGTTAATTAATTACCCATTTGGTTTTTTATTTATTTTTCTTATTAAAGTTTAAGTTGTATTTATAATTTTTATTTTTATTACTAAACTTCCTAAAGCTTTGTAAAAATAGAAAAACAAAACTTAATCTTCCAAAAGTAATCTCTCTCTCAACAATAATTGAACATGTAGACCTACTAATCCGTTTGACTAAACGTCTAAACATGTCAACTTGTTAATTCATTTTGTTGACTCGTCAACATTTTATGTCTAGCTCACTTATTAGTTATTACAACATACTAACTCGTTTAACATGTTTACAACTCGTTAATTATAATAATCCAATCCGAATTTCGGGTGGATTAGAATTATCAAGACTAGAGATGCACAAACCGGGCATTGTTAAGTACCAGAACTTGGTATGGTCAACAAAGTCAAAACCGGGTCTGGTGGGGACCGGTTCCGGATATAGTCGTGTATTTGACTGGATTTTCCGGGGTTTTTTTTGGGTTTCGGGTAGGATCGAGTCTTGATTGAGTAAAAGTGGAACCGGGTATGATCAACAAAAGTCAAAACAAAGTCGGGTAGGAAACGGTTCCGGATATTCCGGATATATGTAGGGGAGAAACTCACTACCAAGTCGTACCTGCATATCAGATACACAGAGTCGGGTCCAAAACCGAGTATTTTGTGCGCATGTAGGGAAATAAAAACACTGTATAAAATTTAAAAAAGATGTATTTTGTGCGCATGTAGGGAAATAAAAACACTGTATAAAATTTATAACTTATTGCGTTATAAAAAAGTAAAAAAGATGTGATTTGGGCCTGACCCGTGCCAATAGCCATAAGAGGCCCGGCCCATAAGAATAAGTTTACAACGGCTACTTTTACTAGCCGTTTAATTCACCCCCAAATTCATTCTATAACAAACCCTAGTTTTTAATATATAAATAAACCCCAAATTCTCGTTGTCTAATCACACAATCAGTTGCTTGCTTCATATGCGTTCTTCCTTCCAATCGACAATCACTCGTTCTTGCTTCGATTGCGGTTTTGTTAATCTGATTTCTTGATTTCTGTTAATTAGTATTTGATTTGATTATTATTATACGTATATCTATCTGTTGTTACTACTAACGTCATGGATGCAGGTTCTGTAACTAGTTGTTCTTCAGCCACCAAGTCATCGTCATCAAGACGTCAATTCCTTCATAGAAAGACTTCTCAAGAAAACGTAAGTCAATTTGGGGCTTTTAATTCAATTAGGGTTTTGTTTGTTTGTATGATGATTCTATTAGGGAATTAGGGGTTTTCTTTGTTTATTGTATTACTGACTTAGGGTTTTTTTTTGATGAATTGATTACTCAATTAGGGAATTTGTTGTTTATTTGATGATTTGATTCCTCAGTTAGGGTTTTTATTGATGAGTTGATTACTGATTTAGGGCTCTTTTTTGTTTATATGATGAATTGATTACTGATTTAGGGATTTTTTTTGTTTATATGATGAATGGATTACTGATTTAGGTATTTTGTTTTGTTTATATGATGAATTGATTACTGAATTATGGATTTTTTGTTTATATGATGAATTGATTACTGAATTAGGGTTTTTATTGTTTGCTTTGATAATTTAATTCCTCAATTAGGGTTTCTTTTTTGATGAATTGATTACTGAATTAGGCGTTTTATTGCTTATTTGATTATTTAATTCCTCAATTAATCATGGTTTTGTTTTGTTTATTTGATGAATTGATTATTGACTTAGGGTTTTTATTGATGAATTGGTTACTGATTTAGGGCTTTTTTTGTTTGTTTGTTTGATAAATTTATTACTGAATTTGTTTTTTTTATTTGATGATTTGATTACAGATAAGTGTTTCGTTTGTTTATTTGATTATTCAATTACTGAATTAGTTTTTATTATTTTTTTTGGTTTATTTGATTATTCAATTACTGACATAGGGTTTTTTTGTTTATTTGTAGCTAGACCGATTTATACCTAATAGATCAGCCATGGACTTCGATTATGCCAATTACATGCTAACCTATAAAGGTAAGGAGAATCCAACTGCAGGTACCTCACCGTCTAAGGAAGCTTACAGGAAGCAGTTAGCAGAAAGCCTCAACATGAACAGAACAAGGATCCTAGCCTTCAGGCACAAGCCCCCTACACCAAAAGAAGCCGTTCAAAGCGACTGGTCTTCAATCCAGCAGGCGAAACCAACAAAAGACCGTAGATACATCCCTCAGGTAATCATCATCATCCACGAGATCCCTTTATAATCACATTCAAGTTTGTAATAATGGCCTAACAATGTTGTTCCGTTTGATTACAAACAGACTTCTGAAAGGACACTGGATGCACCCGATATTCATAAGACGATTACTACTTGAATCTGTTAGATTGGGGAAGCGCCAATGTTCTTGCCATCGCCCTGGGACATACAGTGTATCTTTGGGATGCTGCAGATGGTAACACATCAGAACTTGTTACTGTAGATGACGATGAGGGCCCGGTGACGAGTGTCAAGTGGGCTCCGGACGGCCGCCACATCTCAGTCGGTCTAAACAGCTCTGATGTCCAACTCTGGGATTCAACCTTTAATAAACTGGTATGGTACTTTTTAAAAACTTTTATTATGATTTAAATATTTTTTGTGATTGTTTTCTAAACTTTTACTTTTTTAAACAAACAGCTGAGAACTTTGAGGGGATGCCATCAGTCTCGGGTCGGATCAATGGACTGGAACAGCCACATACTCACAACGGGAGGAATGGACGGTCAGATCGTAAACAACGACGTCAGAATAAGATCACACATAGTGGAAACATACTCCGGTCACCACCAAGAGGTTTGCGGGTTAAAATGGTCAACTTCGGGTCAACAGCTAGCCAGCGGGGGCAACGACAACCTCCTGCATATTTGGGACCGATCAGCGGCTTCAGTTAACTCACCGACTCGATGGCTTCATCGGATGGAGGACCACACAACGGCAGTTAAAGCGCTTGCGTGGTGCCCGTTTCAGGGTAATCTTCTTGCTTCTGGCGGTGGTGGTAGTGACAAGTGTATAAAGTTTTGGAACACACACACAGGTGCTTGCTTGAACTCGGTGGACACGGGGTCCCAGGTGTGCGCACTTTTGTGGAACCAGAATGAGCGGGAGCTGTTGAGCTCACATGGGTTTAGTCAGAACCAGTTGACTTTGTGGAAGTATCCGTCAATGGTTAAAATGGCGGAGCTTACTGGGCACACATCCAGAGTTCTTTACATGGCGCAGGTATAGTTTGTTAAAACCGATGCTGTAATTATTATATCTGTTTTTGAAGTTAAAATATTGGTGTCAAATTAACCAACTGTAAATTGATATGTTTGCAGAGCCCGGATGGATGTACGGTTGCATCGGCTGCAGGAGATGAGACATTGAGGTTTTGGAATGTTTTTGGGAGCCCGGAAGTGGCAGCTAAGGCTACCCGAAAAGCTGTTCCGGAGCCATTTGCTCATGTGAGTCGTATACGATGATTTGTACTGCACCCTTGGAACCGGTTTTAGTAAATGTTTGTTTAAAGACCATTAAAGCAATGTTAAAAAGTTGGATTACTACTTGTAATTACTTCCTGTATGCATATTGATATCAGTCAAATATTAAAAAGTTTTATAAAATTGTGTTGTCAAAATACATTTTTGGGTCAAAAGTTTTAAGATGTACTTTAACATTAAATTAAGTTTAATCAAACAATAATATTTGTCAAGTAGTTTTAACCTAGTACCTAAAACGAATCATATACAAAAGTTATAAAATTGAAATTGAGAATTTTTTATAAGTTCTCGGTTTTTATGTTGTACTGCATTTCATGCAATTAAGCGGATGTTCTTGTGTTTTTTTTTTTTTCCGAAAAGATTTAAACGAAAAAACGACCCTTCACATGCCGCAAGAAGCCTTACAAAATTAAATTTGCACTGTAACAATGAGGTTGGTTTTACCTTTGAAGATCTTGTAATCAATCATCCAACTTGTTACCGTCGAAACTGCTTGCACCGCATGTCTGACTGTAAAGATTTGTTCCAGCATGAATTCAACATTTATAATTTAAAGATTTGTTTTAAACATAAATATATCAAAATACGATTTATATTTTGAAATTAGAAGCACACCTTTTCCTTCATGTGTGAGATAAGCGGACGGTGTTTGAATGCCCCAGGTGAACTTAGAAGATGGTGACATGGTAACTAACTAAAATTGATGAAAAAAGGCCAACACTTAAACCACAAAAGCACTATTCTGGGAACCTCACTTTAAGCTTGAGAAAATAAGTGTTATTATGTTCATTCCAGAAAGTCTCATACTCTATCTATTATGCTTCGAATTTTATATACTATTATCGTGTTTGATAGGGCTGGCTGTAAATGAATTGAACGTTCGCCGTAAAGTTAGTTTGCCCGTTAATAGATGATCGAACATGAACACAAAAATTTGTTCGGTAAGCTTAACGTACGAACACGAACAGAGGCCGCGCTTGTTCAATAGTGTTCGTGTCGTTTACGTTTACGTTTACGTTTGTACGTTTATGTGAATTGGATTAGGTTTATTTTTTGTGTTGCTACACGCACTCTTCCCTTATCGATCTCGCAGCACGCCACCTCTGCCCTCATCTAGCTATTAGTGTCCATTTGTAACATATAGTGTTTATACTAATAATGTTATTAACGAACATTGACACAAATTTGCGTTTGATAGATTGTCCGTGAACTGTCTAACAAAAGCTTAACGGATGAACACGAACGAGGTCTCGTCCGTGAACTGTTTAACAAAAGTTGTTATCCCTTGCTCTAAAGTCTAATCGAGTGTCTCTGAGTCCCATTAAAAATGCTCTAATTAAATGATTTTTTCAATTAAATACCTAAATTAATAAATATTAATTAATACTTGTATCTTTTAAGACTTTTAACACGAGTGTTTGGGATTCCTTATTTTTCCTGCTTTTAACTTTTTATTAAGTTTATAAGTTACAACAGTGTAATTTACGAAACTTTTCCTCTCAATATAAGCAATCCCAAAGACCTTATCGCTTTTCAATAGGTTTATAAGTTATTAGTTGGTGAAAATAATCAAATCCCAAACACCTAAATAAATAAATAACTTGATTACGGCTACTGAGCTGGTGGTAAAGTGACAATAGCGAGACTTAGTGTTTATGTAATTCGGGTTTGTTAGTGCCCCATCATTTAGTTTCGGTGGCATTGGGTGAAGATGAGATACTAAGCGAGTAAGTGACATTCACTAGTTTGATCTTTGAACTGAATATGTTTTATATCACGTCATTGTCGTGCCTTCAAGCATGGGCGTTGGTCTTAAGCAGTGTTGTAGAAATCACTACTCACTAGTCGGACGGTGGAGTGATGGCTAACAATTAATCGGGATTAATAAGATCTGACTTTAATGTATATTTTTCACTTTTATTATATATATATATAGATATATACAGTGTACACACATTTTTATATGTAATTTTAAGTTTTATATATATGCTGGAAATTGACCGGAATCTCGTTGGAAACAAATGAATTTGGCCGGAATCTCGTTGGAAACCGCCGATTTTGTCCAGTAACTTGTCAGAAAACGACGACTAACGCCAATTAATCATGAGTTTGGTCGGATTTGACAATTGACTAATTTGCCAACTAGCTCAAAATAAAACATTTTAGTGGAAACTAGCTATTAATTAGAAATAGTCCGGGTTGATCAAAATAAAAAACATACATACATACATGAATCATTTAACCAAAAGGCTTATTGATTCTTGTTGAACCTGAACATGGAAGACGGTGAAGGCGGTCTAAGCTTCGACTTCGAAGGCGGCCTTGACGCCGCCCCAACCCAACCCACCGCCTCCGTTCCCGTCATCCACCACCACCATCCATCCACCGACAACAACAACCCACCACCACCTCCATCCTCCACCACCGATAACAACCCGCCTTCCTCCACCAATTTCTCCGGCCGCAGAAGCTACCGGCAAACCGTATGCCGTCACTGGCTCCGCAGCCTCTGTATGAAAGGCGAAGCCTGCGGCTTTCTTCATCAGTATGATAAATCACGCATGCCCATTTGCAGATTCTTTAGATTGTACGGAGAGTGCCGTGAACAGGACTGTGTTTATAAGCATACCAATGAAGATATTAAAGAGTGTAACATGTAAGTTTCTGGGTTTTTTTTTAAATTTAATTTCTGGGTTTTTGTTTGATTTGGTACTAACCCTAAATACCCTTTTGTGTAATTTGATAGAATTAACATTAGGGTTTTCATCCGATTCGTTACTAGACAGAGATACTAGTTAGGGTTTGCTGTGCTTATTTTTGTTGTAGTTAGGAACTTAGGAAATATGAGCTAATCAGCTAATTAGGTTTTCTTTGTAATTATCCTAATTGTTGTATTGATATAATATAATTGATTAGTAATATGCAATACCTTATAATGATTGGGTTGTAAACGATTAAACCATTTTTTGGATTACTGATGGCACGGTAATTGTTAAAAAATATCAGTTTTTGATGTTGAATCTTGAAATGCAGGTACAAGTTGGGATTCTGTCCGAACGGGCCTGATTGTCGGTACAGGCATGCCAAGCTTCCGGGACCTCCTCCTTCAGTGGAAGAGGTGCTCCAAAAGATTCAGCAGTTAACTTCTTATAATTATGGAAATTCCAACAGGTTTTTTCAAAACCGAAACGCCAACAACTCGCAACAATCGGACAAATTTCAGTTTCAAAATGATGCAAATCAAGGTGCTAAACCTAGCACCACGGATTCTGCTTCAATGCAGCCTGTGCCGCCTTTGTCGCCACGTCAGCAGCAACAGGGTAGCCAGTTTGTTCAGTCACAAGCGCAGTCGAATGGTCAACAAAATCAAACGAATAAGACCTCGATACCCTTGCCTCAAGGAACATCAAGGTGCGTTAAGGAGATCTAAATGTGGATGCCATTTGAGGGTTCCACTTCCATCATATTATGTTTGTTATACGTAATTATAAAGTTACAGTTATTATTGTTGTAAACGGATAATGTACTTTCTCATATTTTTGTCTGTTGCTTTTGTTATTATTAAGGATGAAATGTTTCAGCAGTTGTGACATTGCAGTATAAAAGGATTGTATTATTTTCAAAATCCAATGTTTGACAACATCAACATACTTAGAAGCTATATGTACAAGTACCTAATTTTCTAGGGCTTGAACTATTTGAAGTATTTTAAAATTCCAATTAATATGTTTATTGTTATAATTTTTATCGAAGACATGAGTTTCTGTGAGTTATGATTCTTATTAACAGTGTTTTTCAGTTTTTGTTGCTGGTTTTTTTTGATGATCTTTGTTGCTGATTTCTTATACAATGGAAAAATAGGTATTTTATTGTAAAAAGTTGCAACCGTGAGAATCTTGAGTTATCGGTCCAACAAGGAGTGTGGGCCACCCAAAGAAGCAACGAGGCTAAGTTAAACGAGGCTTTTGATTCTGTTGAAAATGTTATTTTAATATTTTCTGTCAACAGGACACGCCATTTTCAGGTGGGTTATAAACATAATTAACACAACAAATATGACACGCTAACTATTTTAGTTAACCTTTTGTCACGTTTGCTATTCGTTAGTTAATATTAGTTTATAAATATTTCCAGGGCTGTGCAAGAATGACTTCTAAAATTGGTGGTTTGGTTGGCGGTGGCAACTGGAAATCTGAACATGGAACTGCACATTATGGACGGAATTTCTGTGTGAGATGGCTTAAGGTACATTGATTGCAACCCGTAAAAAGGATTTTATAAAACTTTAAAGTATAAGAAATGTGAATGTTATCTGCTTTGCAGCTATGTGAACTGTCCTTCCATAAAACTCGACATCTGAGGAACCCTTACAATGAGAATTTACCCGTAAAGGTATTATTATTATTATTATTATTATCATTGTTATTATTTTTTATTGTAGTTATTATTATCATTGTTATTATTTTGTATGTATTGTGGTTGTAGATAAGCAGAGATTGTCAAGAACTTGAGCCCTCAGTCGGTGAACAATTGGCGTCTCTTTTGTATCTTGAACCCGACAGTGAACTCATGGTACTTTTGCTTATTTTTCTAAACATTCTGAGTAAATTAGAATTTTCATCCTTTAGTTATACACAAACTTACAGGTTGTCCCCTTAAACTAAGGTAATTGCAAAAAAACATCCATCATATGAAAAGTTGTAACACGGTTTGTCCTTTATACTAACTGGTGTTAAAAATTCTGGATTTTTTCAAACTGACTATTTTGCCTTTACACTCAAAAGCACAAAATGTGTAAATTTCACAATGTGTTATTAGGCATTTTATTAAGCACTTAAATTTTAATGTTACCAAAAGGATATGTACTCCAAGTTTAGGGTTTAGAGCACTTAATTAGGGGTGTTAAAACGGGTTAAACATATCGACTCGTTTAGCTAAATGTTTTTGTGGGGTTCACCCGAGACTGACCCAAACCCATTTAGACTAAACTCAAACCTGTGAATTTCATGTTTAGGTACATGTCTCGTTTTTCGTGTTATCGTGCCATGCTAAAAAGGATATTAACTTATTTGTGTGTTATTTAAAAAAAATAAACTGTTCAACGAGTCGACCAGGCGGGTTTGGCCCATTTAGCTAAAAAGTCTTCGTGGGTTCGGATTGCTTAGCTATACTTTCACAGATTCGGCCCGTTTAGCTAAACGTGTTCGCTGGTTCAGCCTTTTTAGCTAAATCGACCAGTAGCTAACGAATTTAGTGTTAGGTTTGTCTTGTGTGACAATTCAGAAATGCATGCTATTTTTATAGGCGATATCACTTGCAGCAGAGTCAAAACGAGAAGAAGAGAAGGCGAAAGGATTAAATTTAGAAAATGCAACCGAAAATCCCGATATTGTTCCGTTTGAGGACAATGAAGAGGAGGAAGAAGAAGAGAGTGAGGAAGAAGATGACAGTTATGACCAGGGTTTTGGCATGGCAGCACAAGGCGGTAGAGGGAGAGGCGGCAGAGGGTTATGGCCACCACATATGCCTTTAGGAAGGCCCCCCCGCCCCATGCCTGGAATGAGAGGTTTCCCCCCTCTCATGAACATGATGGGACCCGACGGGTTTCCTTATGGTGGAGTTGGGCCTGACGGGTTCCCTGTTCCGGATCTTATGAACATGGGCCCACGTGGATTCGGCCCATTCGGGCCTAGATTCTCGGGTGATTTTCAGCGCCCACCGTTTAATAATATGATGTTTCATGGCCGTCCCGGGCCTCATGGGGGTTTTACAGGGGGTGGTGGCTTCGGAATGATGATGGGACCTGGGCCTGGACGTGGCCCGTTTATGGGCCCGGGGGGAAGAGGTGGTCGGCCTGGGTTTTCACAGCAGCAACAGCAGCTACAAGCTTCTCAGAATACTAGTCGGAGTAAGAGGGATCAAGCGGTAGGTAGTGGCGGTGATGATGATACTCGGCCCGTGGGCCAAAATATGGGTGGGCAGGATGATGAGGCCCAACATGGTGGGGAGAATAGATTAAAAAACGGTGAGAGTGAAAGTGAAGATGAGGCGCCGAGGAGATCTAGACATGGAGAAACGAAGAAGAGGCGTGGCGGCTCTGAGGGTGATGCCGCCACAACCTCCGGTGACAAGATTTAACCGACTCCTACCTGGGTTGACCTCATTGGTAACTTCATATGTGAGTGTATTTGTGGTGTTACTGATGGTTGGTTTTGTAGTAAGCAGATATTTGTTGGTTTAATGTTTCTTAAAAGATTATGTACATTAGCTTCATTTACACAAACCAAAAAAACAACTTTATATCATGCTATGTTTTATGTTTGTTTATTCATTTTGTTTAGGCAAATTGGATTTTTAAGAATTCTACATTTTATAATCTCCTCTTAAAAATTTATTGTCATCAGTTTCACCTTTTGCCCTATTTTTTCTCATTATAAAAAAACTCAACTCCATTAATGTTTTTTCAAAATTCAGAATGATGTTGGAGAGCATTATCTGTGTTTTTAAGTTTTGCACAATTAGTTGTTCTGTTCATTTAATTTGTAATCAACGTCATTTTTATAGACTTTTTAGATAGAGGTCCAAATGTCCAAAGAGAGAATTGTGCTTAACTAGTGATCTTGCCCACATTGTTTTTCTTTTCTTGTTCTTGAACCGCCCTCTACGTTAACGATTGTGGCCTCCATGGTCGGTAAGCTGGTTCTACGCTGAAGTATTCATCAGCCCACTCCTGCATTTCTACATGGACGTACGTTCGTAAAGGAAGATGTTGGAATTTGCATTGAGATTATAATATTTACATACATAATCCCTTGGAATGCGTCTGATTTTGTCATGGTACTCTGTGGAGCCTTGGAGTGTGTGTCATTCACCAATTGTGCAATAGTTCGTTGTGTTATTGGATCATGATTCAAATTGTATGGGCGTATGTAAGCTTGGCTCGTTGTGTTGGTGTAGTTCCCGACATATTTTGACACAGTTGATTTTTTTTTGCTATGTTAGTATTTAGGATTTGATTTAATGCGTTTTCTTTAGAAAGGGTACATCGAGGGTAATTTAGCAAGTAATTTTGATAACTACTACTTGTCGTTGCCGTGTGCCCCTGCCTGGTTTGCTCACATCATCATGTCCGATGCCTGTTGTGACCCCGACCTGGTGGTGTTGTTTCGAACCCGTTGTTGCTCGTCTCCGCCCGCTCCACGTGGCGCTCATGCATTCGGGGTCAGAAGGTGTCAAACATAATTATCATCGGTTTATAATAATAATATTTTCCGTTTTATTTTTATGTCTTAAGAATTCAAAAGCATGCTTATTGCCTTTGAATGACGCTTTTGGACTCTAATCTTTTCTGTTATCTAGTTTAACCTCGTGTTTTATTCCTTACGCTTGTTTAGTGTCCGGTTAATAAGTGTTTTATCATGTTTTGCGTTAATAACGTCCATATTAATTTGTTGGGTGTTTTATTCTTTACCTCTAGCTCACTGGCAATGGCGATATTAATGATAATACTCGTTAAGAGTTATAAGTGAATCCGATCGTATGCTAATATAACATCTACTCAATACCATATATGTTCTTTTGGAAACTCATAAATAATAATTAGTCTTAGGGGGTGTTTGGGTTTCCTTACCTTCTTATAACTTATTCACTTTTATAGATTAAAATAGTGTTTGGATAATATAACTTATTAAACTTTTTAAAGAGGGAAAAAGAAGTTTTTATAAGTTAGGATTTTGTAACTTATGGAAAACTCGGTGTAAGGAGGTGTAAATAAGGAATCCCAAAGTATGCTGACTAAAAACATTTATACAAAAATAATTTATATATAAAACTTAAATATAAACGTTTTAATAAAATATATAAAAATAAACTGACACCTCTTAGGCTCTAATAAGATTAATAATAAACACCAAAATTAACAAAATTTATGTTATTTTATAATAACCCATTATTGAAACTTTAGACATTGAGAATCTGAACGATGTAAAGTAGCACAAGACGCTCTAACATACAAACATTTGGCAAGAGAACCTTCTAATAAGAACTGCACCATCGGAAAAACCATTTTCAGGTCACCGGAGTGACAAATTGGTAAACCGACTCGAGCAAGAAAGAATCACTATCTCTATTCCGACTGTATGCCCCCGTCAAAAATGTACATCATTAGTCTGAATTACACATTAAGAAGAAAAAAAGTCTTACCATTTACCCTTGTCCTACAACCAGAACAATGCTTTCACGATTTCGAAAGGTTTAAAAAGCCCGACCCAGCATATTTCCATTATTATTACTCCGGTGGGCTTACTCCAACATCGGTTTTACCGCCACTGTCAGCCACCGTCTCCGGTGCGTCAGTGGTGGTAGATGGTGGAGAAGCCTCCACTTTGTTAGGAAGATCAGTAGTGATATCATCCATTGGTTTAACTTCAAGATCACCGTTGGGGAGGTCATCAGTTGCAGCCTGAGATGTTTCAGCAGGCTCGGTGGTCATAACCGATGGTTCTGGTTCAGCCGCTTCTCTCCATTCAACCCATTTGGCTGGCTTATCACTCTCACTTGGCGTTGACTCATCAGTTGACTTCCCGATGACTGAATCATCCAACTCCTGTTTTGACTCAGGGACCTCAGATGTTGCAGAATGAACCAACTGTTTATCATTTTCATTGGACGTAACCATGTCATCACCACCACCATTGCCGCCAGTTGTACTGCCAGTGTCAGGCGAGGGTGAAGCTACTGTACTAGTTGATTGCTCGGGAGCTGCCCTCTCCTCCTCAAAAGCAAACCAGTTTGAGTTTGTGAAAAGCGACCCGCTGAAACAAACATTCAAAAGGGTTAAAATAGTAATTTTCTAATTTTGGTTTTTTCAATTTCAACTTCTTCGATAAACCAAGATAACTAGCATACCCTTCTTGATCATCTCCCAGTCGAAGTGAAGATATGACCACTTCAGCAGATTCATCATCAAAGTAAGGATCCTGCACATGTAAGGAGAAAGAGAGGTTATAACAGTCATATCATGAAATATGAAATTTGAAGCATCTAATAATTCAATTCAATAATAATGATAATCATTAATTAGGATTCAAAGCATAATATCATAAACTTAATGACACACATACCTCATCGTCTCTTTCTAGCGAGCCATGACCCTGAACAAAGTAGAAAGAAAAATTAAAATAAAACAAAAATATAATCAGTGGCCCAAAATAAAACAAATAACATTTAAATGAAAATTAAAAGAAACAAAGTAAAAAATATGCAAGAACATGACTAATTTATGGTATACCTCATCATTATCATCATTTTCATAGATACCATATCGGAACGCCTGGCTTAAATTATTGGCTAAAGCTGCCACATCATAGTCTCTATCTTGATAATCATCCTCATCACTATCTCGACCACGATCATGAAGTGTAGTAGGTCTCCTGTTAATTTCATTGTATAAAGAAACAATTACAATCTACATAAACTGTAACATAGGGCCCGATAGTAAATTACTTAAATACCCACCCGCACGCCCACTGGTAGACGTTTTCAAGCGTGTTGCGTTTAGTAAGTACCTCAGTATGCCACTCTACCCATTCATTATCACCCTGTCAAAACATAATCATTTTAAATTTAAGGAAACTATTTTATTCAAAATACAAAATCACAGAAAATGAGAAACCTGCAAATATGACTGTATGTAGCTATTGTTAGCCCCTTGTTCAATAAGTTTATTTGCTATACGTGTCATGTGTCCAACATTCCCAATCCTAGGTGGCGTTCTTCCCTCTGCAGGGAGTGTTGGCTGTAACATTGACTAAACTCGGTCAACTATGAACTATTTGTATAACAATAAACGTGATAATTATAAAAAATAATGAAAAAAGTAGAGCGTTATTACATTCTTTGGATCTGAACTCAATGCAGAGTTCTTCTCGGCATCAAGAATTTTTCTGACAAGATGGCATGTTTCAAGGATATGCTGAATGAGTGAAGTGTTCTTGCTGTCAATGCAAATATCTATGATCTGCTCAATGTGGTGATGAATAAAGTTGTTGTATGGATACCTAATTTTATCAAAATATAGTTGTGTTAATACACATGGATACATTTTCATATAGTATTTCTGGAGATTGGGGAGACGCTTACTCAAAAAATAATTCTAGAATGCGTTTTAACGCACCAAGGCGGATCAACTCCTTCTCAGCAGCTTCACTACTTACAGTCATCAGGACTGAGATGAATTCTACGATCTGAAATTTTACATTGATAAAATCAATCAGTTATTTTACATCTTTACCCTTCAAGTTTCAGAGTAATGTCAAAACCCTGTGGAGGTTGCTAAGTTTTCACATAAATCGTTTTACTTTTGTATAAAAGGAGTCCTATTTATAAAGTTTAAGAGCTTAATCATGCAACAGAAGAACCAAATCACAAATGTGAAGTTTAAAGACATAATCAAACACTAAAAACCAATTTTAGCGATAAAAGCTGAAGCACAAAGATAACCTTTAGGCGATTTTTCCCGAGAGGTGGCTGTAATTTTCCATATGTTGTAAATAAAACATTTTCTTCTGCTGAAACATCCAACAGCTTTAACAAACTTCCTGTACATTTTAATACCAAAATATAACTGAATGCATTAGGAAAATGGAATTTTATTAAAGTTTCAAAAGCTGACTCAGATAATACCTAGGCTCTCCAACATGCCTTCAACAGTTTCAGGTTTTGCTGTTACTAAAGATCCATGTGTCGATTGACGGTTGTAAATGTAGAATGTCCCTGATGTTTGCCTTTTAGGATCCAACAAAGATATGCATACAGACAATGAATGAACCAAAACTGACTTTGGCCGTGAGTCCTCCAAAGCATGGCGAAATAATCTTGCTATAAAACTGTAAAAACAAATATTAAAACGTTAAATGTTCATTTGTTCATTAAAAATATTATAAAGCAGATTTTACACTGCAAACTGTCACCTTGGGCTGGATATTTTAGCGGCCAGTCCTGGAGGAGCATATCTAGTTATAGCACAAAGTGCTTCTGCTGCATTGGCATGCACTTCAGGACAATCCTTCAACAATTAATTTGTATAATTTAGTTATTACTTATTAGTTCATATATCCAGACTGCCCAAAAGTATATAAAACTAATTTATATTACCGTGGAACTAAACTTATCAACAATCATCTCCAACACATCTGTATCTTCTAGCCACTGCATTGATTCTAAATAGCTTGTGTAAAGGTGTTCATCAGCACCAATCAGACGAATAAGAACCTGTATAATAATAATATTTAGATGGGATGATGATACGATGGTTAAAAGTAGTAATGTTAGAGCTTAAAATTCACCTCCATGATGGATGTAATTCCTATTAAGTCAACTAGCTTATGGATAATATCCTGACGAGCCTGCCCAGCAAATCATAAACTTAGATGCTTGAGTGAACCGAATATATTATACAAAAAAAAGAGTATACACTTAAGTAAAGTTCAAACTTCAAATACAAAATAACTTGTGACTTACTTGAATATAGTTCATTAAAGGAACTGTCTTTCGCAACAGCAGGCATACAACAACCTATAGAACATTAACAAAACATCAGCTACCGAACAAGAAAATTAAAATTAAAAATAATGCATATATGACAGAGTGATGTACCATATAAAAAAAGGTCAAAATGACGATTGGATGAACTTACTTTACTAAAATAGCCAGCAAGTAGAGTACTATGAGGATGTTCTGGGTTAAGGAAGGAGAACAGCATGTTCATCAACTACAACAAATAATAATATTACAACTTATTTCACACTTAAAATTTTTAAAATAACTTGAAAGAAAAATAAAGATCAACTGACTGAACCTGATCATCCTCCACTAAAGCATTGAGAATGATATCAACTTCACAAGTAAAGATCTCACAAGCAATAAAAGGAAACCTAGAGCGTAATAATACTTTTTATCAGATTGTTAATGCTTTATAAGCACAGAAATACAAGAACAGGGTGGCATAACAGTCTACTAAGATGAAAGCATTTGAAGAAACTTATTTTACTTGATGGTCCACAAAAACCTACTTAAATGTTCGCCCCTTGTCAGCATCTTCAGGAGGTTCTTCCACTATGTACCGAACAAGTTGTTCAATTTGATTCCGTTCCCTCAAACTGCAATTGACAGTTAAAGCACCATTGACTATGAGTTTGCAGCACAATTACAATGGTTTGGATTCAGATATCATATTACATATTTACACATGCAATTATTTCATTATTGACCTAGCTCACAACTTGCAAAAGCAACAAGCTGTCTATCAATAAAAAAAGCAGATAATGATAGCTTCACCAAAACATGAAGCAACTGGCGTTACATCTAAGAGTATGAACCACTGTATCTGTATAAGCTCAAGTTATGGGACTTACAAATTGATAAGTCGGTTATTAAGAGCTTTGCATTCTTGAATTATTTCATCCTCGTCTAGAAGCTCCTCTAGAGTATAATTTTCCTTGTCCAAAATTGTGTCCACCTGGAATTACAAAAGTATGATATTTTGCAACTATTCAAAAGACAAAGCGAATGGCGTAGAAACTTATCATAGATTAAGAATTCAGATCAAAAAGAAAATAATATGGCAATCAAATCCTATTTTAGCCTTTCCTTAGGGGGTGTTTGGTAGCCTCTTAATGACTCAGTTAGAGGCATTGTTGTAGAAATCGCTAGTTGAGCAGTGGGGTGGGTACTAGTGATTAATCGGATCATACTTTAGTGTACAATTTTTCAGTTTTATATACACATACATTTTTATATGTGATTTTCAGCTTTATATACACACATATACATTTTGACCGGAAATTAGCAGAAACCTCAATGGAAAACCGCTGAATTTGGCCGGAATCTCGTCGGAAACCGTAGATTTTGGCCAGAACCTCGCTAGAAAACGCCGACTAAGTCCGATTAATTGACCAACTAATTGGCAGACTAACCCAAAATTAATCAGTGTGGTGGGGACTAGCTATTAAACGACGCCTAGTCGGGATTTTTGCAACACTGGTAAGAGGTATAGTGTGTTTGGTTACACCTCTTAATGGCTCATGGAGCCTCTTAATGATTAAGTTTCAGAGACATGCCGAATGATTCCGAGGCTACTTATAATCACAGTTTTCAATACAAAACAATCCGTTCGATGCGATTCGTTTCTACAGATCCCGAAACCTTGAATAACACTAAATTCAAGACACAAAGATAAGCTCAGCTTGTCAAATTTCAATACAACCACCTAATAAGTATCATGAAAACCACATCATCTTATGTCAATCCCTTATCAATACACAAACTAATAACAATTAGGTTAAATAGTAAGTAAGCTAACCCTAGGATCTAATCTTACGATACCTGAAGGCACCTAACCAATTGATACTGTTATAATAATAATAATAATAATAATAATAATATGAAAGTGTAGGAGGATTTACCGGAGATGTGGTGGACAATCCGGTCATACGCCAAAACATCTTCTCTTGTAATTGAATTCAGATCTGAAACCCTAGAAATTGACTGGAAATTGAAGCAAACGCAATGTTAATGTTATGTTATGTTTATATCCGTCGATTTGTTATATTAATATTATATTATATTATATAATGGTGATTGAAACCCTAGATAGATAGAGATTGAATAAACGAAACCTGCAATCGCGGTGTATGTATATGTGTCTCTATTGTTGCGACTATCTCCTCTGCTTATTAATATTATTATGTCCATCGATCCATTTTCAAATTCCAAAGTTAAATCTGATAGACCAATTATTTCCCAAAAATAAATATAATTAATGTATTACAAATTACTACTGTAATATATATCTTTTCTATTATGTACATCTTTTAACTTATTTGGAAGCTGGTATTTACGATCCACGCGTTACTACGGAACCGCTAGAATCGAATACACATGTTGCGACGGAACCATTAAACGGGTATTTAATGTCTTGCTTATGTCCGTACCTACAAGATGGAATTTGAAAGTTTATATGTATACTTTGTAAAGAATTGAATTTCACTTGCTTACGTCCGTACCTACAAGATGGAATTTGAAAAAACTATACAGCAAAAAAGAAATCATAATTGTGTTAATTACGGTTCTTAATATTATTTTTGAGGTGTTCGGGTGAGATTAAGATTACTTCACTTCCTCCCATGAGCTGGGCTATTATCCTACAAATCACCGATATACTAAACGTTTTCAAAACTGCAACTATTGTATCCGATTATTATCCCACAAGTTCTTTACTGCTGAATCAAATACTTCTAAAGTGTAACAAGGTAAATGAGTTTTCATTTAGTGGCAATCAATTTTCCGAAATGATACCACCGCAGAAATGTTGATCAATTCTTCATGTAAGTAACAGAAAACGTTATAAATATTAAACCTATGAACCTGTTAGAGCAGAGAGTAGTAACCGCAGCAGGGTAAGATGTAGTCGACATGTTTGTCATCTTGATCGAGTTCCCCTTTAGGATGTATAGTTAAGGATGGTATTAGGGTTCTTGAGAGGAACCCGGTTTAGAAGAGAGGAGGCACACAAAATTGTTATATGTGTGTGATTAGGTTTTGATGTTATATTTATCTCTCTTTATATACACACAAGGGAAAACCCTTTATTAGCTAGTAAGGGTAATATGACCCATCAACAATTACCAAATTAATATATAATAAGATATAATTAATATTTTGATCTATTATAATATCAATGATTATAATGGCCATATATAAATATATATAATTATATATTAATCTTCCAAGAAAGACAAACTTGTGAAATCATTCAAAGAAATTCACTCGATCATTACCTATGTTGTCGCATTAAACCCTTACTTAAAATATAGCGGGGGTCGAAACTTTACTTGAAAAAATAACATATGATTTGGATCACACAAACAAGACCATGGTTTGACTCAAACTTTAAAAGATAACTTTTAACAAACAAAATTTCAAAGATGTCTGATGTTTATTTAGAAAAGTATGAAACGACATCAAGCACTCACGAACCAATGAGAAATGTGATACGACAAGTTAAAGTAGTAACTTATGATTAATGAATGAAAACAATAGGCAACAATGGGGGCACCCTACAAGTAGCGAACTCGGAAGGTATAGTGGGACAAATTTTCTAGCCGGTATGGGTGTACATGAGTTTAGACACTTTGATATATTGGCTTGGTGGAAAGGTATGGAAGATCAATTTCCGATCCTATTAGCAATGGTATGAGATTTACTAACCGTCGAAGCTTCTATGGTAGCTTCACAATATGCTTTTTTATGTTAGTGTAAGGGTTATATCATTACAAAGAACAAGACTAACTCCTGTGGCAGTAGAGATGTCCATTTTCATAAAGGATTACTTCAACACGGCACAACACATATAACATATATCCTCACTCAAAAGGCGAAATGGAATATGAAGTTGAAATGTATGAGGACGAGGTAGGTGGTGGATTAATGACGCCAATGATGACGATCCATATTTTATTAGTACATAGTCATCAACTTGGGTTGGTTCTGGGCGCAAAGATTAATTGCATAACAACGAGTTAATAAAAAAATAAATCTCAAAATATAAATCATGACTCATATTGCTTTCAATGTATTATTTCAGTTTATGATGTTATCTAAGTTTAAAGTTTTATTGTGTTTATAAACAATAAAAATATATAATTTGTGTGAATAATTAATATCTCAGAAGTTGATGCAAACAAAGTTTACATTATTGTGTTTAATATTGTTAGTTAAGATAACAATATTAAACTTAACTAATTAATATCTCAGAAAAGACTGAAGATTGATCGAACAGTGGGGGAAGAGATTAGCATCGCCAGTTGACATGACTAAATAAATATTATTATGACCCTGAACATTTTTGGTTTCTTCAGTGTTAAATAAAAGTTTTAAAAGGGGTGAAACGTTACTCGAATGACCTTTGACAACGTTACGTTAAAGCAACATTTTTATTGACTACATATTTATTGAAAAACAAAAATACCTAAAAACAATCATAGCAAACTGCTTAATGATTCACACAAATCGCATCATTTAGTACAAATCAAATAAATAAACTTTTCCAAGCTTGAAGTTGAGTATTGATGACAAAACTGCAAATCATATAAAAACTTTTCCACTATTGAACATGAAGGATGACATACCCCTCAAATACATTCCCTCTAAAATATATAACTAAACCGCTATAACCAATCTAAAAAAAAACGGGTGACCAGATTTCATAACGAACTGAGATCAAAGACCTGGCAAGAAGTAAGCATTTCCATCAAATGTTCAACAAAATATAGCTTTATATTTAATTATAAACCTAAGCCTAAAAATCATAAAATATAAATAAAGAACTTAAAAAAATCAATGAAAAGTTATACCCTATAAAAGGTCTTAAAATTAAGTAAAATGACCATAATACCCCTCATATTGTTCTTAACCTTATAAAACTAGCATTCATTCTCAGTAACTAGCAACCTCATATGCAGATCAAGATATGTACCGGTAAAGTGGCTAGTTATTAACATCATTCCTCATGAGCAAGCAGCCTCTAGTAATAACCCTCATCTGCAACCAAAAAAAAAAATAAAAAAAAATCAACAAATAATCAAAAATCGCAGATGAAAACTAATGAAAAGATTACTTACCACCACCGGTATCTTCCTCCATGTTGAAGTCATCTTCATCGTCATCAAATTCAGGGTTCTGCGGAATTCATAAAGTTAAAAATAAATACACATATGCGCATGTGTATGTGTATGCTAAATATAAGTTCTCTTTTAGTTTATTATTTTCATGAACAAAAATAAAAAACTTGGTAGTCAATTCATTAAAGGTTAAAGATTAAATATACCTGATCATAATCATCACCACTGTCGTCGTCGTCTTCTTCAATATTTTCGTCATCTTCATCATTACCATCTTCATCTTCTTTCTTTTCCTTTTCATCATCTTGACCCTAAAATGTTAATAGTATACTCATTATTCGTTTGTCACTCAGAAACATAAATAAAAACAAACGCACTGTTTAAAAACTAAAATACTTTTGAAATGATAGCAATTAGCAAATTTACCTCATCCCCTTGATCTAGCTTCTCAAAGACATCCAATCTCTCTAGGTCTGCGCAAACCGTGAAGGTTAATTTTGTATTTTTTTCTTACGACTCGTAATAATTCATCATAATTTACAAATATTTATCGAACCTGACTGTGGATCCCATGGGACCTTCTTATTGCTGCGCCTCACCTTCTTTGAAGCTGTTTGAGATGAATAACCATAATCATGATATAATTAAATATTTAATTAATGTAAAAAAAAAATAATAATCTTTAATCAGTCATAATATACGAAATAAACTTCAAATCACAAAATTTTACCTAGTTCTGCAGGAACAAAACCAACAGTCATCTTCATATAATCTATAAGCCGCTCCTTTTTTTGCCATCATTTTCTGCCACCACAATAATACTAGAGATGACAGAAGAGCAAAACGGTAAATTTTGTTTATCATTTTTAGTAACTCAAGCTTTTAATATACTCAAACGAGACGAGCTTGAGCTCTTGTAAGTCAAACGAGCCAAGTTCAAGCCTAAAAGTGCCTGGGCTTGGCTCGTTTACACCCCTGCTGACGTGGCACCGGTTGTTTTCGACTTTCCGTGTACTAAAAGGGAAAAAAATCAACTTTTCTGTTGACTAGCATGGTTTCTTGATTTTTTTAGTAACTAAGGTTTTTAATATATTCAAACGAGCCAAGCTTGCGCTAGAAAACTACTCATAAACCAAGCTTGAGCGTTACAAATAGAGCTCAAGCTCTTGTAAGTTAAATGAGCTAAGTTCAAGCCCGAACGCAGGGACGTCTCTGATGGGGGGGGTAGGGGTGCAAACAAGCCAAGCTTAATCGAGCTCGAGCCCGAGTCTAAAAGTAAGCTCGTTTAATAAACAAGAACGAGCCCGAGCTTCACTTATTGAGCTCGAGCCGGCTCGCGAGCCTAAACGAGCCTGCCATTTATATATATTTAATAATAATTATTTATATATATATATATATATATCATGTTATAGAAAATAAATAAAAATAACTAAATAATATATATTGTTTTATACAGAAAATTATAATAGAAAAAATATATAAAAATAATTATATTAATTAAAAAATAACTTATAAATGGTAAACGAGCCGAGCTCGAGCTTTGGAAATAGATCTCGAAATGAGCCGAGCTCGAGCCTGGTCGAGCTCGGGCTCGGCTCGTTTGCACCCCTTGGGGGGGGCGCTCTCCAGCCCGATTTTTAATAAAAAACACTGTACTTTCAATAAAAGAAACAACACCAACCCAATTTTAAACAAGAAACAACAATTACTATTGTATTATTTACTTTTTTTATATAAGATTTATCGAATTCATATTTTACTTAAAAGCCCAAATTTGTACTCGCATTCAACCCAAACCGCCTAAACGAGTTCGGGCTTGGCTCGTTTACACCCCTGCAACTTTTTTTCTAAGAACAAGACAAGATTATTTATCCAAGCATATATGAAAAGTGGGCCAAATGAATGTTTATAAGAAAAGAACGGTTAGTTAGTTAGTTACTTTGAGGATCTATGAAGCCCAAATGATAGGGAGATGACTTCCAAAACTTTTGCAAAGTATTGCTGATGGATACCAAGTTCCAGTATTCATCTTTTTGTTTTAGATTCACATCAGGGTATTCACTCAGTTCCTGCAAAACATATGATTAATAATAATATTATAAAAAAAAAGAGAGAGATTGAAAAAATTACAGGGGATATTTGAAAGGGCTCTTGTTTAGCAAGACGACCGAACGCTTGAGCACGTCCACCCCCGCCTCTACCTCCTCTCCAAGACATCTCAACAATCAATCAAACCCTAGAAACAATTACAATTTCAATTAAGTAAGCGTCTAGGGTTTAAAATCTATCTATATACTAACAGCATTAGTATTATTATTATTATACATGAAAAATAGAGTAAATAATAATAATTATAACGATTGGCGGCTACCTCTGGACGTCGGAGCTCAGGTGGACGCCGGAGGAGACTTCTTTTATTTCGTTGGTAGGCTCAAATTCAATTATACGGTAATAACTAAGGATCCGAAATCATAAAATTAAACCCAGCCCAGCCCAGCCCAGCCCGTCAAAATTCTATAAAATAATCATTTGATATAAAAAAATGGAAAGAAACGCTTCTTATTGAACAAATTGAAACTGAACTAGGGATAGCAATAGCACGGATTTAGGTATTCTCAAACCAATAGCTCGTCTCAAACCTGACGGGTTTTAATCGGGTAATTACCTATCAAGTTTTGGGTTTTTACAAAATATTTGTCAGATCCGTTGGGTATCTATCGGGTTTCAACAAAATATAACTAATCGATTATGTAACATCCTACTTTCGGTTATAATAATAAAAGAGAATTTCGTTTATGCAATAATGTGTCGTGTATCGGTGTAGATAATAAATTCTAAGAGGATGGGCTCGGACTTTAGAAGATGGAATAAGTTATGGAATGGGCCTTAGGTCCATGGGCTTAAGGTTGTATAAATACCCCTTAAACCCTAATCCTTTTCATTTTTATCCATCTCTACATCATAGCCTACACCATCAAAAACACACACAAACACTATCCTATAACCCGAGCCAAGATCCGAAAGTGGAAACCCGAACTTGTTGGTGCTAGAACGTCGTGTCGAACCAAAACAACATCAAGACTAGACCGCGTTCGTAAACCGACTCGTTTAAGGTACGTTTATATCGAGAACTTGTTAGTTTAGGTCCGTATTACGTTTAGAAATCTTATATCTATGTTAAATGGTAAAAACGAATCCGATGCAACAAACCTCACTGAAATTCGTTAATATTTGAAGGGTTAATCGATTAGTTAATGAGTCGTACGTATATAGGTGTAAACTGCACCATGTAAACCCTAATATTTGGATGGTTAATGGATTGAGGTTTGTTGGCGCTGAGAATACGAATTCAATTGTACCAAATTATTGTTGTTTGGTTAAGAATCGAAGGTTTAATTGCAGATCTGGCTTATGTTGACCAGTTCGTGTTCTTGACGATTTTGACTTTTGACTTTAACCCTGAGTCAAAGTCTGGATATGAACTGTGATAACCAGCTCCTTCTACCTATACCGCAGTTGAAGCACCTAAAGGAGAATTTGGTGTCTTTCTGGTCAGTAATGGAAGCAATCGTCCCTACTGTCGTAAAATAAGAGCACCTGGCTCTGCCCATTCACAAGGACTCGATTCTAGCCAAGCCAGGGAATCTACGACCGATTGTTAAAAAATCTCCCACTACGTGGTAAGAAGCAAGGAAGGAGTGCCGCTTTCAAAAATGATTTTTTAGTTCAATCACCCGCCGAAGCGAATCCTTCGAAATAGCCAAGCTAGTAAGTAGAAGGGCAAGGTGACCGAAGTTATAAACTATATAACATAGGACTTATCCACACAAGTAACGGAGAACACACAAAAGCTTTGGAATATTATTTTCGAGTGCTCAATTCGTTATGACTGATCATTCGTTGCACGGTCATAACGAATGGGACTCATTCGTGTGACTTGATAACGAATGAACCTTTAATTCGTTATCTATCCATTCCTTATATTAAGATAACGAATCAGGTCACGTCAAGATAACGAATTAGGCTAACGAACTAGGATAACGAACCAGACCATGTTAAGATAACGAATCAGGTGATTCGTTACTCACAAATTCGCTAAGTTAAGATAACGAATTAGGCCATGTTCTGATAACGAATTAGGCCATGAATCAGGCTATGCTTAGATAACGAATTAGGCTTAATTCGTTATAGCGAATGAGTGGGCGAAGTAGATAATAGTTTAAAAATCTTAATGGAAAATGTGTTAAGACAGTTAATGAAAATAAAATTTATCCAAGCTGACATGGCAGCTTAACCCCAGCCAGGGGCTCTGCCCCTTGGACCCTGCTAGGGGTTGCCGCCCCTAGAATCCCGTTGCCAGGGGTGCTGCCCCCGGACCCCCGTTCGTTGGGGGTTATAATTAAACTAGAAAAACGATATGGATAGTGATAATGTTTAATACGCCTAATTGTTATACAGTTAGCCGTGCGCCACTAAAGAAAGGGATAACCATTAACGGTGAACGTAACCGAGCTCAGGTGAGTTTCTAGCCCCACTTCCTTGTTATGTTTTCGGGGTTGTGTGCATACCAATTGTGAACGTTAATACACTTAACTTAAATGGTAAGTGTATGCTATAATGATTGATGTGATTGTATGTATGAATGTTATGAATGAATGCTTGCCGGTGCGTGAACGATCTTCGGATATTGCACGTATCGACAGGGAAAGTAAGATGTAGTAAGCCTAGTATGAAATATGTATGTATGAAAGTACGTAATGAGATGAATATGAGCGAAATGACGACTTTATAAAGAAAGATACGTATGATTATATGACGAACGAAAGGTGATTAGAAGGGAACCGACCCTAATAATATCAACGAATGTAGGGAATCAACCCTAATAATATCGGCGAATGTAAGGAACCGACTCTAATAATATAGGCGAATGTTATAAGACAGAATACTCCTTAAAAAGTATATGTATGAATGAAAGTATGTATGTAAGTATGAAAGAAAGAATAAAACTACGCACGTATGTAATTATGTATGTAAATATGAAGGTATGTACCTTCGAGTGCATATTTTAAGTATGTGAATGTATTGTATGTCGTCTGATTAACTAGAACTCACTCAGCATAGCTGACTTTTAGTATGCACGCATATTAATCGACTGAGACCACTGGCTTGAGGGAGACACATGGCAAGATTTGAAGAGGCTGGCATCTGAAGATTTGTCATGATGTTTTGATACTATGTTTTATTTATGTTTTAAAAAAGATAAGATATGAATGCTTGTAATGAATGGTTGACTATTATTAATATTCCACGAAAGCTTTAATTAACTCTGATATTTAGAACTGTGTTTATGAGTAAATCCAACGTCCAAAGTGAGGCACCGGTGACAGGGCCTTACAGATTACAAACAACAATTACCATATAAATAAAATGTCTCAAATAATTGTCATAAACAAATTTTGACAAATAATATATTTAGAATATACTATATAATGTTAGTATAAAAAAAAGTTAAGTCGGATAAATGGGTCAATATATTTGGTTAATCGGGTTGATTACAAATCTCAAACCCTAATGGGTGGGTATTACCCATCCTAATTATGTCAAGTTTTCCATCGGGTTTGGGTTTCACTACCATCCATAAACCGAACTACATAAAAATCTTGCAATTTGACGTAGTGGTGCACAAATTGGTTAACCGTTTTTTTAATACCTCGTAAACCCTCCTCTATCAAACCGTTTAGATTATACTCGAAACCAGTTACATGTAAAAAACCAATATTTTACTTAAAATATATTTAGAAAAACGCTTTTGATTAATCTGTTTGATACTCAATATATAAAAAAATGATTAGAAACCACTGGTTGGAATCGGGCTAGGACCAATTTTTGTGCTAGTGATTAATAGCTAAAGCTGGTTTCGGTTAATAACCAATTCTAGTTAGGGAAACCAATATTTTTATGCAACACTAATTTGAACCCAAAACAGCTTCATAACAACCTCCTAGCAATGGAGATTGGGCATGTTTTAGTTTTGGGTTATCATTTTAATTTAACTTGTGTCTTACCCGGTGAAGAAACACTAATCGACCCCGGGCAGATTACGGATAATCTGGGGGTTAAATAGATGTTTCCCACGAGGATGAGGTCCAGCAAAGAAAGTTGTTCTTCAGGTGACTTGCAAAACAAACACCGTAAGCTCGTCACTGAGAAGAGGGGGTTCCTCCTTGTGACCACCCTCCGGCGTGAGAATCAGACTAGATTGCTCTGAATATAAGTGTATATTAAGAGATTGCTAGAGAAGATAAGATAATGAGATATCCGATCATGTCCTTACCATTCCAAGGTGTTGGAGTATTTATAGCCGAAGGTAGGTTTCCAAGAAGGTACAGCCGGCTGAATAGTATCCCTGTTCTACCAACAGTGGGCTACGCACAAGCCATACTGGTTGGTGGATAGGCTGCGGCCGATAGTGACAAGGACGGCTGTATACTGTTCCTTTACTGCCGGCTATGCACTGTTCCACCAACTGTAGGCTACGCACGTCCCACAGTGAGGGTTGGTGAGTAGGCAGCGGCTAATAGTGACAGTACTAGAGGGTGCTCCTCCTCGTACTGTTGTCGGTGAGCTGTCACCCTGTGATTGGTTCGTGGGCTGTTTTGGTCAGATCGTCTATTTTGCCCATACCTTGGCAGGTATAGTACAAAAGATCTTCCAGAAGCATACGGACTGGCTCATTTGGGCGGGAGTATTCCCGCCTTGCTCATTCCTTCAGGTGACTACTGAAGTATCGAGTTAGTGCCTTGTGCGTGTAGCCTTCCCTGATGGCTTGTATCCGCAGCTGCGGGAACAAGCGGGGTACTTCACCATTGGGAGGCTTTCCCTGCGGGAACAGCTGGCGTACTGCGCATAAGGTCTTCTTCTCTGAGCATGGTAGGTCCTGCGGAAGCAGTTGGTCCTTGCGCAGACGTCCCTCTTCAAGGTGAGTCTTGCGGGTCCAACTGGGCTCTACTGGGACCTACCTCTTCAAGTCCCCCCCAGTCCAATGTTCTTCTCATGAATTATTAATAAGTGAGGTGAACTTTTGGACTTTAGCAAGGGGTTTTGAAAAGGGTTTTTAGTTTTAAGGTTTTCCGTGGGGATTCTTCCCGCGGTTTTCCTAATGTCACGCAGAAATTCCCGACTTTTCTGCTTGATCTTTGGGTATGAAGCGGGTAGGTCTGTAACCTCCTCGCAAGTCAGGAGCGTTGAGTCCCACTTGTGTGGATTCTCCATGGGGTTTTGGTAGTTTTGAACATAGTGATCAATTATGTTAAAACCACCAATTCCATCTTGGAGTTTCAAACAATATAGTTCTCGACGTTCCCGCTATGCGGGGATGTTATTCCCGTTTTCGCAAGCATGGCCCAGAAGATCCTTCTTGGTTCAAATTCCCCGCGGAGCGCTAAGTATGTGAAGGGTTTTGCCTTGACACTGTACCCGCACTCGTCTTACGGTTACTTTACTTCTAAGGTATTCCTGGCGTCAATTCCCTGCGGGTGCTAAGTATGTGAAGGGTTCTGCCTTAACACTGTACTCGCACCTGTCTTATAGTTACTTGGTTGCCAAGGTAAGGGGTATTTTCCCGCTTTTGAATCTTTTTGAAATTTTGAAATTCGAAGAGTTGGTGAAAGGATAAGAACAGTCCAAACTATTGAAACGTCGTCCGACGGTTTCTTCTGACAGTGTCAGGACGTGCAGGAAGTTATGGCGACGTGACAGTATATGGTCATTCCAGGCGCTTTTTCAGGCGCGTGGGCGCGAATTTTCGGGCGCGTGGCCGCGAAATTAATGGCACGCGTCCTTTCAACAGCTGTTGCCAGCTTGCTCTTTGCCACGTGTCATAGTTTCATTGCACCTGTGATTTCTCTCTCTTCCGCATTAAATTCATCGCATTGATTGCGATTAGTATATAAAGGGGGAGAGGGTCCTTTGTAATCCACACTTTCACTTTTCTCTTCATCTTCAAAACGATTTCCGGCGAATACTCACCTTTCCAGTCGAGCATTCTCTTGAAATCGTTCTCCTTCATACCTGCAAGATGTCTTCTGCTCACGATCTTGAGGCTACAGCCCAGGAGGCTGGGGTGTACGCCGAGAACCCGTCATCCACGTCCGACAAGGATGACAAGAGTACTGCTGGCGAGTGCCAGTGTGCTCTGCCTGTCGATCTATATCAGTACATCGTCAGGAAGTTCTTGCTCGAGTCTTTCGAGCCTGAGTTTCCTGAACCTCATCAGACGGTGTATGATGCCCCCAGAGGCAAGATCGGGGTATATGCCGCATTCTTTGTCTATGGGAATCTTAGGTTCCCCTTGACGAAGTTTGTGTATCGTGTTCTGGAGAGGCACGGTGTACACCTGACCGAGGTACACCCGATGGCAATCGCGAAGATTCGCCACTTCGAGTGGGTGTGCCGGATTCTGGGCGTTGAGCCCTTCGTCGACCGCCTGATGACCTTCTACTCTTGGAGGTGCATCCAGGGGTGGTATACTCTGATAACCCGAATCAAGGGTTTGAAGATTTGCGCAACCGAGCGCAGTCTTCGTTCATGGAAGCGGGAGTTCTTTTATATCTCCGCTCGCGCCATCCCCCTTGCCATGAAGTTCAAGAATGGGCAAGCACTCCCCAGCCTTCACGCCTCCAACTACCAGGAGGTGGAATGGTTCTCAAAGATTTCCCGAGTCCAATCTCCGGTTTACCGCTTTGCGGAGTCCGGGATGGTGATGCTCGGGATGAGCCGGGTGTGGAAGGATGCGGAGGCGCAAAAGATCCCGATCATCCTTGAATACGGTTTGAACTCTGTCTCTTACGGTATGCTCTGTCTTCTTTGTTTATATAGGTTTGTCTTCTAACTGTTTTTCTTTTATTTCAGAGGGGAACGACTTGCAGTCGCTCCTGCATCCGCGGGAGGCTGATAGTCCCGCTCGGATGGGTACTCGTGCTCTGGATGAGAACGAGTTGCCCATCCTTGAACAGACGGCGGATCGGTTCGTGGAGGTCTACCCGCCAGGCCACGAGATCCTGAGCGCCAGGCGGCCAGGTAAGGCGTTATTCAACCCTCGACCCCTCAATGCTGAAACCTCTGCTGGAATTCCTCTAATCTTGTGTTCTGATGAGGAATCCGCAGATGGTCCCCCGTTGGTGAGGAAGAAGAAGGCTGCCGGCGGGAAGGGGAAGGCGAAGGTGGCCTCCACTGCCGATCCGGTGCCTCGGTCTGATTCAGAGACAGAGAGCGAGGAGGTGGCGGGGAACCCTGGTGGTGATAGGACCACTGCTCCGGAGGCTGCGACGACTGTCACCTCCGGAGAGCCCAGGATGACGACGGTGAGCGGCGTAAAGAGGCCGGCTCCATCGGGTTCGTCCCCGCCTGTCCGCACTTTTAGGCTCAAGAAAACCCGTAAGTGCAAACTTCCTTTATTTTTAACTTCATAGTTTTCCATCATTAATACTTATCTCCTTTGTGCAGGCGCGGATGCTACCGCATTCCAGGATGGAGCGGGGAGGAGTACCTCCGGACCCATGACGGTAGGCTTGGTCAGCCTACCTGAGGCGACGACCCAGGCGGCTGCGCCTGCTTCAGTTGGTTCAGTTGCTCACCCCGTTGAGCCAACTGTTCCAACTGTGATGACATCAACGCCGGCTGTCAGTGCCATATTTACTGAATCTTTCACTGAGCCGGCGGTTACTTTTTCTGCAGACTCCGCAGCGGCGACCACGGTTGCGAGTTCACCTACGGTGAGTTCGCCTCCGTTGGTTTCTACTACCGCGGCGGCCTTCACCATGCCTCCTCCGTCATCGGCAACGACGGCCGATCCTTCAGGTATGCTTGGAGCTTCTCGCCAACCTCTGCCTCCTTCCCATCTGCCTGACCTCTTGGACGGATTTCCCTTGGGTTCAGGTGATAGGTTTGGCGGCTATCGGCCTGTTGTCGACCCTACAGGTGCGTAGGGTTCTTTTGGCCTTTTTTTTATATATCATCTTTTCCTAACTGCTTTTTGTTTTTTGCAGTGTCGGATTCCAATGAAGTGTATGTTCCACGATGGAACATCCGCCGAGGAACAACCCTTCGCACGCCTGTGGAGTGCGTGGAGTGGGCTCGTCACGCAGCTCCTAGTGGTGCGTTGGGGGAAGCCATGGCTAGCTACCAGGAGGGTAGGCTAACCAATGAGCTTCGGGTTCTCCTGGCCCGGATGCAGCCGCGCGTCGAGCTGTTTTGTAGTGAAAACGACAAGTTAAAAGCAGCTCGCATCCAAGAAGTAGCTCAGGCGCGGGCTGTCCGGGAGGAGAATAGGAGGCTTACTGCAGTGGCTGCGGAAAAGGAGAAGGCCTTCAAGGCCCTCGAGGTTGAAGTTCAGGCCCGGCTCGAGGCCCGTTCCAAGGCTGCCCAAGCTGTTAACGAACAGCTTCGGCTGGCTAAGGAATCTGCACGGAACGCAACCGAGAGGGCCACCAAGGCTGAAGCTGTTGCTGAGCCTCTACGCCTCGAGAATGAGGAACTTAAAGCCAAACTAGAGGCGCTCCAACAGGCTCATGATGCCTTGGCGATGGAAGACGCCAAGAAGCTCCAAGAGATCTTGGACCAGAGGGGCGTGCTTGACCACACTGAGCGGAAGCTAAAGGGCATTGAAGAGGCTGCTGCAAAGGAAGTGTTGCTTGCCAACCTCAATAAAAGTGAAGCCGAACGCGCCCGTAACCAAGCTCAAGCCGCCCTCCAAGAGGCTCTGGTTGCCAAGGAATGGCTTCTTCGAGAAGCGTTGTCTCAGGTAAGCTTAACCTCATAATGTCTTTACGCTTTTCTTTGTAAAAAGGTTTTGATACTTGTATTTTTTCTTGTAGGTTGTGCATCGAGTCTTTACGGGCACATCATACGATGATGCCATGAGCGCAGCCCTCAACGCTTCTCATGAGGATGGGGAAAAGGCCGGCTTCCTGCTTGGTCTAGGGTTTGTTAAGAAAGGCATCCCGCCTTCCAACTTCCCTTTGTATGATGTGGATACTGAAGCTGTTTATGACCAAACAGTGAACCAGTATGCCGCTTTCCCGCATCCGGTGGTGGAGAAGGTGAACGAAGTCACTGCTGCTGATGATGGGCTAGCTATCCTTAAAGCTTTCCTTGAACCGCCACGCTCTACTGATGGTGCGGGTCCAAGTGGAAGTGGTCCTGAAGCTTGATCCTGAAGATCCCTTTCCACCATTAGAGTAGATTTTTATTTTTGTATAGCTTCTTTTGTATGCGGGTATGCACCCAGCAATCTTTGTAATATTTGAATTTCGATGGAATAAAGATTATTTGCCAATCCCTTGCCTTGTTTATTTCACGCATATTCTGATTTAACTTAGCAATTTATTTAGTACTTAGACAATTTAACTTTTCAACGTGGTAGATAATAAGTTAAAGTTTTGCGTCCTCTTTCATGATTGTGCGGATAAGACCGTCACTTGCACTTAGTAGGATGGCTTAACTTTACCTATATCTCACCTGCGTGGAAGTTTTCCTCATCTTTTCCTTTGAAATTTTCTAAGTGTTTAGAATAAGTTAACCTTTGAACGTGGTAGATAATAGGTTGAAGTTTTGCTTCCTCGTTCGTGATTGTGCGGGTAAGACCGTCACTTGCACTTAGTAGGATGGCTAAACTTTGCCTACATCTGACCTGCGTGGAGGTTTTCCTCATTCTGTTAGAAATTTTCTAAGCATTTTGAATAAGTTAACCGTTCGACGCGCGGTTGTCAATAGGTTAGTTCAGTTTCCTCTATCATGATTTGTGCGGCTAGGACCGGCACTTTCATTTAGTGGGATGACCAAAGTTTACCTATGACTGACCTGCGTGAAGGTTTTCCTTTTGAAATTTTTACCGTTTTGTGTTTATGCGGGTTTTGCCGCCTTCCACACGTAACGACTTACTTCCCATATTTATGCGTTGAATACCGGCACATCAGTGTGGGTTCATAAGTATAAAGGTAAGGCTATCAACACATTGTGAAAGGAGAATCATTTCCATTAGAAGTGGCTCTAGGCCTTTTCTTTACAAGTTTGGAATTGATCTACATATAACATTTGCGTAATTGAGCTCCATTCCATGTTCTTGGGATGGGAGTGCCATCGAGCCTTTCGAGCCGGTATGCGCCCTTTCCCAGAACTTCTTTGATAATGTATGGCCCTTCCCAGACCGGGGCCAGTTTTCCTGGGCGTTGTTGGTTCGAAGCCTCGTTGTTACGCAGTATGTAGTCTCCTACATTGAAGTTGCAGAGTTTTACCCGCGTGTTGTAGTACTTTTGCATTTGTCGCTTGTAGTTCTCTTCACGCACTGCGGCTAAGTCTCTGCGTTCCTCGGTTAGCATAAGGTCTAACCGTCTTTCCGCATCATTGTCTTCTGGCTGAATCAAGACCCTTGGTGAGGGTAAACCAATTTCGACCGGGACCATGGCTTCAGTGCCATAAGTGAGACTGAACGGGGTTTCTCCCGTACTGGCCTTTTTCAGCGTTCTGTTTGCCCAAAGGACGTGCGGAAGCTCGTCCACCCAGCCGGATCTGTGTTCCAAGAGTCTTTTCTTTATGCCTTCGACGATGCTCTTATTTGCTCTTTCTACCTCACCATTACCCTGCGGGTGCGCCACTGAGGTAAAAGTGTGGGTGATTTGAAGTTCTTCCAGCCACTTTTGTAGCTTCTTGTCAGCAAAGTTGGTGCCGTTATCGCTCACCAAATTCTGTGGAAGTCCAAAACGACAAATAATAAATTCCCAAATAAATTTTTTGATATGTTTCGCGGTTGTTTGGGCTAAGGGTTTTGCTTCTATCCACTTGGTGAAGTAGTCGATGGCTACCACTAGGAACTGAACATTTCCTGCTGCTGTAAGTAATGGGCCTGTCACATCGATGGCCCACTTCTGAAATGGCCATGAAGAGGTGACTGGAACAAGTTCATTCTTCGGGCGATGCGTGTTGGGTGCGTAGAGCTGACAAGACCTGCATTTTCTGATGTATGCCAGCGCATCCGTATGCATCCCCGGCCAAAAGTATCCCGCGTTGTTTAGCTTAGCTACAACAGCGCGTGGACCTGCGTATACTCCACAGATGCCTTCGTGTACTTCTCTTAGGAGGTAGTCAGCATCTTGGTTGTCCACACATCTTAAGAGTGGGCCAAGAAAGTTACGTTTGTAAAGGATGTCATCGATGAGTTGATAATTCAGTGCTTTACAGCGTAGTTTTCTTGCCTGTGTTTTTGACTCTGGTAGTGTACCTGCCGCAAGGTAATTTATTATTGGTGTCATCCACGTTTCTGTGCCGGTTTGGATGACACAAATTTCCTTGTGCGGGACTGAAGGTGCCTCGAGGAGTTCAATGCGGATGTCCTTTCCCAAGTGGGTGAAGGCTAATGATGCAAGCTTGCTTAACGCATCCGCAGATTTATTTTCACTACGCTTGACATGTACGACTTTGCAATCGTTAAAATCGCGCATAAGGGTTTTTGCTTGTGCGAGGTATAGGGCCATTGTGTCGTTCACGGCCGTATACGTCCCGTTGATTTGCTTGGCTACTAACATGGAATCCACGTGGGCTTCCAAGTGTTTCACTCCCATCTTACGCGCAATTCTCAGGCCGGCCAAGAATGCTTCATATTCGGCTTCGTTATTCGTACTTGGAAAATCCAGTCGAATAGCGTAAGTGTATTCTTGGCCTGCTGGGTTGGTTAGTTTCAGCCCTGCGCCTGAACCCTCGTTACTGGCTGCTCCATCAGTGTAGAGTCGCCAGACATCATTGATGTCCTGTGCTGGAGAGGGTTGAGCCTCTTCCTGGCACTCTTTTTCCCGCGATGCAGGCACTTCCGCAATAAAGTCGGCCAAAACCTGGCCTTTTATGGCTGGTCTTGGCTTATACTTTATCGCGTATTCCCCCAACTCAATTGCCCATTTGGCTAGGCGTCCCGATAACTCGGGTTTGCGTAGAACGTTTGCAAGTTTGAAGTTGGAGAGAATGGTGATTGGGTGACCCTGGAAATATTGTCTTAACCTGCGTGAAGCGTGTATAAGCGCTAAGACTAATTTTTCGAGGGTAGAGTACCGGGTTTCTACGTCTGTTAGGATACGGCTGACATAATAGATTGGCATCTGGATGCCTTTCCGTTCAACTAGCAGGACCACCCCGGTTGCTCTATCTGTTGCGGAAAGGTATAGGATTAACCCCTCCCCCGCTTCTGGTGCTGTGAGCGTTGGGAGTTCGATCAAGCGTGACCGAATCTCCTGAAAAGCTGCTTCCGCTTCTGGTGTCCAGCGGAAGTGCGTTTTCTTTAAACAGTTTCTCAACGTTGACACGAAAGGAAACGACTTATCCGCGTGGTTTGCCAAAAAGCGATTAAGTGCGACTAGTCGTCCATTTAGTGTCTGAGCCTGTTTGATGGTAGTAGGTGACTCCATTTTGATAATGGCTTCGACCTTTTCAGGGTTCGCTCTGAAGCCATCTTTAGTGACGATGACCCCCAAGAACTTCCCTTCTTCCATTCCAAAGGCACACTTGCTCGGGTTGAGCTTCATGTTTATCTTCCTGAGCGTGTTGAAAGTTTATTCGATGTCTTTCAACATCGCTTCTGCGTCAGGGCTTTTGATGACCAAGTCATCCATGTAGACTTCCAAGTTCCTCCCAATTTGGGCATGAAACTGGTTGTCCATCAGGCGTTGGTATGTGGACCCGGCATTCTTAAGTCCAAATGGCATCATTTGATAACAAAATGTACCATCGGGCGTCCGAAAAGCGGTTTTGTCCTGATCATCAACGGCCATGTGGATTTGATGGTACCCCTTATACGCATCCAGGAAGCATTTAAGGCGAAACGGTGCTAACGAATCCACCTTAAGATCAATTTCGGGTAACGGATAACAATCTTTGGGGCATGCTTTGTTTAAGTCCTTGAAATCTATGCACATGCGCCATTGTTTGTTATTCTTCGGTACCATAACGGGATTTGCAACCCATGTTTGATATCTGTTAACGCGTACGATGCCTGCGTCAAGGAGTTCCTTGACTTGGGTTCTACACGCGTTAGTTTGTTCTGGCCCCATTACTCTGCGCTTTTGTACGACTGGCGTAACAGCCGGATCGCACTTGAGCTTATGCTCTGCCTTACTTCGGGGTACACCAGTCATGTCAGCTGGTGTCCACGCGAAGATGTCAGCGTTTTTTTGTAGTAAGCGTTTGAGTAAGGTGCGTGTGGGATCAACAACTGTTGGGCCAATGGTAACGGCCTGGTCAGGGTATTTGTCGTTGAAGGCCCATCTTTCCGGTTCGGTGATGGTTGGTTTAGCCATCTTTGGTTAGACGAGACAGATGCGATGCATACCTGGGGAATGCCGGTGATCATCGCTACACCCTTAGCTGTTGGCCATCCCATCATGCCGTGGACTGAAGATACCACGGCGTTGAATCTTGCCATCCCGTCTCTTCCGAAGAGAATGTCGTATGTGTGGTGTGGCTTCCTCATCACGACAAAATCCACGTCTTCTATGCGTGAGTGATTCCCGTCCGTAAGAGTGACGGGGAAAGATAGGATACCCAGGGGGTGTTTGTGCTGCCGTCGAACCCTTCCATCGAGGCGTAGATCGTTTCCAGGCGTTCCTTGTCTTCGTCATCTAGCTTGTCGAAGAACTGCCTGTACATCACCGTTGACGAGGCGCCGTTGTCAGCAAGAGTGCGATAAGTGATGTAGTGCCCCAGCTGGCTTTTGATGACAATAGGGCCTTCTTTGCTGGGTCCTCCTGGCACTCGCGGGAAGCGTACCTCAGCTTCTTTCCACGCGCATGGTTCTGTCGCTCACCTTTTTCTTCCTCTGATGTTGCCATGAACCATGTTGATGCTGATATCAACGGGCTTTCGTCCGTTGCCTCTGTACCGGTTATCATTCCTTCCTCCCTTCTTGATTGATGTCACAAGGTGTGCAAGTCTTCCATCCTTGACGAATGTTTCAACAATATCCTTCAAGGATGTACACTCCTCCGTACTATGACCTTTTGTCCCGTGGAAGTCGCAGGATTTGCTTTGTCCGCATTAGGTCGCTGCCGGATCATTGGAGCTTTTGGCCATGGTAGTTTTTCGGTGGCAAATATCTCTGTGACGCTTTTGGTGAGTGGCGTCCACCGGTGTTTTCGGCTTGAAGGGTGTGTGTTATCCCTTCCGCCAACAAGAGGGCGACAGCTGGATGAGGTGTCAAAGTTTACCCTTTGCCAAATACCTAGCTTCCTCTTTTTGTTCTGCCGGGCGATCCGAACATTGTTTTCTCTAGTCCTTTGCGTGTAGATGTGTGTACTCTGGGGAAGATCCCTTCCCAGTTGCTTCTCCATCTCGGCAAAGCGCTTGGCCGCCGTCATGATGGCATCCCATGTGGATGGCATGCCGTCCTTACCCGTCAATGTGCGGATAAGCTCTGGGTATTCGGCGCCCTGGATGAAAGCGGCGCGAACAAGATCTTCACTTATGTTGCCCAGACTCAGCTTTTTGGAGTTGAAGCGAGTGATGAAGTCTAGTAAAGATTCATCCTCCTCTCTAACGCAGTTGAGGATCGTCCACTGTTCTTCAGTATATTTCCTCTGTTGGCTGAAGTGTTGGCTGAACTTGTTCTGAAAGTCCGCCCAATCATAGATGTGGTGGACCGGTAAACGATCGAACCATGCCCTGGCCGCTCCAACCAGAGTCATCTGGAACATATAACACCACGTGGGTTCCGTCCAGTTACTGACGGTTGCCCCCGCAATGAATCTGTTCAAGTGGTCGTCTGGGTCGGATAGACCATCATAAGTGCCGATGTTGGACATTTGTTTGGCACTTCTCGGAGCGATTGCTTACGCAATGTCCCTTGCAAACTTGGACTTTCCTGCATTTGCAGCAGTTGGTCTAAAGGTTTTGGAGAAGTCACGTGGGTTTCTCCCCGCGTTCGTTGGTTTAAAGGTTTCTCCAAAATTCCTTGTCGGTTGGAAGTCCGTTTCCTTACGCTTCCCTTTTGCCTTATGGCGAGGGTTTGCGTCGGTATCGGATTCTTCCCGCTCATCGTCCGAGTACTCGCACTCACTGTTCATGTTGAGATGTTGGCGAGTACTGCCGAATTCGTCAGCCTGTTGAAGTGAACGCAAGCGTTCATCCAACTCAGCTTGGAACTCTTCCTGACGTGCTTCGGCCCACGCCTTAACTTGATCGAGTGTTTGGCGAGGGACCCTCGTCCGTTTCTCCAACTGGGCATCAGTGAACCCCAGTGAAATATTGTTTACTGCACTTGTCCCGGCTTGGGTAACCGGGGTAGTGTTCGTAAAATTTGTATAACCGCCGGTGTTCCCCCCAGTTGCTGGGGTTGTGGTTACCGGGGTTTCTTGGTCACTTACTGGCTTTGGGACCGGAGTAACGTTAACCATTTCTTCATAAATTTTGAAAAAACTAAGAATTAGTTCTAGCTTTTATGCACGGATGGCGCCAATGAAGAAACACTAATCGACCCCGGGCAGATTACGGATAATCTGGGGGTTAAATAGATGTTTCCCACGAGGATGAGGTCCAGCAAAGAAAGTTGTTCTTCAGGTGACCTGCAAAACAGACACCGTAAGCTCGTCACTGAGAAGGGGGGGTTCCTCCTTGTGACCACCCTCCGGCGTGAGAATCAGACTAGATTGCTCTGAATATAAGTGTATATTAAGAGATTGCTAGAGAAGATAAGATAATGAGATATCCGATCATGTCCTTACCATTCCAAGGTGTTGGAGTATTTATAGCCGAAGGTAGGTTTCCAAGAAGGTACAGCCGGCTGAATAGTATCCCTGTTCTACCAACAGTGGGCTACGCACAAGCCATACTGGTTGGTGGATAGGCTGCGGCCGATAGTGACAAGGCCGGCTGTATACTGTTCCTTTACTGCCGGCTATGCACTGTTCCACCAACTGTAGGCTACGCACGTCCCACAGTGAGGGTTGGTGAGTAGGCAGCGGCTAATAGTGACAGTACTAGAGGGTGCTCCTCCTCGTACTGTTGTCGGTGAGCTGTCACCCTGTGATTGGTTCATGGGCTGTTTTGGTCAGATCGTCTATTTTGCCCATACCTTGGCAGGTATAGTACAAAAGATCTTCCAGAAGTATACGGACTGGCTCATTTGGGCGGGAGTATTCCCGCCTTGCTCATTCCTTCAGGTGACTACTGAAGTATCGAGTTAGTGCCTTGTGCGTGTAGCCTTCCCTGATGGCTTGTATCCGCAGCTGCGGGAACAAGCGGGGTACTTCACCATTGGGAGGCTTTCCCTGCGGGAACAGCTGGCGTACTGCGCATAAGGTCTTCTTCTCTGAGCATGGTGGGTCCTGCGGAAGCAGTTGGTCCTTGCGCAGACGTCCCTCTTCAAGGTGAGTCTTGCGGGTCCAACTGGGCTCTGCTGGGACCTACCTCTTCACCCGGAGTGTTGGGTCGGACAACTGGGATTTGCTTTTATTCTTGTTGCGTTGTGTCGGTGCACTTAGAGATGCACATCCTAACCGGTTAAGCGGTTCATAACCGGTTCCTAACCGATTTCCTAACCGGTTTATAACCGGTCCAAACCCCCGGTTAGTAACCGGTTATTGAGTTCAGGGGACAAAACCGGTTAGTAACCGGTTTTAAAAACCGGTTAACCAGTTTACGTAAAAAAAAAAAAAGCTGCAGCTGCGTTTGTTACCGTTTTTTGACCGTTAGTTACCGTTTGTTACCCCAGCTGCAGCTGACAGTAATATTACTGTTTTTTGTACTTTGGACCCATTTTAACCCTTCATAATTAGTATAAATAAGTATGGAGTGTGTTGGGTTGATTACACCACTTCCCGAGCTCTCAAAAACGCAAAAAACCGCAAAAAATACCGAAAAAACCGCAAAATCAAACTCAAAACCGCGACAAAAACCACACAAAAAAATGTCTACACTTGAACAACTTGGTGGTTTAACCGTCGTGCAAACTGTCGCAACAAACCGAGACAAAACCCTTTGGTGTAATTTCGACTTGTGCGAAATGTCGAACGGATCTCATAAGGCTCGGTGCAAAAAATGTGGAAAATTTTACGCACCGGAGTCGAACTCCTCTTTAAGGCTTCACCTACAAAAACATTGTGATGTTGTGAAAAACAATCCGGCTAGGGATCAAGCGAATCTTTCAACCGGTGGAGGCGACATTTGGGTTTTCCACCTCGACCAAGTTCGTGAAAGGATGGCAAAATTTGTCATTCAAGAGGGCTTACCGTTTGATCACTTTGACAACCCGCGCTTGACAAAGTTGATCCAAGAAACACTCCAACCTCGTTACCAACATGTAAGTCGCACTACCTTAAGAAGCGATTGTTTAAAAATGTGGAAAAAAGCTAAACAAGAACTAGTTTTGGGTTTCGAAAACTTAAAAACCGGTGTTAAATTAATTACCGACGTTTGGTCGGCTCCACACGGTATACCGTTTTCGTATCTTTGCGTTACCGCGCATTGGGTTAATCCGACATGTGGCAAATGATGAAGCGTATGATCGCGTTTGAGTTATTTAGTTATCCTCACACCGCCCAAAACTTGTTTTATATTTTAGATCATGTTATACAAACATTTAAATTACAAGACAAGCTTTTTTCAATATCTTTCGATAACGCGTCAAATAATACCGCCGCGGTTCAAAAACTAAAAATAAAATACAAACCGATTTGTGACGGTGTTTTCTTTCATACTCGATGTGTTGCACATATCATTAACTTGGTTGTGCAAGACGGTTTAAAAGTTAAGGAAATAAAAAAAGTAACCGAGCGTTTTAGAGAAATGTTAACCGATATTTTTAGAGCTAGTAAGCAAAGACATACAAGATATTTGCAATTGTGTATCGATACGAATTCCGTCCTTTAGGTCCGTATTTCGACGTACCTACTAGGTGGAATTTCAACTTGGTTTATGCTTGATAACAGGTTAAGACAAAGACCGACTTTGGAATTATTTCATGACAATCTTGCTAAGAAACGAAAAGTTAGGGCATTTTCGGTGAGGGGTTGGGAAATGATTTCAAAGTTAAGCGAGTTGCTTAAATCTTTTAAAACCGCAACCACTTATTTGTCGGGAGTTTATTATCTGATGAGTCCGTTGGTTCTTCATCAAATTTGGTTAGTTTGTGTCAAAATAAACGAGTTTGAATATGTTGATCCAATGTATGATTATATGATAGTTCCAATGAAATCAAAATTGAAAAAATATTTTGAAGAATTGCCGGCGGTTTTTACTGGTGCCGCCGCATTGAACCCGACTTTAACCATTAGCGGGGTTGAAACTTTAATCGAAAAAATTGTTTGGGGTTTGGATTTGCATTTAGATGACCCGAATTGTGCATCAAAACAAGTGAGAAAATTTAATACTTATTTAGAAAACATGTTTGAACATTATTCTCTTAAATATGGTTCGACAATGAGCGTTCGACAATCAATGGGTTTTGGAGAAAGCTCGTCGTCATCAAGTAACCCAAACATAAGTTTGTTTAATGATATAAGAAACGATAAACTTAAAAGAGCTCGTGGTAGCGCACCAAATAGCGAGCCAAACCGCTATGGTGCAACCGATTTTATGTTCACGGCAAATGATTTTGAAAACTTTGATATTTTGGGTTGGTGGAAGCAAATGGAACCACAATTCCCCGTGCTTGCCGCCATGGCCCGTGATTTACTAACCGTCCAAGCTTCTACGGTAGCTTCGGAAAGTGCTTTTTCTTTGAGTGGTAGGATTCTAACGATACGAAGGACGAGGCTAACACCGGAATCGATGGAAATGTGCATTTGCTTAAAAGACCACTTGGATGCGGCTGATCGTAACATACATCTAATCTTGAAGGAGAGCTCGTTGTTGAAGAAAAGCTACACGAAGAAGAAGTAGCAATTGGTGCCGCACAACCACTAACCGAGGAAGAACAAATGTATGATGATTCGGTGCGATCGAGTAGTCCCGAACCAGACCTAGAAGACCCTGTGTTTAATGTAGACGACGATGACGAAGATGAATAAATAAACGAATGAAGCCGAAGCCCGGATGGAATAATAAACGAATGAATTCAATGTCATGTAGATTATAAACGTTTAGTTTCAAGTTATAAGTATTGTTTAAAGCTATGAACGTTTATTTTCAAGTTATGATTATGAAAATAGGTAAAAAAAAATCAATCAATAACAAGTGTTTTTAGTTTTTTATGATTTTTTCAGTTTTTTTTTATTTTTCCAGGTTTTTTTTTATTTTTCCAGCTTTTTTTTTATTTTTCCAGTTTTTTTTAATTCGAAAACCGGTTACCGGTTAACCGGTCCGGGTATAAACTGGTTCCGGTTAGACCGGTTAGGGTATTTCTGTGGACGAACCGGTTAGTAACCGAACCGATTAACCGGTCTAACCGGTTAGAATATTAAAAAAAACCGGTTACTAAAATAACCGGTTACCCGAAATATGCACCTCTAGGTGCACTAATGTGCGTTTGGTTGGTATGGATTAAGCTCATTAACATACCAACACTAAGTTAAAAATAATTATAGTAGCGATGCACATATAACTTATAATAAAAAATTTAACATATTAAAAAGGTTGTAAAGGTAACAACATTGATTCTACTTCACGCGCTGCATGAATTATTTAGTTGGTAAAACTCGAGCGTTGCAGCAACGAGTAAATGCAAAATCGGTCGGTATTGGCTACGTTTATTACGGTACCTGAACTATGCCTAAAATATAAATTGATCAAATTAACATGTTTACAATAAAAAAATCCAAAAAATTAGCAGCATTCGTATAAAATATTATAAAATAGAACAACTTTAAAAAAAATGTTTATTCGGTTGGAAAAACCCTGGTGTTGGCAAAACCCGAGAATATTGAAGATCTTTAATATTCTTCACACCAGCATCCGTTGATCCCCCACCACAAACTTCTAGGAACCTTAAGTTTTCAAAAACTGCATCTAAACCAACAGATACAAATTAATATTAAGAATTGATCTAATTCATAAAAAACTATACAAATGTAGCATACTGTGTAAATACTTCGTTCGCTATCCGTTATCTTTTGCAGAAAACATATCATGATTCCAAAAGAGCCTACTATTTATATAAATATAATAATTGTAATTAATATAATAATTATATAATGGAAAATATTATCATTATTTATTATAAATAGTTATTATAAAACAACTAAAAGCTACATATTCTTAATACCCAACCCATTTGACTCGATATACTTGCAAGAGCTGCAAACCTGCATCCATGATTTGATGGACATCCAAATTAAGTGATCTATAACATGCTATTTTAGCTATGTTTCTTAAACCGCCATCTGTATGTCCATGTGATACACGGGATTGAATACAAGTAATTATGAAATTAAGACAAACCTTTTGTTCAAGTTGATGATTCTCTTAGAGAATTTTATAAACAAATGAATAAGGCCGACGGATATTTATATCACATATTCATAAGTTAAACGAATTGTGTTTTTATCTTAAACACATGTAGAAGGCAAAAAATTATTTTCGCCTTTAAAATAGTTCCTATTTACAGGTTATCGACATCTTGATAAAATATTAAGCTTTCTAATGCGTGGAATTAATTCTAAAATTCATCTTTTCAAACAAAAACATTTAGTATATGTCTATCCAATTTGTCATAAGTTTTAGCAAACACAAGAACATACAACCATGAACCATTCATAGACACCAATAACTTCATTGCCGTCACATGAAGTGCCCTCACTCTCATAACACCAAGATATTAGGCTTAAAAAATTAGAAAAGAGACATTTGAGAAGATATAAAATTGTCAAAATTTGGTGGTGTTCAAATCACCTCTCATAGAAATAGTAAAAACATACTTTCACAAATTGAATGCCATATGGATTTATACCAGGAATGGTCTGTCTACAAAATTTATCTCTTGCAAAATATAGTAAAAGTAAGATTTCTTAAAAGGAATAACGTTTACTTGCAAATGGAGTTTCATTAACTGGATCAAGCTGTGGTTGAATGTTGAATAGCAACGAAGGCTTAGCAACATGAATTACAACTGCACAATATACAAAAAAAAACAAAAATAAATAAAACAAACCTAAACCAAAATATGTAATGAACACAAACCGAAACATACCAGGAAAAGGTTACTTGTAACCACCAATCTACCATGACTTCCTTGCGAGTTGTAGCTGAACCAAAATACCAAGAAGCGGGCCGTTGTTATAAGTAGCACACTTGGTTTGTTCATAATCATCTATATTGTCAGCAAGTTTGTCATAAGCATCAGGCCCAATAACAATATCACTGGTCAAATATATTTCAAAGAATTCATTTAATTTTTTTCTTTCATGTAAAACATTTGCAACCCATACAAAACATTAATTAAGATAGATTACAATACCCCGAAGATAAAAGATTTAGTGAACTTAGCAATAAAATAGCAAAATGGTGCATAATTCATTTAAATAGTAAGATTTGATGAATTATTTTATTGAAAGCAAAATAACAGGCGTTTCGTTTGATTAATAAACAAATAAAAACATGAACAATAAATAATTTTGTTTATTAACTTTATTTATAAAATTCTAGGTTCAGCTCGTTTTACATTCGCCGGTCTCGGTTCGCTTGACTTATGAAAGCTTAAACTTGGCTCATTTCACGCACTACGAGCTAGCTCTAAATAATAAATATAAATATATAATAAAAAAAATAGTTAGTGTAACCCGTAAACACTACTGTGGCTCTTAAAACCAAGAAAACCAAAGGCTGGTCTCATTTCTCTTCCCACCGTCACTTAATATCTACTCAATAGTCAACCTAAAAATTCAAAACCATCCAAATCAAGTATGCTGCACCAAAAATCTACAACACAAACAACATCAAAATATACAATCAATTTTAAAATTCATAAGAAGAAATAGCACCAAAAAATTATGATATTTGTCACCATTAATCACATAAAACGTTCATAATATCATTCATTTGATCATTTTAAATGTCAGGCAATACCAAACCCTATGTTAAATATCACGTCATCCATTTGATCATTTTAAATATCATGTAATATCAATTCCTTTTGATCATTTTAAACTTCTACTGCAAACAAATATAAACCATCAACCACCCATCTTTCTAGCATATATAAATTCCATATTACAACTTTTTGTAAAAATACCTTGCAGTTATGTCACATATAGCATACGTCACTTACGACCGCTGTGTTGCAGGATATTTCCTGTTTAGCAATTGAGATAGAAAATCACAAAAATCCAAGATTTTTGCAAGAAGAAATACTAATATTAATCCACAATGCATTTCTTCCATCATAGCATCATAGAAACACATATCACCACAAAAAACAGACTTTTTAAAAGCTTACCATTACTCGAATCAGAAAACTACACGGAAAAAATTGCATTTCCTATTATGTGAAGATATTGCATTTCCTATGATCAATAGCCATAACTCGGCACCAACTTACTTCACATCAATAAACACACGTATAAACAAACTTATCAGCAATCTAATTAAAAAGCCTTTAGCAAAATCAACAAAAACTCACAATAATTGAAATCAGTTACCATAATCGAGCCTTAATTTATTTCATGTCCATCAACACATGTGAAAATCAGTAACCATAACCGATCCCAAATTTACTTCACATCCATTGTAGAAACCTCAAATTTTTTTTTTTTGAAAATTGACTTTCATTAAAAACAGACACAACCAACGACTATCACCAAGACGGAGAAAGACGCTGAAAACCAAAAACCAAAACCAACGATCACGTTACATCAAATAAACACCAACTTTTCCAATCCACTACCCCTATCTTAGATCTATTTTTGTACCAAAGAAAACCCAAAGATTTTATGTCCGCAACCATTTCTGCCACCTTAGTGTTCTTGCCCGAAAAAATCTTTTCATTCCTAGCCCGCCAAATCCTCCAACAAGTAATGATGACAATTCCATGAATAATCAATCTTTTATTCCCCGTCGCACCACAAACCTTATGCACTTCCACCAAATCATTGACATGAAAAACAAAAGATCTAGGGATGTTGCACCATGAACCAATCGCATTCCAAACGGCCATAGAAATGAAACACCCGGTTAACAAGTGCTCGAGCGATTCCTCATTACTTTCACATAAAGCGCAACTATGATCATCACAATACAAATGACGTCTAGCTAAAGCCTGCTTGGTTGGAAGGCTATCCAGAACGGCCCTCCACATAAAAATATTACATTTTTTCGGGACCCAATTGCTCCATTGGAAACTGGAACTCCCAGCATCCTCAACGGACCGCACCATCCATCTTTTAATCGCCGAAACCTCGAACTCTTTGCAGCTACCAACCGCCCAAGACCATGAATCTTCACGGTCAACCATCACCACCTCTTGAAGGAGATCTTCCAACTCCTGCTTCTCGAACACCTCCTGTTGGGAGCAAGGAGCTCTAAGCCAATCCCACACAATGCGACTAGAAGATCCAGTGACCACCAACCGATCAGCTAACAAGACATTTTTATGTTTTTCTACCGCATATAAGGACGGATACTTGTCCATAACCGGCGCCGAACCCAACCACAAATCCGTCCAAAACCGAACTTGGCGACCATTCCCAACTGTGGCCCGGATCACTCTATTAAAACCCACACCATCAACCTTAAATTTGTTCCAGAACATAACACAATTCTTCCAAACCCCGGGAACTCCATTATTAACCGGAGCAAGCCCCCAACAGCGCGAGGACCCGTGAATAGACAACACTACTCTTCTCCACATCGCGTGCTGATCATTTAGAAATCTCCCAAGCCATTTAGTAATCAGCGCTTGATTATTAACCTCTAAACGAGCGATACCTAAACCCCCTTCTTTAGGTATGAATCTGGATATTTTATGTATGTTTGGTGGATTATGAAAAGTTTCTTTAGTGAATTCGGAGAGACAGTTTTTGTATTGAAAAGAGAGTATCATATAAGTTTTGTACATGCCATTACAATGTCTCAATCCCTATACATATATGGTTTGAAGGGAATCTTCTTCCCTTAACCGTTATCTAGTGATACACCCTATTACCCAGCGGTTCTTCCATTGTCCCTTGACTTGAGTAGGCCCCCTCCTTTTATCCACCAGATGCTTTTCTTATGCTTCAGGTGGACGTCACTCTGCCTTGATGCCTCTGACTAAACTGGAACCCGCCAGTGGTTGACTTGTCTTTTTGTCTTAGGGGAGATTTGGGCTGGGCCTGCTTTCTTGGGCCTCACTTGGGCTGGGATCCTATACAATCTCTTCAACTCCCATAGTCTATTACTCATGTTATTTATGACATGAGCAATAGACTCAATTCGGGCTTTACAATTTCCTTCTTTCTTAGTCTTCATATATGTTGGGCTTCTGGGTTACTGATTGGTATAATATGGGCTTCTCATGGATGTACAACCGTCGCCGGCCCATCTTATTTTAATTATGCAGGCGGTAAAAAGATGTGGTGGAGATTGAATTACACGCTTCTCCACGCAGTGATTAATATTCATCTCCCTAACGTCCCATCTCATAAATCACTCCTTTCATTTTACCTTTCTCTCTCACCCTATTCCGGCGACCTTTGTTTCCCCTTTGTCTTTCGTTCTTCAATCAGGTTAGTGTTCTTCTCCTTGATCTTCTCTCTTCTCCTTCACCATGAGCCGTGATGGTTTATCCTCGACAACCTCTATCCTAACCCAGGATCAGATGCTTCTGATATGTGCTCGTTACCAAATACCTTTATCTTTGTCACATCTTTTGCCTGAACCTCATGAGACGGCTCTTAGTCGTCCCGAGTTGCTTACCTTGTACACCAGAACCCTAGAATGTGCCAACATTCGCTACCCCTTGACGGAATTTCAGTTAGCTCTACTGAAATTTCATAAGTTAAGGTTCGATCAGGTTCACCCCTTAGGTTTTCTACGTGTGACCCACTTTGAAATTGCTTGTCGGGCTATGGAGGGTTTCGCAACCGTGCCTTTGTTTCGTCGATTTTACCGTTTGAAGGTGGACGGTGATTGGTTTACTTTTGAACGTCGCCCTGTGAACAAACATCCCTCATGTTGTACCAGGATGCCTACGGGATTTAGCCCCAAGGAATGGAAGAATAGTTTTTTCTTTGTGTCCCTTAATTTTGCTCCGGGCTTCCGTAGTCGACGACTCACGGATTCTCTTATTCGTGACACGTATCCCCGACCTCCACTGCCTCAAGAAGATTTATACAAGTTGTTGATTAGCAGCCCTAATGAAGCCATGACTTATCCCGAACCCTTGTTGTGTATGGCTGGATTGAGCCGGATATGGTCAGACCCTTCTACTCGTCCGGCCATATTCGACGGCAACCGAGGTTCCTGACCTCCTGTTTTTTCTTTATGCTCGCTTTTTGTCATTTTGATATCTCTAACTTGTTATTCCTTTGTGCAGAAATGAGTTTAAAAGAGGCTTTGTTGAAAGGTCCTCTGAAGGCTGCTTCCTTCGTGTCCGTCCCTGTAACTCCTCCAGCCAGCTCAGAGACCGGATCTGCTTCTCCAGGTCGTCCTGTTTCCGATATCCACATTAACGCGTCAAATACCCCCAAACGGAAGAAAGCTTTGGCTAACGTTTATGGAGCCTCTATGAAACATCGTTTAAGGAATTCAAAGCGACCTTATCTGGGCCAATCGTCTTCATCCCGCCCAGGGACCTCCTTTGTAGAGCCTGTCCATTTAGAAGACAATTTCGAGTTCCAAGTGGAAACTCTTGCTGACAGGTGTGCATCCGTTGAGCCAGATCAGGTTCAGTTCGATTCCCCTGATAAGCATCTTGAAGGGTCCGACCTTGCTCCTCAAAGTCAACCTTTCCAGAATACGGAAGGACCAGATAATGAGCTCGTGTTCGTTCCCCCATGGGGTTTGAAGGCGGGGGCATCCGTCATGACGCCTTTATAAGCACATGATTTCCTTTCCTGTGCCATCCCTCCCGTTGATTCGGCTAACATCCGAACTTTGGACCGGGACCGCTTGGTTGGTGACTTTGGTACTCACTTATATAGAGCTTTAGCACTCGGGGCAGCCACTCACCAAACCGTTATTGATGATGGTCGGGTGTTGCAGCAACTGAAAGAAGAGATTTCCAGGCTTGAGCAATTGAACGAGAAGAACCACGGGAAGATTCAATGTTTGAGACAACAAGTTCTTCTGGCTCAGGACGAGTCTCTAGGTGTGCCTGGCTTGAAGGCGGAGTTGAAGAAGGCTCAGGACGAAGCTGCCCGTTTGGGTGTGGAATTATCGACATCCCGAGTAGAACAAATGAAGGTTTTGGGCGAAACTCTTCTCTTCTTCTTTTCTTAGTTTATAGGACTTACTTGTTTTTCTGGTCTCTTTGGTTGTCAGGTGGAAGCTAGTTTTAAGAAGATGTGTGAGGAGAACGAGAGGTTAAAGAGCGAGGTTGATGCGAATCGCGTCCACAAATACCGGTTGATGGGGGAGTTCCAGGAGAAGTATGAGAAGATGGAAACTCACAAAGACAAACTAATCGGAGATCTCCAGGAGAAGTATGACAAGATGGAGCAGGCGTTCAAACGTTCTCAGGCTGACCGGGCATGGATGGTGTCAGAGGGGTTCAAGCTGGTCTTTGGACGAGCTCGGTCTTGCCATGAGACTCGTTTGGTTAGAGATGCCATGACCTGTGCTGTTTTTTCTCCCGGGTATCAAAGTGGTTTAAGAGAAGGTTATGAATTTCAAGCTCAAGGCATTCCTCTCGCCGAAACACCCACCTATTCCAAGACCATGGAGGCGGAGGCTGAGGTAACTTTTGGTACCTATGTTGCTTATGAACCTCCGTTTTTGGAACAACTCTCAGCCGTTCCTGACATATCGGTGGAGGAGATTCGGGCCATGTCCTTGGTAGTTGACCCTCTCACTCCTTCACCCTAAGGATGATCATGGACTTACTAGGATTGCTATGGCTTTTGACGAACTCTCTCTTTTGCTGCTTTTGCTTACTTGTTTTTCGTAAAAACTTTCATATGTATTAGCCCCCTAGGGGTTTTATGTTTGATGTAACTGATGTTTACCCCCTTTAGGGGTTGGACTTGTTTGCCACTGGTTTAGTGGGCTTAATCATTTGAATCAAGCTGCACTTAGGGGTTATATGTTGTTATGTTGATAATTTTGCTTGATTGCTTAGGATTATTTGATCGTTTCGTTTTACTTGACAAGTTTATCGGTTAACCTTGCAGCCTATCAGCGAGGCCTCCCTCCTATCTTTTCATGATGGAGAGGTATTTGCTAATTTTTTTTAGTAATTGTCCCGGAGACTGGTCACTTGGTTAAACAGTTGGGTTTCACGGAGAAAACCTAAAGAACGTTTAATTTCATGTGAAGTATTAAATTACATGGCATAGATTGATCACAAAAAAACAAAGCATTAACGCCCTATTACATGGACTCCCTCTCGGAGAGGTAATTATTAGAATGTGACATAGTCACCCAAAGGAGTGTAGCCAGATATTGCAAAAAAACGTTATCGGGAAGTTCTTTGCCTTTCCTCCTTTCTTCTCTCCTCGACCGAGGCTCTTAAGCATAATACTTTCTTAATTGCATGGCATTCCACATACGGGGTACTTCTTCTCCCGTATGGTATGCTTGCTTGTAGGCTCCTTTCTCTCCTGCCCAAATGATTTGATAAGGCCCCTCCCATCGAGGTCCTAACTTCCCCGGATTTTCTTGTCGACTGGCCTCGTTTTCTCGCAATACCAGGTCTCCAACCTTAAATTTCACTTCCGTCACCTTGGCATTGTAATACTTTTCCATTGCCTTTTTGTACTCGACTTCCCGTCGGGCTGCTGCCTCCCTTCTTTCTTCGGCGAAGTTCAGATTCAGTCTGAGATCACCTTCATTCTCTTCCTCACTCAGTCGGGTCCGATGTGTGGGAACGTTTATCTCCACCGGTATCATTGCTTCGGTGTCGTAGGTTAAGCTAAAAGGTGTCTCCCCATGGCTATCCTTTGGCATCGTTCGATGGGCCCACAAAACATGGGGCAATTCTTCTACCCACGAACCCCGTTCTCTCCCCAGACGGTTGGAGATACCCTCCACGATGCTTCGATTGGCTCTTTCTACTTGTCCGTTTGCTTGGGGATGTGCGAATGACGTAAAGACCTGCTTGATGTGTAACTGTTCACACCACTTTCAAAAGACTCCTCCCTCAAATTGTTTCCCATTGTCACTCACAATGGTGTGGGGTATTCCAAAGCGACACACAATGTTCTCCTATGCAAACCTTTTGACCTGCTGTCATAGTGACCAGGGGCTTCGCCTCAACCCATTTAGAGAAGTAATCTATAGCCACCACGAGGAACTTGGTTTTGCCCGATCCCTCCGGGAAAGGACCCACAATGTCGATGCCCCATTTTCAAAAGGACCAGGAAGAGCTAACCAGCACGAGGTTGAGCTTTGGCTTCCTGGTGACTGGGGCATAAATCTGGCAACTGTCACATTTTCGTATTTCTTGCAAAGCGCTCAGGAACATAGCTGGCCAATAATAACCGGCTCGCATGGCCCGGGCAACAACCATTTTGGCTCCCATGTGCATCCCACATATTCCTTCGTGGATCTCCTGGATTATATACTCGGCTTCTTCGTAATCAATACATTTCAACGACGGACCCAAGTAGGATTTTCTGTAGAGGGCACCTGTAGAGGTAGGGTACCAAAAAGACCCAAATACCCTTAAGTACCACCCGCGGGTCACAGAGAATGTTCTTATAAGTCACCCGCGGGACATACGGATCACCCGCATATCACGATAGAGGAGGAACGTCCTCATAACACGCGCGGAAGCATCCAGGCATCCTCAAAAGTCATTTACAGGACAAGACATCTGTCCGCATAAAACAACTGGAGGATAATGCCAGCGGGACAGCTGTCACCATTCAAGTACTCTCTAGAAGAAGGCTCATGATCCTTACTTGGGGAATACGTGACATACTAACCAATGAACAAAGGACACCTGGCCAGGTTGTTATAACCGTGCACATGGCCAGGGCGCGATCCATCCTATCAGCTGGTGAAACGTGTCCAGGTTGTTATGCTCATGCACATGAGATGTATAGCTCAACCTATCACAAGAGGACACGTGTCTAGGCGGTTATCAAAGGTCTTCTGGAAGAGGACAGCTTCCCCAATCATCTTCCATCATCCTTCGGCTATAAATACCTTGTCAAACGGTATGAGGTATCCATTCACTCACCTACATTTTGACTACACTTAGTCTTTATACTTCAGTACTTTCTCGATTACGAACGTTACTGATTCTCACGCCGGAGGGTGGTTACAGGAAGATCCCCCCTCTTGTCCTTCCTGTAACGAGACTCACGGTGTCTGTTTTGCAGGTTCTGGTCACTGGACTTTGGGAGGTTGTACTCATATCTTGGTTTTAATTATCATATCCTACCTTGTGGACTCATTGGATCCAGGACCCATACTCGGGGAGTGGATCTGTGTTTCTTCATTGGCGCCATCCGTGTTTTGTGTTAGAACAACAATAGTTTTTGTTGGTTTTTTGGTTCGTTTGATATGAGTAAACTTCCTGAAGGGCCGACGGGAACCCCTGTACCTGATTCACGTGTAACTAACACAGAAGCACCTCCGGGTCTTAGTGTTTTTGCACGTATTACGACTCCAAGTGGCCGTACTCTTAAACGTGTCACAACTCTAGGGTCAAGAATCACCAATGTAACACCTGGGGGTTTTACCCTAGAGAATGTTACAACACCAACTGGTCCCACTCCCACAGATATGGGACGTGGTTCGGCACCAGAAGGTTCAAATCTGGGTAACCTCAGACGGATTACGGAAGAAACTCGCCGAAAGCGGTCAGTGTTGGATCTGGAAGATGATTTAGGTGACTCTGACGTGGCGAGATCTCATCAACGTAATTCCAGATCTAGAGGACATTTAACTTCTGAGGAGTGGCTTCATGTGCAACAACAAAGTTTGGTGGCTGAATATGAGCGCAGAAAACGTGATAAACGATTTCATGCCCGCACTTTGAATTATGAGGAATCTCTTAGGAGATCCCCTTCTCCTCCACCAACAGTAAGAGGAAGTCAGCTTCGTTACAGCCAATCGACGGAACCAGAGTTTGGTGAATTATCGAGGTTACGCCCTCGTCCTCGTATAAATATGCGGATGCCATCTTACTTGGAAGAGTTTGATAGTTACGATTCATCCTACCACCCGGGAGATTACAGTATGTATACCGGTGATAGTAGGATGAGTTCTCAGGCAAAAAGCAGTCGTCCGCATGACATAGTCCGCCACACCGAATACCATAGCAATACTAAACCGTATCGCCCGGCGGCCTTTACCGAAAAATCGAAATTCATAGCAGCAATTGCCACCGCACCTTCCCTGTCAATGCCAAAATACCTACATCAGTAGGCATGTACAATGGTATGACTGATCCAAGTGATCATCTCCAGAACTTCGTGGCAGTAGGTGGTGTCAGTGGTTGGACGCTCCCTTATTGGTGTCATATGTTCGCGTTAACACTAACATGGGTAGCAAGAGAATGGTTTGAAAAGTTACACGACGGTGAAATTTCTAGTTGGGACGATCTGGTGAAAAAAATTCTTTCAGCAGTTCAACCAGCAGAAGAAACATACGCGAGACCAATCAAAAATTTTAGATGTTGTCCGCCGTGATAACGAGTCCATAGAAGATTTTATCACCAGGTTCAACGACGAGAGCTTGAACATCGGCGGAATCAGTAAAGATATGCTTCGCGGTGCCTTCCGCAAAAACGTCAAATGTGATGATTTAGTCTGCACACTTACTGGCAGAGATGGAATGCCGAAAGAGTGGGACGACCTTATGACTGCAGCAAAGGTGTATGCTAACACTGAGAAAACATTGAGGAATGGTAACCCGAAGCAAAAATTTAAAGTCGAATTTCAGAATCTGAGACCTAATAGACAGGCGAAAGGCCCTATCTGGTCAAGGCTTCAGCCAAGTACGGAAGTGTCAAAACCATTTGATGCAAGATCCCTCATAGGCAACAAGAACAAAGCGGGACCCGTAAACCGAGGTTCCAACAATTGGACTCCTCTTTCAAAGACCCCCGCAGAAATTCTAACTACAGAAAACATAAATTTCAGGAAATCACAGCCACTGACAAGAAGGTCATTCTTAGATGCTAAGAAGCATTGTTCGTATCATGATGACATTGGTCATAATACGAATGAATGTAGATCATTGAGAAATGAAATTGAGGCGGATGTTAAATCTGGAAAACTCGGACACCTGGTAAAAAATGGGAAACCTGATAATGGTAAAGCGCCCATTCGGGACATCCAAGGCCCGAGTAAGAAGCAAATTAAAGATTTGAACGTTCATATGATACAAGGCGAGTCCCATACAAGGAATAAGAGGAAAGAGTCTGATGATGAAGAATGGAAGAATGAGCCAGTGATCTTCCCTCGAATTAAAGGGGGGGCCGAGCAATAAGAATCCCCTGGTCATCACTGCTCTTTTCGGGCATTATCGTTCTCATTACGTCTTCTTCGACACTGGCAGCACATCGGACATCATGTATGAACAATGCTTTGAACAGCTTGACGAAGAAGATAAAGAAAGATTGAAACCCATCCACGCTCCAGTGTCAGGATTTTGAGGGGAAACAATGCATCCGCGAGGGGTAATTTCATTCCCAGTTACCTTGAGCGACGGAATTCATTCGAGGACCGAGGAGGTCGAATTTCTGGTTTTGCCAGCAATATCGAAACATGACATTATTCTCGGACGAAAAGCAATTGGTGACTTCAATGCTCATCCGTCCACAGCACACGGTGCAGTAGGGGTTCCGACCTGCACTGGTATAGCAATAATTCACGTCAATCGACATTGCTTTGCAACCAAGAGCTCAAAACACAGCAAGATCCCAAAACAAACTTTGAGAACTGAACCAGAAAAGTGGGTCTTGAACAAAGATTTCCCCGATCAAACTGTAACAATTGGACTGGACCTGCTATCTCCGAGATAGTGCGGACTTTCTTGAAACAGCTATTGTCAAAAAATGTTGATGTGTTCGCATGGCAGCCCGCGGACATGACTGGCTTCCCGCGGACTATCACGGAACACAAATTAAGGGTAAACTCATTGTTTATACCAATTGTTTAGAAACATCGAAAGATGGGTCCGAAACAAACAAAGGCAATGAACGAGCAAGTCCAGGACCTCTTACAAGCCGGGATCATCCGCCCAATCCTACCAGACATGGGTTGCTAACCCAGTCATAGTTCCCAAGAGCAACGGAACGTGGCGGATGTGCATTGATTTCAAAGATCTAAACAAAGCATGTCCCAAGGATTGTTATCCTCTGCCTGAAATTGACCTCAAAGTTGATGCTGTGGCACCATTCAAATTCAATGCTTCCTGGACGCTTACAAAGGCTACCATCAGATCCGCATGGCTGCGGGTGATGAAGACAAAATGGCATTTCGAACCGATCAAGGCACCTTTTGTTATAAAATGATGCCTTTCGATTAAAGAATGCGGGAGCTACATATCAACGACTGATGGACATAGCTTTTAAAGATCAAATTGGGTGAAATCTAGAAGTATATATGGATGACCTCGTGATCAAAAGTGCTGAGGAAGACCAGATGTTAAGAGACATTGAAGAGACATTCGAAACTTTAAAAAGTATTAACATGAAGTTGAATCCAGCCAAATGTTCATTCGGAATGGAAGAAGGAAAGTTTCTCGGAGTGATTGTTACGGATGCAGGCTTCAAAGCTAATCCAGATAAAGTTCAAGCTATAGCCCGCATGCCTTCTCCTTCTTCTCTCAAGGAATTTCAGACACACAATGGTCGATTGGTTGCTTTGAATCGGTTCTTGGCAAACATGCAGCGAAATCACATCCGTTTATCTCAACACTAAGAAACTGCATTAAGAAAGCACAATTCAAATGGACCGCGGAGGCGGAACAGGCTTTCCTGGAGGTCAAAAAATGTTTAATGGAGCTTCCCACGTTAACAGCACCTCGCGCGGGAGAACCTTTAACGTTGTATCTATTAGCTTCAGACATTGCCATCGGGGCCGTCCTTTTGACAGACCGAAAGAACGTTCAAACGCCGATCTACCATGTCAGCAGAACATTATCGGACCCGGAAACAAGATACACCATGCTTGAAAAACTTGTGTTGGCGCCTGTCTATGCTGCCCGACGCCTCCGCAGATACTTTCAAGGGCACCCCATCAATGTTTTAACTGGATACAAGCTCAAAAATGTCCTCAGTAAACCAGAATTGTCTGGACGCTTGGCCAAATGGGCCATTGAGCTAGGTGAACACGCAATAGAATACAGACCTAGGCCAGCAATCAAAGGGCAGGTATTGGCGGACTTCATCACAGAAGTCCCGCATAACAAAGAAAAAGAATGTTTAATCGAGCAACAACCCCAAGTACCTCCAGAATCAGGACAGATTTGGTCTTTATTCACGGACGGAGCTTCAAGCAGTGAGGGATGTGGCGCAGGCCTCAGGCTAGTCAATCCCGAAGGCTATGAGTTTACATATGCCATAAAGTTGGATTTCAAAAGTACCAACAACGAGGCAGAATATGAAGCTTTCTTGGCAGGCTTACGGATAGCCAAAAAGCTTGGGGTTAAACATTTGGAAGCTCGAGTAGATTCCATGTTGATTGCGGGACAGATCAATGGCACATACGAAGCAAAAAATGATAGCATGGCTTCATATGTGTCACAGGCAAAGGATTTGAGGCTCCAGTTCTCTTCTTGCAGAGTCATTCATTTAAAGAGAAGTGAAAACAAATCAGCGGACGAACTTTGAACATTTTGCCAAGGACATCCGCATCAAAGTATTAGATCCCCCGTCTGTTCCGCAACATCAGGTTTTAGTAATCCAAACGGGAGTAGAATCCTGGATGACACCCATTATAACATACTTGTCATCTGGAGCACTTCCGGAAGGAAAAGCAGCGGCCCGGAAGATAAAGCACAAAGCCTTGAACTACCAGATACTTAACGGTGTTTTATACCGACGTTCCTTCCTCGGCCCACTACTCCGATGTGTGGATTCCGAGGACGCGAATTACTTAATCAGAGAGGTTCATGAAGGCATTTGTGGTCTTCACGCGGGTCCGCGGATGGTCATAGCAAAGGTAATGAACGCTGGATATTACTGGCCGGGGATGCATATGGATGCTGTACGTGAAATCAGGAAGTGCGATTCATGTCAACGCCATGCTTTTAACACGCTTCAGCCGTTCCAGAAATGGGCAGTTGACATAATGGGACCTTTTCCTGAAGCCCTCGGATGTGTCAAATTCCTGATAGTAGCCATCGACTACTTTACAAAATGGGTGGAGGCCAAACCAGTTGCTTCTATAACAGCAGCAAGTGTTAAAAAATTCTTGTGGGAATTCATCATATGCCGTTTTGGTCTCCCTCTAGAGCTCGTTAGTGACAATGGAACACAATTTGCGGACAGTGGGTTACAAGAATGGTTAAAAGAGTTACACATTTCTCAAATCTTCACCTCTGTAGCCCACCCGCAAGAGAATGGTCAAGTCGAGAGAACCAATCGGACGATCAAAGAAGGAATCAAAATGAGATTGGGAACGAAACGAACGGGATGGGTGGACGAATTGCCCCATGTACTATGGGCCTTCCGCACTCAAAGGAATTCCAGTAATTCCGAAACCCCCTTCAGTTTAACATATGGCACAGAAGCCATGATTCCCGCCGAGATTGGTATCCCATCCGCCAGAGTTCTTATGATTGAGGATAATGATCATGAACTCCGAATGAACCTTGACCTCCTCGAGGAAAGGAGAGAAATGACATCGATCCGCGAGCATAATTACAAACGACAGTTGCAAAAATATTATGACTCGCGGGTTCAAATATGTGAATTAGAAGCGGGAGACTTTGTCTTCCGCAATGACGAAGCCTCCGGGCAAGAGCCTCCGGGAAAGTTGGCCCATACATGGGAAGGACCTTATAGAATCCAGAAAGTTCTATCTAAAGGTGCCTACAAACTAGAAAGGTTGAACGGGACAGAGGTCCCTAGAACTTGGAATGGGGCCCAATTGAGGAAATACTACATTTAGTAGGTTTGTCTTTTGGTCTGCGTGCCAAACTAGATGTTAAAAAACCTTTGTAATATCGTTTCTTGTGATTCGGCTTATGCCTCATTTATGAAAGTTTTCTTTTCAGTCATTTGAGACTTGTATTATTATATAATCCTTTATTTGTACACAAAAAAGATCCTCTGAAAACACTTATATTATATAAAATATATATATATATATATATAAACAAACTGTGCCGGATGCAATAAAAAACCTTCTTTATTCATACAAAAAGGGATTACAAAATATGGAAGAGCCTAGTTAAAAAGAAAAAAGAAAAATCTATCTATGGCGCGCATCTTCATGTTCCACATTATTGCCTCCCGCATCTTCTTCTTCTTCATCTTCTTCATCAAGTTCAAGAAGAGTCTTTAATTGCTGGATATTGTCTTTCTTATCAGCAAGCTCGGATATCTGATCCGTCAAAGAGAATTTCAACGAATCGAAATACTTTGATTTCTGCTTAAGGATGACAACAGTATCCTGAGCAGTTAAGACATACTCCTCCGGAAGCCTGGAAGTTGAGCAAAATTGGTAACCTTCCTGAAAACCCAGTTGGCGACCAGCTTGTTTGGAAGCTTTCAGAAGGATAGCAACACAATTCCCAAGCTCATCACTTGCTCAAACATCAGCAATGACCTATTGAAATAACCATGTACAAATAACTCTAAAAAACTTAGATTATTTGTAGCAAGTAAAAGGTACTTACCTTGGGAATAGCTTCCGCCAATAGCCATTTTTGGTCCGCCTTGGTCCGGACAAGTTCCATCTTGTGTTTGGCACATTCCAAATCTTGATCACAGTTCTTAGCATTAAGGTCAAGTAAACGCTTGTCCTTGGCCACCGATTCAGCTCGAAGGGCCTCCATCAATTTGGATTATTCATCCAATTGCTTCTGGAGAACAACCTTAGCTTCTTCAGCAGCGGACCGAGCAGCCTTTTCCGCCTCTAGGGCTTGGCTGGTTTCCCTAGCTTCGTTTATAGCTTTAAGAGCTTCATCTTTGGCATTAGAGGCAGCGGCTGTCAGTTCATCCCATTGATCGTTCATCGCCAACCAGTCTCTAGTTATTTCATGATTAGTAGAAATGGTATTCGCCAAGTAGTATGAATGGGAGTTCAACAACTCTTGGTGAATACTCCGGCGACGCCTTTCCCTCTCGCCATGTGGAAGACATTCCCGCAGAAATTCTGAACAAAGGTCTATGTCACGGAATGTAGAATCCCGACGTAAAGACCAATCTGGTTGATGTGGAGTGGGATCTTCCTCCTGAAAATCAGGGGAAGTTCGAGGAGCACGAGGAAACATGCTTGCACCCCCTTAATCCTTGAAATGATGAACATAATAAGAAGGCGACTTCTTGGCATGATCAGTTGTGTCGGCCTCCTTATTTTCAGAGGGGAATCATCCGCCACAACAACCGGATCCGTAGCAGTATTGGGAGGCGGCGGTGGCGGACGAACAGGTGAATCTTTAAGACCAGACACACCTTCAGAAAGGTTATCTAGGTTCACTGTAAAAATATTTATGAAGGGTTAGGAATATTCCAATGCAAATAAAATAATAAATTACAGAGAGGTTTGCATACCCAACGAAGGGTCTTCAGCGTCAAGCTGTTGCAAACGCGCTTCCAAGGCGGCATGATTTGTCTTTTTGGATTTTTTCTTCTTTAAGACAATCTTTACCGGGTTAACCTTACGTTTGCCCGCCACCTTAGAAGTGCCCGCACCAATGATCGGATGTGTACCCTCAGCGGTAACATCATCAGCTTCCGGACCCTTGACGCTCGCAGCAGTATCAGCATCATCTTGACCCGCCGCCTGGCTAACAGTGGCTCGTTGAGGGGTGAGACCTGCAGTTGAGCCCACAACTTTGTTAACATCAATCGAACATATTTCTCCACAAAGTGATGACTCCTCGCTAGACGAGAAAAGCACAATCACTCCGCTAGAAGTAATAGCAGTCACAAGTTTGGGTTTCAAAATGCCCTCACCTTTCTGGATGCAATCTGTAACATATGCCTCACCTTTGGCATACATCGCCTCGGAAACTTTCGGTTCCGGGCGGAAATCTGTGGGAAACACAAAGTTGGAACTGGTGCGCTCAAGAAAGGACGCATCCCTTTTATCGATGGGGCGACGCACCATCATCCCTCCTTCATGATCCAACAAAGTGCTGAAGGTGGAACCCTCGCCTGTACAAACAATAAAACAAGTCAGAAAGGGAGCGTTTTTGCAATAAAACAATAATACAGATGTAACACAAAGCTTACTCTTGTTGGTCATTTCGTAATATGGTTCTAACTTGGGGAATGGCCATAAACGGCTCATCTTGGCGCTCACCATTTCCCCTTCGTGAATTGGGCGCAGAGAAGTTGGCGTGGAGATAAGCGTTTTATACCACGCCTGACCCTCATGAGCGCCGGCAAGAACCACGGGCATGGGAGCGTTCGCCTTACGTTTCGTCATCTTGAAAGGAATGACGTCTTCTCGGATCCAGAAGAATTTTGGCTTCCAGCCATGAAGGCTACGGAGCCACTCCATGCCGATAGTCCTCTTTTCGATGGATGCAAAACTGTACCATCCATCGCGAAAGATCATCTTATAAAAGACGACGAACATACCAACAGTCGGATCAAGGTTGCGAGATTGGCAACATAATTCGAAATGTCGAATCCTCAACATTCCAAAAGGGTGGATCTGGGAGAGATGAATCCCATAAGTGGTCAAGATCGATTCAACAAACTTGGTCACCGGAATCCGGAAGTTCCCTGTTGTAAAGTGGTCTATGTATACAGCCATTTTCTTCGGAGGCGGACTAGTAGCAATAGAACCACTAGCAGGAAGTTCCGGTTCCCACTCTGTCATCAATCCATAAACATTAACAACATCGTTATAGTCTTCTTCTTTAAGGCAGACGACAACTTCGTGGATAGTGGGGGTACTCTTCTTTTCTTTAGCCATCGGAATTTCAGAAAAGATTAAGAACTCTTAGAAGGGTGAAAAAATCTCAGAGAAGATTCAGAAGTCTCAAGTTTTTGAAGGAAATTTGAAAGCGATAAAAATTGAATAAAATCCACAAGTGGTTATATTTATACTCATCGCAATTAATGCGATCCATAAAGGGCCAGAGGAGAGAGAAACCGCGGACCACCAGATGGCTGACACGTCAGGCGGGAAATTCAAGATAATGAAAACAGGCTGTCAAAAGTGTCACACACGTCTTATCAGTTGTCCTCAACGAACTTCTCTCTCCACCATGTCACCATAGTTATCCAAACTTTCAAACACTCAAAAAGAGATGTAAAATATCAAAAGTATTTTCTAAAGATATTTCCATTAGACAAGTAAAATATCCACAAATGACAAAAGAAATCGTTCTCATTAATTATCCAAAAAATAATTACAAGAAGGAAAAGAAAATATTACAAGATAAGGAACATTAAAGCCTACCCTAAGGGTTTGAGGCTGTTGGATTTTCCGGAGCCTTCAACGATGTGTCTTCAGAAGAATCGTCCTCAGACTCCTCCCCAAGATAAATCTTTAAGAGTTGTACTCCGTCGTATACGGAAGCAAACTCCGGAAGCATATCTTGTAAAGGAAACACTAAAGCGTCATGTTCCTTGACCCGGTCAACACGATCTTGTTTGACATTTACGCCATAGAGCGGATGATCTTTAAATGTGCGGTTACTTCGCGCGTAGTTCACTCCTTCATGGAAACCCGTAACACACCCAAGTGATGAAGAAGCAGCCATCACATTGGCAAAACTGTCATTTAGCTCCTTACTTCCTTTGATATGGCGGACGACCTGGTAAGACAAAAATATAAGTTCCCCAGTATCAAAAAGTGAGAGTAAAATAACAAGCAATAAAGAATAACTTACAACATCAACGCCCCGAGTAAGGAACCATTGGCGGTCATGATTCGCACGTTCCGCCCGCGCTCGGAACTCCTTTGATTCCGTGATGGCTTCCTCATGGGCTTGAAGGAGAGAGTCATAGGCAGTCTGAATTTTAGCAGCACTTTGGTCTTTAGTTCGACTCGCTCCTTCTGTAACTTCAGCTCCGTCTCAAGATCATGAATTCGTTCACCCTGAAGGGCCACTTGATTTTCCAGAGCTGAGTTTGTTTCTTGGGCCCGGACCAAGTTATCCTTTTCCTTTTGAGCTTTCGCTCGAGCAGCCTCAAGAAGGGAATTTTGCTTCTCACAAGCTTCCTTCCATCGACGTGCCACACTAGCATTACGATCTTGCTCACTTTTGAGGGCATTCTCCGCATCAGCCTGCCTCCACTTAGCAGTTTGAGCAGCAATACGATGCTCCTCAGCCTCTTTCTTAGCAGCCTCAGCGGCCCGTCGAGCCTCTCCCACTTTCCCACCCAGAGTACACCACTCACTTAGGACTTCTTGGCTATCGGCTAAAGCATTGGCCAGGTGGTAGGCCACATTGGTATGAAGGTCATGGCGGGAAAGATCACATTGATACGCCATCTCAGTAGGCGGCGTACAATATTCAACAAAATCCATGCAAGTCTCGGGGTGAGAAAACCGGGACCCATTTGTAATGTCCCATGAAGGGACAAACAAATCATGATTGTCACCCAGGTTCATATCCCCAAAATAGCGGGAACTCGAAGGCATATGGCGAAACGGGGTAGAAAAAGGTTGTCATGGAGGAGGACGAGGAGGAGATTCCGTATTCCTCAAACCTTCTTTATTAACAGCAGGATTATCTTGCTGATCACCAGTACCACCTCCAGCCTGAAAAAGATAGTCAAAACGAGTATCAGTTTCAAACTGGATATTATCTCCATGCGTTGAAATATCAGCTGGCGGGGTTGACACCCTATCTTCCACAATTGTCTCAGTGGGAAAAAGGGTCGACTGACCCTCTATATTAAGGTCACTTGGTGGAGTAGACAACTTAGTCTCAACATCTTCCCTTAGAAAAGGAGATGATGGTTTTTCAGCATGAGGAGTTGGAGTAGACAGCTTCTCAGATATATCCTCACTGAATATCAACGGATCTACATAAACAAAATTATACTTAGCCAAATACTCATAAAAAAGAATACAGTATTTGAAGGTTGAAGAATACCTTCAACAATGTCAAGACGGTCAGCAAGGCTGTGTTGCGGCTTCTTAGGACGGTGCACTTTTCGTTTTTTCTTAGATGGTCCCGCCTCAGTATCCGCAGCCTTCACGTCCGAATAACCTGTTTGAGAAGCTATGAAAGATCTCTTTTTCTCCGGTTCTGCTAATAAAGATGAGACAGAGGAAAATTCAGAAGCACTCTCATCAGAATCTCCCTCTTCTTCCGAAGCAGAAAACCGAGAAACATCGTCATCATCATCACTGGATGATAAGATGACAATCGTTCCATCGAAAGCAACGGCAGTAAGGGGAAGAGGGTTTAGAACATACGCACCTGTTTCAAAGGTGGCATCCGAGGTTACAGGTTCAGCGCGAACTTTTTTCGGAAATAAAAATTGAGACTTAGTTTTTTCAAGAATTGGCTGGTCTCCCGCCCCGCGGATACTTTTTCGGACGCACCCTCTGTCCTCAAAAACAGCGTTAATCATAGAACTCCGACCTGAAAAAAATAGGATCTTAATCATAAAAATATTCAAGCAAACAAAGAGACAGCAAAAGGTAACTTACGCTCATTCAAGTCTACGAAAATGGGCTCCATAAATTCTGTTGGCCACAAACGGCTCATGCCCGCTCACACTAGAGGTTCTTCCGGCAAGGCCCGCATGGGTGTCGGTTCCATTGTGAGTACACGATACCATTCTTGACCCTCATGAGCAGCGGTAACAACGTCAGGAAGGGCAGAATTCACCGGGCGGCGAACCATGTTTAATGGTACCACGTCCTCAGAAACCCAAAAGAACTTACTCTGCCAGTTTTTGGATACCTTTTCAACTTCATATCCGATACTTCGATCAGAAAACCCTTGACACGTGTACCAACCATTGCGGATAGTAAGACGGTAAAAAACTGGAAACCGATCAATATGTGGCACCATGTCACGTGCTATGCATACAAATTCATAATGATGAATCCGCATCATAGCACAGGGATGTAGTTGAGATAAGTGGATCCCATAAGCATTTAACACTTTCTGGAGAAATCTCGTAATGGGTAAACGGAAATTCCCATAAATAAAGTAATCAGCATACACAACCATTTTCCCAGGCGGTGGGAAACTGGCTATGGAACCAGGGGCTGGGAACTCTGGTTCCCACTCTGGTGGAATGCCGTAAGTCTCTAGCAGTTTCTCGCAATCAGAATAGTCCCATGAAACTTCTATCTCGTCAACCTCAGTTCGAATGTTCGACATTATAGAAAGATATATGGAAAATTTAGAGAGAATTAACAAGGTAATCAGACAAAAGAGCAATGAAATTTCAAAAAGAAAGAGTATCTCCCTATTTATACCCACCGCAATTAATGCGATGGGATATAAACAGTAGAGAGAGAAAAACACCACCCAACTAGTACTTGTCACGTCACGCGGGAAATTCGAAAAAGAGAAAAGGTTGTACAGTCGGGTACAATGACAACCGTAAAAAATGTTCCATCATCTGTTCACGCGCCTGCGAGTGGTTAACTTGTCCTTTTTCATGATTATCCATACCAACAGAAGATATTTCCTACCTAACTTCCGAACAACAAAAATCCCCAACATACATCAAGTCCAGAATTTCACCCGCACAAAGACTTTACACGGAAGAAACACTGGACTGGGGGGACTTGTAGAGGTAGGGTAGCAAAAGGACCCAAATACCCTTAAGTACCACCCGCGGGTCACAGAGAATGTTCTTATAAGTCACCCGCGGGACATACGGATCACCCGCATATCACGATAGAGGAGGAACGTCCTCATAACATGAGCGGAAGCATCCGAGCATCCTCAGAAGTCATCCGCAGGACAAGACATCTGTCTGCATAAAACAACTGGAGGATAATGCCAGCGGGACAGCTGTCACCATTCAAGTACTCTCTAGAAGAAGGCTCATGATTCTTACTTGGGGAATACGTGACATACTAACCAATGAACAAAGGACACCTGGCCAGGTTGTTATAACCGTGCACATGGCCAGGGTGCGATCCATCCTATCAGCTGGTGAGGCGTGTCCAGGTTGTTATGCTCATGCACATGAGATGTATAGCTCAACCTATCACAAGAGGACACGTGTCTAGGCGGTTATCAAAGGTCTTCTGGAAGAGGACAGCTGCCCCAATCATCTTCCATCATCCTTCGGCTATAAATACCTTGTCAAACGGTATGAGGTATCCATTCACTCACCTATATTCTAACTACACTTAGTCTTTATAATTCAGTACTTTCTCGATTACGAACGTTACTGATTCTCATGCCGGAGGGTGGTTACAGGAAGATCCCCCCTCTTGTCCTTCCTGTAACGAGACTCACGGTGTCTGTTTTGCAGGTTCCGGTCACTGGACTTTGGGAGGTTGTACTCATATCTTGGTTGTAATTATCATATCCTACCTTGTGGACTCAATGGATCCAGGACCCATACCCGGGGAGTGGATCCGTGTTTCTTCAGCATCGTTTATCACCTCGTACTGTAGCGCTTTGATTTTCAGTCTTCGGGCTTCTTGTTTGCACTCTGGTACAATTCCTTCTCGCAAGTATCGGATGATGGGGGCCATCCAACTGTATCCGCCTGTCTCCACGTTTCCGACGGTCTTTTCCAAGATGGATGGTTGTCCGATGGTTTCTACCCGGACCTCTTTTGCGAGGTGATCGAAGGCCACCGAGGCTAACTTACTGAGAGCATCAGCCTTCTTATTCTGACCTCGGGGGATGTGTACCACCTTTGCTTCCTGGAAGCCTTGTAACAACTCTTTCGTCTTTTTGAGGTACTCTATCATTTTGGGGTCTTTTGCCTCATAGTCCCCATTCACTTGGTTGGCCACTAGCAAAGAATCGACGTGAGCCTGGATACGCTTGACTGACATTTTCTGCGCCACTCGGAGGCCAACCAATAGGGCTTCATACTAAGCTTCGTTGTTGGTGCTAGCGAAACTCAATCGTATGGCATACGTAAATTCAGTCCCCTCTGGGCCGGTAAGTATTATACCCGCCCCGCTTCCATCTTCGTTGGATGCCCCATCTGTATTTAAGTTCCAGACCGGCTCATTTTGGTTTTTTGGGCGTTCCTCTCTGGTATCTTCTAGGGATGGAACTTTTTCACTTCCCTTTGATGTTTTCGGAGGAGGAACCTCTTCAATTTTGGACGCCGGAGCTTCGGTAAGGAAGTCGGCTATCACTTGCCCTTTGAAGGCAGTTCTTGGTTTGTATTCGATTGAGTATTCTCCCAGCTCTATAGCCCACTTAGCTAACCGGCCCGATATCTCTGGCTTCATCAATATCCGTTGAAGGGGCTTGTCGGTCAACACTTGGACTTCATGTGCCTGAAAGTACCGCCTGAGCTTCCTGGCTGTGTAGACCAGTGACAATACCAGCTTCTCAATAGGGGAGTATCTGTCTTCCGGTCCCTTCAGGGTCCGACTTACAAAGTATATAGGGATCTGAGCTCCCTTTCTTTCTACCATCAGCGCCGAACTGATGGTTTGGTCTGTACATGACAAATAAAGAGTCAACTTCTCTTCTGGTAACGGTGAGGTGATTAAAGGAAGTTCGCTTAAGTGTAACTTGAGTTCTCGGAAAGCCTCGTCAGCTTCCGTATCCCAACAAAACTTGTTCTTCTTCATACACCTTCTTAACACCGCCATAAAGGGGAGAGTTCGATCTGTGATCTTTGAGAGGAATAGGTTTAGGGCGACTAACCTTCCTTGTAGCCTTTGCACCTCCTTGATGTTTTTCGGGGGACTCATCTGAACCAGGGCTTCTATCTTCTCAGGGTTTGCTCGGAACCCACCTTTGGTGACCATGACCCCCAGAGACTTCCCCTCTTCAACCCCAAATGAACACTTACCCGGGTTGAGTTTCATGTTAGCTTGGCGAAGGGTGTCGAAAGTTTCCCGGATGTCTCTAAGCATCCTTTCTTCATCTGTGCTCTTGATTCCACGTAAATTTCCACATTTCTCTCTTTTTGGCCCTCGAACAGTCGATCCATGAACCGCTGGTACGTTGCTCCGGCATTTTTCAGGCCGAATGGCATCTTTGTGTAGCAGAAGGTTCCTTCGTCTGTGTAAAAGGCGGTTTTTTCTTCATCTTAGGGGTTCATTTGGATCTGATGGTATCCTTTATATGCGTCCAGGAAGCACCAGAGTGGATACTGGGCGAGGGACTATCTTTTTTTCAATTTCTGGGTGGGGGTATGAGTCTTTTGGACAAGACTTGTTTAGATCTTTAAAATCAATGCACATGCGCCAGCTATTGTCAGATTTAGCGATCATCACGGGGTTCGATACCCAGCGAGGATATTTGACCGCCCTTACTATCCCTGCTTGCACTAACTTAGCGGTTTCTTCCCGGACCGCTCGGATCTTCTGAAGCCCCAGGCTCCTCCTTTTTTGCTTGACTGGTTCCATCCAGCGAGATTCATCTAGGGTATGTTGTGTCCAGGTTCGGGGGACTCCCATCATATCCCGGTGAGTCCAATGCAAATACGTCCGAGTTGTGCAATAACAACTCCTTCAGACCTGCCTTTCCTTTGTCAGATAATTGTGACCCTATACTTACCGTCTGTTCAGGGTGCTCTCCGTTAAGTACTCATTCCTCCATCCCCTTCCTTTGTGGTATGTTTCGATTAACGCTGTCTATTATGAATGGTGGCTATTCCCTTGGGAGTGGGAAATCTCATGTATCCGTGAACTGTGGAGGGGACGGCTCTGAGTGCCTTCATGCCTGGTCTGCCTAAGATGATGTTGTATTTCGAGGGAGCTCGGACTACGGAGAAGCGAAGACATACAGTCCGAGTCTTCTCTCCGTCTCGAAGTGTGAACGGCAGGTTAAGGGATCCCAGTGGTTCCACTACTTCCCCAGAAAATCCCATCAAGGGGCATAAATCTTCTTCTAGCCTCTCCTGGACGTCTTTTTGTGACCTTCGGAAGCAATGTTCATACATTACTTCAACTCCACTACCCCCGTCCACATGTACCCGGGCCACTCGGTGCCCGGCAACGCTGGCCGAGATGTTCAGCGGCATTTCCCTGGTTTCACTTTCGGTTACGCCGGGGAAGTGCACCTCTGCTCTTGTCCATTCCATGTTCATCGGGGGAATTCTTTCCTCACAGTTTTGAAGGGCCGTCCCGGGTTTCCATCTCCCTCTTCTCTTCTTCGTATCATATTGACAAAGTGCCTGTCTTCCTCCTCTTCCTTAACCCGGGGTGTTGGTTCTTTAGCCGGGGGTGGCAGCTGCCCGGTTTTCAGAGCTGTTTCCCATAACCTTTTCAGTTGGACGCAATTTTCTGTGGTATGCCCGACACTCTTATGGTAGTTGCAATATCCGGCGGGGTTGGGTTTGTATGCTTGTTTGAACGGACTCGGGGTTCTGATGGGATATTTGGCTTTATCTGTTGCCAATACGTCTTCCTCACCCGGGCTCATCCTTCCCCCGAACAGAGGTCGATATCTCCCTCCCTCCGGTCGAATACTGGGGAAACGCGAGGGGTGGTGTATTGAGGAAGGCACATACCCTGAGTGGTTCCCTGGAGGTCGGTACGGCGTGAAACGGGATCTGTCGAAAGGTGCTCGAATCTTGCCGGGGCTCGCATTTCCCAGACTCTTTCCCCCCCGGAGATTTGGGTGGGGTCTTCTTTGTTTCCCATTCTCGTAGCTTGGAGCCTGTGTATTTCCCTCGGACAAATGCTCGAACCCGATCCATCAGTTGGTCGAAAGTGGTGGGGAAATCTTCCCCCAGTTTTTCTGTGAGCTGGAAAAACCTCACTCCATTTATGAATCCACTGATCTTCATGACCTCTGGGATGACCTTGATGTTCATGCTTTCTGCTACGTACCGATCCATGAACTGTTCCACTTTTTCTTCGTCCTTCCTCCGGATATGCAGGATCTCGTTGGGGTTTTTCATGGCTTTTCTTTGCTGACTGAAGTTTCGCAAGAATTTTCCCCTCAACTCCTCGTAACTATCTATGCTTCCTGGCTCTAGACTATCGAACCATACCCTGGCTCCTCCCGTCAAGGTTTGGGGGAACATTAGACACCAAGCAGGCATGGTCCATCCACTGACCATGCCCGCACCTCGGAAAGCGTGGAGGTGGTCCTCGGGGTCTTGCGTTCCATCATACTTATCCAATGTGGAGGGGTACCGAAGCTTTGGAGGCAGGGTTGCTTCGGCTATACGTCGGGTGAACTTGGACACATCGGAAGTGTCTGTGGGTCGGTAAGGGGCATCTAGAGTGCTTGGAGCGGGTCCTTCCTTGCTTTTGACTGAAGACAGGAAGGTTACCAACGATTCTAGGAGTACAGCGGGATTTTTGGAAGGATCAAACTCTTTTTCGGGTTCTTCCTCGTTCTTGAATCTTGGGGTGTCAAATGATAGGCGTGTCTTGACGGTGGCAAGTTTGTCTTCCCTTTCTTGTTCGTCTAGGCAGGCCTTGAACGCGTCCCGATGAGTCCGGATGAACTCTGGGGTGATTTCCCATTTTTCGCCGGCTACGGAGACCCTTTTCTAACTCCTCCCTGGCATCTTCCTTTTCTGTCTTGTCCTCTATGAGGACCGGCCCCTCCATTTCTCGTGAGGTTAACATGCTGGTTCCTTCGTTTACCTTGGTGATGGTGGACTCGTCCCCGGTTCCTGTCACGATCTGGGATTTTCCCATAACGTTTTGCTCTAGGTCTTGATCTACCATCTTCTCCGAAACCGTGGTGTGGGACTTCCTAGTTGCAGAGGTCCCACGGATGGCGCCAATGTAGAAACCTCAAATTAATCTGGATATTTTATGTATGTTTGGTGGATTATGAGAAGTTTCTTTAGTGAATTCGGAGAGACAGTTTTTGTATTGAAAAGAGAGTATCATATAAGTTTTGTACATGCCATTACAATGTCTCAATCCCTATACATATATGGTTTTAGGGAATCTTCTTCCCTTAACCGTTATCTAGTGATACACCCTATTACCCAGCGGTTCTTCCATTATCCCTTGACTTGAGTAGGCCCCCTCCTTTTATCCACCAGATGCTTTTCTTATGCTTCAGGTGGACGTCACTCTGCCTTGATGCCTCTGACTAAACTGGAACCCGCCAGTGGTTGACTTGTCTTTTTGTCTTAGGGGAGCTTTGGGCTGGGCCTGCTTTCTTGGGCTGGATTCTATACAATCTCTTCATCCACCAACACATGTGCAAACAAACTTATCAACAATTAAATTAAAAAAAACTAAACAAAATCATAAAAACTTACAATAACAGTGGTGGCAACAGCTTCCTTGCCGCGAAATATCATCCCAAATTGCAAATTAGTAGCCCTAGAAACGTAAAATACCGCATTAAAAGAAATGATAAGGCAAGGAATTAACCAAACCATATTCGATGAGGCAAGAATCACACCACGAACCTTTGATTCATCACATATTAGTGCAATGGCTACCATGTATCTCCGAACTCCTCCTTATGAACATAAAATTAACATAGTTCGTTGATTTGCATAGAAAAACAAATGTCAAATTAATATATTTCAAATAAAGTTGAACCTGACTGGAACCAAATCAAAATTTCTCCCATAGATTTTCATGAAAATTGAAGAACTTACTTTGTCAATTGGAAACCTCTCCATGGTTGCATATACGTACTTCTATTACATTGCTCTATTCCCTTTTTGACTGTATTAGTTTTCTCTAATATCAGTAAGCAAAATTTATAAACAAAAATCTACATTAAACACTCACCTCGTCGGAGTTTTTCTCAGTTGTAGATTCAAAATTAACCAAAATGAAATTAAATCAAAACACATTAGTAAAATAACACGATAACTACAAACTATAAAAAAAACTTAATGATGAAAACGATTACTGTGTTTGTGTTTGATGAAGTGGAAGCTCCACCTGCAAATTGTGGAAAATGGGGAAATTATTGATTTGAACCAAAACTAAAAACGAAAACCGGGTCTGCGGGGAAGAGATGAGATATTCACCACTGTTCTAATGGCGAGTCTTTAAGTGGTTTGAAATTATGGTGTGATAACGGCCGATTTTAGATTCTAGTAGAGGAGAAGAAGGGGGTACAAGATTAGGGTTTCTTGGATGTGGTGGAAGGAGTTTGAAATTTGAGATTTGAATATGTTGAAGAAAGTGAAACCTCGAATAAAGAGAACGATGAAAGAGAAACCAGAAGACGTGAACCTGTTGAACACGTTAGTATATTAAAGTTGGGGCTGACACGTGTCCCAAATGGAATGTGGGGGTGACACTTGTCAGAATATGTTTTCATTTATTATATGTAGAATAGATCTAATAAATATAATAATTTTAATTAATATAATAATTATATAATGGAAAATATTATTATAATTTATTATAAATAGTTATTATAAAACAACTAAAAGCTACATATTGTTAATACCCAACCCATTTGACTCGGTATACTTGCAAGAGCTGCAAACCTACATCCATGATTTGATGAACATCCAAATTAAGTGATCTATAACATGTTATTTTAGCTATGTTTCTTAAACCGCCATCTGTATGTCCATGTGATACACGAGATTGAATACAAGTAATTATGAAATTAAGACAAACCTTTTGTTCAAGTTGATGATTCTCTCAGAGAATTTTATAAACAAATGAATAAGGCCGACGGATATTTATATCACAGATTCATAAGTTAAATGAATTGTGTTTCTATCTTAAACATATGTAGAAGGCAAAAAATTATTTTCGCCTTTAAAATAGTTCATATTTACAGGTTATCGACATATTGATAAAATATTAAGCTTTCTAATGCAAGAAATTAATTCTGAAAATTCATCTTTTCAAACAAAAACATTTAGTATATATCTATCCAACTTTGTCATTAGTTTCAGCAAACACAAGAACATACAACCATGAACCATTCATAGGCACCAACAACTTCATTGCCGTCACATGAAGTGATCTCACTCTCATAACACCAAAATATTATGCTTAAAAAAATTAGAAAAGAGACATTTGAACAAATATAAAATTGTCAAAATTTGGTGGTGTTCAAATCACCTCTCATGGAAATAGTAAAAACATACTTTCACAAATTGAATGCCATATGGATTTATACCAAGAAGGGTCTGTCTACAAAATTTATCTCTTGCAAAATATAGTAAAAGTAAGATTTCTTAAAAGGATTAACATTTACTTGCAAATGGAGTTTCTTTAACTGGATCAAGCTTTGGTTGAATGTTGAATAGCAACAAAGGCTTAGCAACATGAATTACAACTGCATACAATACAAAAAAAAACAAAAATAAATAAAACAAACCAAAACAAAAATATCTAATGAACACAAACCGAAACATACAAGGAAAGTAACCACCAATCTACCATGACCTCCTTGCGAGTTGTAGCTGAACCAAAATACCAAGAAGCGGGGCGTTGTTATAAGTAGCACACTTGGTTTGTTCATAATCATCTATATGATCAGCAAGTTTGTCATAAGCATTAGACCCAATAACAATATCACTGGTCAAATATATTACAAAGAATTCATTTAATTTTTTTTCTTTCATATAAAGCATTTGCAACCCATACGAAACATTAATTAAGATAGATTACTGATGTGTATAAAATTATACATCTTTTAAGCATTAAATAAACTCTATAAACTGCTACTTCTATCAAATAACATAGCGCAGAAGGCTACTTATCATAATTAAATGCAATATCAGGTAAACCCAAGCCTCAAACAAAGAAACAAGCGAAAAGACGAAGAAAAACGGAAGAAAACACAAGAAAAGCAAGAAACACGCCCCCATGCTTTTGAACACAAGAAAAGACAAAAATCTACAAGAAAAGACAAATACTGAGGACAAAAGCACGGGGCCGTGGTCACCTTTAACATAAAGACAAAATAAATTAAACACATGTCAATAAAAGAACGGGGGTGTGCCTCAGGAAGCACACCCTCGTGGTTGAGTCATCATGTACCATCTGACAATATGCAACTGGGACACGTGGACACGGGGCCGTGCTTCTCTAGGCACGGGGCCGTGCTTCCCTCTCCAGACAGTCTATAAATAGTGGAGCATGTTGCACTCATTTGGTGTGCCTTGAAGAGAGTTCTATACGGTTTTCACTTATAAAAACACCCACTAACACTCATATTGAAGATCTTGTGGAGAGTTTGAAGGCTTGGAGATCATCATCATCATCAATCGTCATCATCCATCATCATCTTCATCATTAAGGGAGATTCATCCACATTTGGTTAGATTATTCTAGTTTGATCATGTGCTTGTTATCTTCATCTCTTTTGATGTCATTAACCATGCTAATTATGAGCTAAACTCCATTCACTATCTAAATTCTTTGAAGAAGCTTTGTTTTACTTGATGATTATATTGAACATGTGGTTTAGTTTAGTAAAGTACATGGTTATTTTGCAATTATCCTTTGATGAAAAATGTTTTATCACTTTACTTCAACAAATCAAAGTTGATGATTAACAATCATTCATGATTTACTCATGTTTTTGGAGACTAGAAATGGTAAAAAGAATACTTTGATAACTTATTTAAGATAAAACACGAATCCTTATATTGTACTTAGAAATGATGAGATATAAGCTATGATCTATTTCTCTAGTTTTGATAATTCTGAAATAACATCGTTAACACGATTGCTTAGGTTATCATGCTAGTTAAAGAAATCATATGTTAATGGAATGTGCAATTATAACTTACTTAAATCAACAAGGTGAGGTTGTGTGACTAAACTATAACCATCCGAAGTTGTTAGGATTGGTATTTAAGAAATCGAAGTCAATCATAATCTTTCTACTTTACTAAACTACTTGCCAACTCAAATTGACATTCTCGTGGTAGCATGACATTAGGAAAGGGTTGACTTTAAAATGCGCATTCTACTTTCTTTTATGTCATAAGATATGCTCACTTAGAAATGAGGGGCTATTCTATCATACATTATTATGACAAGTTTATCACATGTTCACTTTATAATCACCAAGGACAAATGGAGTGGATTCTTGGATTTAGATGGTAACATTCATATAATTAAATTACTCATTTAGAATTTCTCGTCTTGGTCACCTATATATATATATATATATATATATATATATATATATATATATATATATATTATCTCATAAAAGTTAAAAATCAACCCCAAAATGATTAAAACTCTCCGATTAAACTAAAACAAAGATTAATTATTAGAAACATTTGTGTCCACGGATCGATGCTTGGTTCTTACCAATACTGTTCTACATATACGATAGGTACACTTGCCGTGTTTAGTCATAGTAGAAATCATTTTTATAAATTTAAAACACGATCTTGTGCGAAAGCTAAATCGTCTATCTTTCATATTTTAACCGCAACGCACACACGCATCAATTACAATACCCCCGAAGATAAAAGATTTAGTGAACTTAGCAATAAAATAGCAAAATGGTGCATAATTCATTTAAATAGTAAGATTTGATGGATTATTTTATTGAAAGCAAAATAACAGGCGTTTCGTTTAATTAATAAACAAATAAAAACATGAACAATAAATAATTTTGTTTATTAACTTTATTTATAAAATTCTAGGCTCAGCTCGTTTTACATTCGCCAGTCTCGGTTCGCTTGACTTATGAAAGCTTAAACTTGGCTCATTTCACGCACTACGAGCTAGCTCTAAATAATAAATATAAATATATAATAAAAAAAATAGTTAGTGTAACCCGTAAACACTACTGTGGCTCTTAAAACCAAGAAAACCAAAGGCTGGTCTCATTTCTCTTCCCACCGTCACTTAATATCTACTCAATAGTCAACCAAAAAATTCAAAACCATCCAAATCAAGTATGCTGCACCAAAAATCTACAACACAAACAACATCAAAATATACAATCAATTTTAAAATTCATAAGAAGAAATAGCACCAAAAATTATGATATTTGTCACCATTAATCACATAAAACGTTCATAATATCATTCATTTGATCATTTTAAATGTCAGGCAATACCAAACCCTATGTTAAATATCACGTCATCCATTTGATCATTTTAAATATCATGTAATATCAATTCCTTTTGATCATTTTAAACTTCTACTGCAAACAAATATAAACCATCAACCACCCATCTTTCTAGCATATATAAATTCCATATTACAACTTTTTGTAAAAATACCTTGCAGTTATGTCACATATAGCATACGTCACTTACGACCGCTGTGTTGCAGGATATTTCCTGTTTAGCAATTGAGATAGAAAATCACAAAAATACAAGATTTTTGCAAGAAGAAATACTAATATTAATCCACAATGCATTTCTTCCATCATAGCATCATAGAAACACATATCACCACAAAAAACAGACTTTTTAAAAGCTTACCATTACTCGAATCAGAAAACTACACGGAAAAAATTGCATTTCCTATTATGTGAAGATATTGCATTTCCTATGATCAATAGCCATAACTCGGCACCAACTTACTTCACATCAATAAACACACGTATAAACAAACTTATCAGCAACCTAATTAAAAAGCCTTTAGCAAAATCAACAAAAACTCACAATAATTGAAATCAGTTACCATAATCGAGCCTTAATTTATTTCATGTCCATCAACACATGTGAAAATCAGTAACCATAACCGATCCCAAATTTACTTCACATCCATTGTAGAAACCTCAAATGAATCTGGATATTTTATGTATGTTTGGTGGATTATGAAAAGTTTCTTTAGTGAATTCGGAGAGACAGTTTTTGTATTGAAAAGAGAGTATCATATAAGTTTTGTACATGCCATTACAATGTCTCAATCCCTATACATATATGGTTTGAAGGGAATCTTCTTCCCTTAACCGTTATCTAGTGATACACCCTATTACCCAGCGGTTCTTCCATTGTCCCTTGACTTGAGTAGGCCCCCTCCTTTTATCCACCAGATGCTTTTCTTATGCTTCAGGTGGACGTCACTCTGCCTTGATGCCTCTGACTAAACTGGAACCCGCCAGTGGTTGACTTGTCTTTTTGTCTTAGGGGAGCTTTGGGTTGGGCCTGCTTTCTTGGGCCTCACTTGGGCTGGGATCCTATACAATCTCTTCAACTCCCATAGTCTATTACTCATGTTATTTATGACATGAGCAATAGACTCAATTCGGGCTTTACAATTTCCTTCTTTCTTAGTCTTCATATATGTTGGGCTTCTGGGTTACTGATTGGTATAATATGGGCTTCTCATGGATGTACAACCGTCGCCGGCCCATCTTATTTTAATTATGCAGGCGGTAAAAAGATGTGGTGGAGATTGAATTACACGCTTCTCCACGCAGTGATTAATATTCATCTCCCTAACGTCCCATCTCATAAATCACTCCTTTCATTTTACCTTTCTCTCTCACCCTATTCCGGCGACCTTTGTTTCCCCTTTGGCTTTCGTTCTTCAATCAGGTTAGTGTTCTTCTCCTTGATCTTCTCTCTTCTCCTTCACCATGAGCCGTGATGGTTTATCCTCGACAACCTCTATCCTAACCCAGGATCAGATGCTTCTGATATGTGCTCGTTACCAAATACCTTTATCTTTGTCACATCTTTTGCCTGAACCTCATGAGACGGCTCTTAGTCGTCCCGAGTTGCTTACCTTGTACACCAGAACCCTAGAATGTGCCAACATTCGCTACCCCTTGACGGAATTTCAGTTAGCTCTACTGAAATTTCATAAGTTAAGGTTCGATCAGGTTCACCCCTTAGGTTTTCTACGTGTGACCCACTTTGAAATTGCTTGTCGGGCTATGGAGGGTTTCGCAACCGTGCCTTTGTTTCGTCGATTTTACCGTTTGAAGGTGGACGGTGATTGGTTTACTTTTGAACGTCGCCCTATGAACAAACATCCCTCATGTTGTACCAGGATGCCTACGGGATTTAGCCCCAAGGAATGGAAGAATAGTTTTTTCTTTGTGTCCCTTAATTTTGCTCCGGGCTTCCGTAGTCGACGACTCACGGATTCTCTTATTCGTGACACGTATCCCCGACCTCCACTGCCTCAAGAAGATTTATACAAGTTGTTGATTAGCAGCCCTAATGAAGCCATGACTTATCCCGAACCCTTGTTGTGTATGGCTGGATTGAGCCGGATATGGTCAGACCCTTCTACTCGTCCGGCCATATTCGACGGCAACCGAGGTTCCTGACCTCCTGTTTTTTCTTTATGCTCGCTTTTTGTCATTTTGATATCTCTAACTTGTTATTCCTTTGTGCAGAAATGAGTTTAAAAGAGGCTTTGTTGAAAGGTCCTCTGAAGGCTGCTTCCTTCGTGTCCGTCCCTGTAACTCCTCCAGCCAGCTCAGAGACCGGATCTGCTTCTCCAGGTCGTCCTGTTTCCGATATCCACATTAACGCGTCAAATACCCCCAAACGGAAGAAAGCTTTGGCTAACGTTTATGGAGCCTCTATGAAACATCGTTTAAGGAATTCAAAGCGACCTTATCTGGGCCAATCGTCTTCATCCCGCCCAGGGACCTCCTTTGTAGAGCCTGTCCATTTAGAAGACGATTTCGAGTTCCAAGTGGAAACTCTTGCTGACAGGTGTGCATCCGTTGAGCCAGATCAGGTTCAGTTCGATTCCCCTGATAAGCATCTTGAAGGGTCCGACCTTGCTCCTCAAAGTCAACCTTTCCAGAATACGGAAGGACCAGATAATGAGCTCGTGTTCGTTCCCCCATGGGGTTTGAAGGCGGGGGCATCCGTCATGACGCCTTTATAAGCACATGATTTCCTTTCCTGTGCCATCCCTCCCGTTGATTCGGCTAACATCCGAACTTTGGACCGGGACCGCTTGGTTGGTGACTTTGGTACTCACTTATATAGAGCTTTAGCACTCGGGGCAGCCACTCACCAAACCGTTATTGATGATGGTCGGGTGTTGCAGCAACTGAAAGAAGAGATTTCCAGGCTTGAGCAATTGAACGAGAAGAACCACGGGAAGATTCAACGTTTGAGACAACAAGTTCTTCTGGCTCAGGACGAGTCTCTAGGTGTGCCTGGCTTGAAGGCGGAGCTGAAGAAGGCTCAGGACGAAGCTGCCCGTTTGGGTGTGGAATTATCGACATCCCGAGTAGAACAAATGAAGGTTTTGGGCGAAACTCTTCTCTTCTTCTTTTCTTAGTTTATAGGACTTACTTGTTTTTCTGGTCTCTTTGGTTGTCAGGTGGAAGCTAGTTTTAAGAAGATGTGTGAGGAGAACGAGAGGTTAAAGAGCGAGGTTGATGCGAATCGCGTCCACAAATACCGGTTGATGGGGGAGTTCCAGGAGAAGTATGAGAAGATGGAAACTCACAAAGACAAACTAATCGGAGATCTCCAGGAGAAGTATGACAAGATGGAGCAGGCGTTCAAACGTTCTCAGGCTGACCGGGCATGGATGGTGTCAGAGGGGTTCAAGCTGGTCTTTGGACGAGCTCGGTCTTGCCATGAGACTCGTTTGGTTAGAGATGCCATGACCTGTGCTGTTTTTTCTCCCGGGTATCAAAGTGGTTTAAGAGAAGGTTATGAATTTCAAGCTCAAGGCATTCCTCTCGCCGAAACACCCACCTATTCCAAGACCATGGAGGCGGAGGCTGAGGTAACTTTTGGTACCTATGTTGCTTATGAACCTCCGTTTTTGGAACAACTCTCAGCCGTTCCTGACATATCGGTGGAGGAGATTCGGGCCATGTCCTTGGTAGTTGACCCTCTCACTCCTTCACCCTAAGGATGATCATGGACTTACTAGGATTGCTATGGCTTTTGACGAACTCTCTCTTTTGCTGCTTTTGCTTACTTGTTTTTCGTAAAAACTTTCATATGTATTAGCCCCCTAGGGGTTTTATGTTTGATGTAACTGATGTTTACCCCCTTTAGGGGTTGGACTTGTTTGCCACTGGTTTAGTGGGCTTAATCATTTGAATCAAGCTGCACTTAGGGGTTATATGTTGTTATGTTGATAATTTTGCTTGATTGCTTAGGATTATTTGATCGTTTCGTTTTACTTGACAAGTTTATCGGTTAACCTTGCAGCCTATCAGCGAGGCCTCCCTCCTATCTTTTCATGATGGAGAGGTATTTGCTAATTTTTTTTAGTAATTGTCCCGGAGACTGGTCACTTGGTTAAACAGTTGGGTTTCACGGAGAAAACCTAAAGAACGTTTAATTTCATGTGAAGTATTAAATTACATGGCATAGATTGATCACAAAAAAACAAAGCATTAACGCCCTATTACATGGACTCCCTCTCGGAGAGGTAATTATTAGAATGTGACATAGTCACCCAAAGGAGTGTAGCCAGATATTGCAAAAAAACGTTATCGGGAAGTTCTTTGCCTTTCCTCCTTTCTTCTCTCCTCGACCGAGGCTCTTAAGCATAATACTTTCTTAATTGCATGGCATTCCACATACGGGGTACTTCTTCTCCCGTATGGTATGCTTGCTTGTAGGCTCCTTTCTCTCCTGCCCAAATGATTTGATAAGGCCCCTCCCATCGAGGTCCTAACTTCCCCGGATTTTCTTGTCGACTGGCCTCGTTTTCTCGCAATACCAGGTCTCCAACCTTAAATTTCACTTCCGTCACCTTGGCATTGTAATACTTTTCCATTGCCTTTTTGTACTCGACTTCCCGTCGGGCTGCTGCCTCCCTTCTTTCTTCGGCGAAGTTCAGATTCAGTCTGAGATCACCTTCATTCTCTTCCTCACTCAGTCGGGTCCGATGTGTGGGAATGTTTATCTCCACCGGTATCATTGCTTCGGTGTCGTAGGTTAAGCTAAAAGGTGTCTCCCCATGGCTATCCTTTGGCATCGTTCGATGGGCCCACAAAACATGGGGCAATTCTTCTACCCACGAACCCCGTTCTCTCCCCAGACGGTTGGAGATACCCTCCACGATGCTTCGATTGGCTCTTTCTACTTGTCCGTTTGCTTGGGGATGTGCGAATGACGTAAAGACCTGCTTGATGTGTAACTGTTCACACCACTTTCGAAAGACTCCTCCCTCAAATTGTTTCCCATTGTCACTCACAATGGTGTGGGGTATTCCAAAGCGACACACAATGTTCTCCTATGCAAACCTTTTGACCTGCTGTCATAGTGACCAGGGGCTTCGCCTCAACCCATTTAGAGAAGTAATCTATAGCCACCACGAGGAACTTGGTTTTGCCCGATCCCTCCGGGAAAGGACCCACAATGTCGATGCCCCATTTTCAAAAGGACCAGGAAGAGCTAACCAGCACGAGGTTGAGCTTTGGCTTCCTGGTGACTGGGGCATAAATCTGGCAACTGTCACATTTTCGTATTTCTTGCAAAGCGCTCAGGAACATAGCTGGCCAATAATAACCGGCTCGCATGGCCCGGGCAACAACCATTTTGGCTCCCATGTGCATCCCACATATTCCTTCGTGGATCTCCTGGATTATATACTCGGCTTCTTCGTAATCAATACATTTCAACGACGGACCCAAGTAGGATTTTCTGTAGAGGGCACCTGTAGAGGTAGGGTACCAAAAAGACCCAAATACCCTTAAGTACCACCCGCGGGTCACAGAGAATGTTCCTATAAGTCACCCGCGGGACATACGGATCACCCGCATATCACGATAGAGGAGGAACGTCCTCATAACACGCGCGGAAGCATCTAGGCATCCTCAAAAGTCATTCACAGGACAAGACATCTGTCCGCATAAAACAACTGGAGGATAATGCCAGCGGGACAGCTGTCACCATTCAAGTACTCTCTAGAAGAAGGCTCATGATCCTTACTTGGGGAATACGTGACATACTAACCAATGAACAAAGGACACCTGGCCAGGTTGTTATAACCGTGCACATGGCCAGGGCGCGATCCATCCTATCAGCTGGTGAAACGTGTCCAGGTTGTTATGCTCATGCACATGAGATGTATAGCTCAACCTATCACAAGAGGACACGTGTCTAGGCGGTTATCAAAGGTCTTCTGGAAGAGGACAGCTTCCCCAATCATCTTCCATCATCCTTCGGCTATAAATACCTTGTCAAACGGTATGAGGTATCCATTCACTCACCTACATTTTGACTACACTTAGTCTTTATACTTCAGTACTTTCTCGATTACGAACGTTACTGATTCTCACGCCGGAGGGTGGTTACAGGAAGATCCCCCCTCTTGTCCTTCCTGTAACGAGACTCACGGTGTCTGTTTTGCAGGTTCTGGTCACTGGACTTTGGGAGGTTGTACTCATATCTTGGTTTTAATTATCATATCCTACCTTGTGGACTCATTGGATCCAGGACCCATACTCGGGGAGTGGATCTGTGTTTCTTCATTGGCGCCATCCGTGTTTTGTGTTAGAACAACAATAGTTTTTGTTGGTTTTTTGGTTCGTTTGATATGAGTAAACTTCCTGAAGGGCCGACGGGAACCCCTGTACCTGATTCACGTGTAACTAACACAGAAGCACCTCCGGGTCTTAGTGTTTTTGCACGTATTACGACTCCAAGTGGCCGTACTCTTAAACGTGTCACAACTCTAGGGTCAAGAATCACCAATGTAACACCTGGGGGTTTTACCCTAGAGAATGTTACAACACCAACTGGTCCCACTCCCACAGATATGGGACGTGGTTCGGCACCAGAAGGTTCAAATCTGGGTAACCTCAGACGGATTACGGAAGAAACTCGCCGAAAGCGGTCAGTGTTGGATCTGGAAGATGATTTAGGTGACTCTGACGTGGCGAGATCTCATCAACGTAATTCCAGATCTAGAGGACATTTAACTTCTGAGGAGTGGCTTCATGTGCAACAACAAAGTTTGGTGGCTGAATATGAGCGCAGAAAACGTGATAAACGATTTCATGCCCGCACTTTGAATTATGAGGAATCTCTTAGGAGATCCCCTTCTCCTCCACCAACAGTAAGAGGAAGTCAGCTTCGTTACAGCCAATCGACGGAACCAGAGTTTGGTGAATTATCGAGGTTACGCCCTCGTCCTCGTATAAATATGCGGATGCCATCTTACTTGGAAGAGTTTGATAGTTACGATTCATCCTACCACCCGGGAGATTACAGTATGTATACCGGTGATAGTAGGATGAGTTCTCAGGCAAAAAGCAGTCGTCCGCATGACATAGTCCGCCACACCGAATACCATAGCAATACTAAACCGTATCGCCCGGCGGCCTTTACCGAAAAATCGAAATTCATAGCAGCAATTGCCACCGCACCTTCCCTGTCAATGCCAAAATACCTACATCAGTAGGCATGTACAATGGTATGACTGATCCAAGTGATCATCTCCAGAACTTCGTGGCAGTAGGTGGTGTCAGTGGTTGGACGCTCCCTTATTGGTGTCATATGTTCGCGTTAACACTAACATGGGTAGCAAGAGAATGGTTTGAAAAGTTACACGACGGTGAAATTTCTAGTTGGGACGATCTGGTGAAAAAAATTCTTTCAGCAGTTCAACCAGCAGAAGAAACATACGCGAGACCAATCAGAAATTTTAGATGTTGTCCGCCGTGATAACGAGTCCATAGAAGATTTTATCACCAGGTTCAACGACGAGAGCTTGAACATCGGCGGAATCAGTAAAGATATGCTTCGCGGTGCCTTCCGCAAAAACGTCAAATGTGATGATTTAGTCTGCACACTTACTGGAAGAGATGGAATGCCGAAAGAGTGGGACGACCTTATGACTGCAGCAAAGGTGTATGCTAACACTGAGAAAACATTGAGGAATGGTAACCCGAAGCAAAAATTTAAAGTCGAATTTCAGAATCTGAGACCTAATAGACAGGCGAAAGGCCCTATCTGGTCAAGGCTTCAGCCAAGTGCGGAAGTGTCAAAACCATTTGATGCAAGATCCCTCATAGGCAACAAGAACAAAGCGGGACCCGTAAACCGAGGTTCCAACAATTGGACTCCTCTTTCAAAGACCCCCGCAGAAATTCTAACTACAGAAAACATAAATTTCAGGAAATCACAGCCACTGACAAGAAGGTCATTCTTAGATGCTAAGAAGCATTGTTCGTATCATGATGACATCGGTCATAATACGAATGAATGTAGATCATTGAGAAATGAAATTGAGGCGGATGTTAAATCTGGAAAACTCGGACACCTGGTAAAAAATGGGAAACCTGATAATGGTAAAGCGCCCATTCGGGACATCCAAGGCCCGAGTAAGAAGCAAATTAAAGATTTGAACGTTCATATGATACAAGGCGAGTCCCATACAAGGAATAAGAGGAAAGAGTCTGATGATGAAGAATGGAAGAATGAGCCAGTGATCTTCCCTCGAATTAAAGGGGGGGCCGAGCAATAAGAATCCCCTGGTCATCACTGCTCTTTTCGGGCATTATCGTTCTCATTACGTCTTCTTCGACATTGGCAGCACATCGGACATCATGTATGAACAATGCTTTGAACAGCTTGACGAAGAAGATAAAGAAAGATTGAAACCCATCCACGCTCCAGTGTCAGGATTTTGAGGGGAAACAATGCATCCGCGAGGGGTAATTTCATTCCCAGTTACCTTGAGCGACGGAATTCATTCGAGGACCGAGGAGGTCGAATTTCTGGTTTTGCCAGCAATATCGAAACATGACATTATTCTCGGACGAAAAGCAATTGGTGACTTCAATGCTCATCCGTCCACAGCACACGGTGCAGTAGGGGTTCCGACCTGCACTGGTATAGCAATAATTCACGTCAATCGACATTGCTTTGCAACCAAGAGCTCAAAACACAGCAAGATCCCAAAACAAACTTTGAGAACTGAACCAGAAAAGTGGGTCTTGAACAAAGATTTCCCCGATCAAACTGTAACAATTGGACCTGCTATCTCCGAGATAGTGCGGACTTTCTTGAAACAGCTATTGTCAAAAAATGTTGATGTGTTCGCATGGCAGCCCGCGGACATGACTGGCTTCCCGCGGACTATCACGGAACACAAATTAAGGGTAAACTCATTGTTTATACCAATTGTTTAGAAACATCGAAAGATGGGTCCGAAACAAACAAAGGCAATGAACGAGCAAGTCCAGGACCTCTTACAAGCCGGGATCATCCGCCCAATCCTACCAGACATGGGTTGCTAACCCAGTCATAGTTCCCAAGAGCAACGGAACGTGGCGGATGTGCATTGATTTCAAAGATCTAAACAAAGCATGTCCCAAGGATTGTTATCCTCTGCCTGAAATTGACCTCAAAGTTGATGCTGTGGCACCATTCAAATTCAATGCTTCCTGGACGCTTACAAAGGCTACCATCAGATCCGCATGGCTGCGGGTGATGAAGACAAAATGGCATTTCGAACCGATCAAGGCACCTTTTGTTATAAAATGATGCCTTTCGATTAAAGAATGCGGGAGCTACATATCAACGACTGATGGACATAGCTTTTAAAGATCAAATTGGGTGAAATCTAGAAGTATATATGGATGACCTCGTGATCAAAAGTGCTGAGGAAGACCAGATGTTAAGAGACATTGAAGAGACATTCGAAACTTTAAAAAGTATTAACATGAAGTTGAATCCAGCCAAATGTTCATTCGGAATGGAAGAAGGAAAGTTTCTCGGAGTGATTGTTACGGATGCAGGCTTCAAAGCTAATCCAGATAAAGTTCAAGCTATAGCCCGCATGCCTTCTCCTTCTTCTCTCAAGGAATTTCAGACACACAATGGTCGATTGGTTGCTTTGAATCGGTTCTTGGCAAACATGCAGCGAAATCACATCCGTTTATCTCAACACTAAGAAACTGCATTAAGAAAGCACAATTCAAATGGACCGCGGAGGCGGAACAGGCTTTCCTGGAGGTCAAAAAATGTTTAATGGAGCTTCCCACGTTAACAGCACCTCGCGCGGGAGAACCTTTAACGTTGTATCTATTAGCTTCAGACATTGCCATCGGGGCCGTCCTTTTGACAGACCGAAAGAACGTTCAAACGCCGATCTACCATGTCAGCAGAACATTATCGGACCCGGAAACAAGATACACCATGCTTGAAAAACTTGTGTTGGCGCCTGTCTATGCTGCCCGACGTCTCCGCAGATACTTTCAAGGGCACCCCATCAATGTTTTAACTGGATACAAGCTCAAAAATGTCCTCAGTAAACCAGAATTGTCTGGACGCTTGGCCAAATGGGCCATTGAGCTAGGTGAACACGCAATAGAATACAGACCTAGGCCAGCAATCAAAGGGCAGGTATTGGCGGACTTCATCACAGAAGTCCCGCATAACAAAGAAAAAGAATGTTTAATCGAGCAACAACCCCAAGTACCTCCAGAATCAGGACAGATTTGGTCTTTATTCACGGACGGAGCTTCAAGCAGTGAGGGATGTGGCGCAGGCCTCAGGCTAGTCAATCCCGAAGGCTATGAGTTTACATATGCCATAAAGTTGGATTTCAAAAGTACCAACAACGAGGCAGAATATGAAGCTTTCTTGGCAGGCTTACGGATAGCCAAAAAGCTTGGGGTTAAACATTTGGAAGCTCGAGTAGATTCCATGTTGATTGCGGGACAGATCAATGGCACATACGAAGCAAAAAATGATAGCATGGCTTCATATGTGTCACAGGCAAAGGATTTGAGGCTCCAGTTCTCTTCTTGCAGAGTCATTCATTTAAAGAGAAGTGAAAACAAATCAGCGGACGAACTTTGAACATTTTGCCAAGGACATCCGCATCAAAGTATTAGATCCCCCGTCTGTTCCGCAACATCAGGTTTTAGTAATCCAAACGGGAGTAGAATCCTGGATGACACCCATTATAACATACTTGTCATCTGGAGCACTTCCGGAAGGAAAAGCAGCGGCCCGGAAGATAAAGCACAAAGCCTTGAACTACCAGATACTTAACGGTGTTTTATACCGACGTTCCTTCCTCGGCCCACTACTCCGATGTGTGGATTCCGAGGACGCGAATTACTTAATCAGAGAGGTTCATGAAGGCATTTGTGGTCTTCACGCGGGTCCGCGGATGGTCATAGCAAAGGTAATGAACGCTGGATATTACTGGCCGGGGATGCATATGGATGCTGTACGTGAAATCAGGAAGTGCGATTCATGTCAACGCCATGCTTTTAACACGCTTCGGCCGTTCCAGAAATGGGCAGTTGACATAATGGGACCTTTTCCTGAAGCCCTCGGATGTGTCAAATTCCTGATAGTAGCCATCGACTACTTTACAAAATGGGTGGAGGCCAAACCAGTTGCTTCTATAACAGCAACAAGTGTTAAAAAATTCTTGTGGTAATTCATCATATGCCGTTTTGGTCTCCCTCTAGAGCTCGTTAGTGACAATGGAACACAATTTGCGGACAGTGGGTTACAAGAATGGTTAAAAGAGTTACACATTTCTCAAATCTTCACCTCTGTAGCCCACCCGCAAGAGAATGGTCAAGTCGAGAGAACCAATCGGACGATCAAAGAAGGAATCAAAATGAGATTGGGAACGAAACGAACGGGATGGGTGGACGAATTGCCCCATGTACTATGGGCCTTCCGCACTCAAAGGAATTCCAGTAATTCCGAAACCCCCTTCAGTTTAACATATGGCACAGAAGCCATGATTCCCGCCGAGATTGGTATCCCATCCGCCAGAGTTCTTATGATTGAGGATAATGATCATGAACTCCGAATGAACCTTGACCTCCTCGAGGAAAGGAGAGAAATGACATCGATCCGCGAGCATAATTACAAACGACAGTTGCAAAAATATTATGACTCGCGGGTTCAAATATGTGAATTAGAAGCGGGAGACTTTGTCTTCCGCAATGACGAAGCCTCCGGGCAAGAGCCTCCGGGAAAGTTGGCCCATACATGGGAAGGACCTTATAGAATCCAGAAAGTTCTATCTAAAGGTGCCTACAAACTAGAAAGGTTGAACGGGACAGAGGTCCCTAGAACTTGGAATGGGGCCCAATTGAGGAAATACTACATTTAGTAGGTTTGTCTTTTGGTCTGCGTGCCAAACTAGATGTTAAAAAACCTTTGTAATATCGTTTCTTGTGATTCGGCTTATGCCTCATTTATGAAAGTTTTCTTTTCAGTCATTTGAGACTTGTATTATTATATAATCCTTTATTTGTACACAAAAAAGATCCTCTGAAAACACTTATATTATATAAAATATATATATATATATATAAAAACAAACTGTGTCGGATGCAATAAAAAACCTTCTTTATTCATACAAAATGGGATTACAAAATATGGAAGAGCCTAGTTAAAAAGAAAAAAGAAAAATCTATCTATGGCGCGCATCTTCATGTTCCACATTATTGCCTCCCGCATCTTCTTCTTCTTCATCTTCTTCATCAAGTTCAAGAAGAGTCTTTAATTGCTGGATATTGTCTTTCTTATCAGCAAGCTCGGATATCTGATCCGTCAAAGAGAATTTCAACGAATCGAAATACTTTGATTTCTGCTTAAGGATGACAACAGTATCCTGAGCAGTTAAGACATACTCCTCCGGAAGCCTGGAAGTTGAGCAAAATTGGTAACCTTCCTGAAAACCCAGTTGGCGACCAGCTTGTTTGGAAGCTTTCAGAAGGATAGCAACACAATTCCCAAGCTCATCACTTGCTCAAACATCAGCAATGACCTATTGAAATAACCATGTACAAATAACTCTAAAAAACTTAGATTATTTGTAGCAAGTAAAAGGTACTTACCTTGGGAATAGCTTCCGCCAATAGCCATTTTTGGTCCGCCTTGGTCCGGACAAGTTCCATCTTGTGTTTGGCACATTCCAAATCTTGATCACAGTTCTTAGCATTAAGGTCAAGTAAACGCTTGTCCTTGGCCACCGATTCAGCTCGAAGGGCCTCCATCAATTTGGATTATTCATCCAATGGCTTCTGGAGAACAACCTTGGCTTCTTCAGCAGCGGACCGAGCAGCCTTTTCCGCCTCTAGGGCTTGGCTGGTTTCCCTAGCTTCGTTTATAGCTTTAAGAGCTTCATCTTTGGCATTAGAGGCAGCGGCTGTCAGTTCATCCCATTGATCGTTCATCGCCAACCAGTCTCTAGTTATTTCATGATTAGTAGAAATGGTATTCGCCAAGTAGTATGAATGGGAGTTCAACAACTCTTGGTGAATACTCCGGCGACGCCTTTCCCTCTCGCCATGTGGAAGACATTCCCGCAGAAATTCTGAACAAAGGTCTATGTCACGGAATGTAGAATCCCGACGTAAAGACCAATCTGGTTGATGTGGAGTGGGATCTTCCTCCTGAAAATCAGGGGAAGTTCGAGGAGCACGAGGAAACATGCTTGCACCCCCTTAATCCTTGAAATGATGAACATAATAAGAAGGCGACTTCTTGGCATGATCAGTTGTGTCGGCCTCCTTATTTTCAGAGGGGAATCATCCGCCACAACAACCGGATCCGTAGCAGTATTGGGAGGCGGCGGTGGCGGACGAACAGGTGAATCTTTAAGACCAGACACACCTTCAGAAAGGTTATCTAGGTTCACTGTAAAAATATTTATGAAGGGTTAGGAATATTCCAATGCAAATAAAATAACAAATTACAGAGAGGTTTGCATACCCAACGAAGGGTCTTCAGCGTCAAGCTGTTCCAAACGCGCTTCCAAGGCGGCATGATTTGTCTTTTTGGATTTTTTTCTTCTTTAAGACAATCTTTACCGGGTTAACCTTACGTTTGCCCGCCACCTTAGAAGTGCCCGCACCAATGATCGGATGTGTACCCTTAGCGGTAACATCATCAGCTTCCGGACCCTTGACGCTCGCAGCAGTATCAGCATCATCTTGACCCGCCGCCTGGCTAACAGTGGCTCGTTGAGGGGTGAGACCTGCAGTTGAGCCCACAACTTTGTTAACATCAATCGAACATATTTCTCCACAAAGTGATGACTCCTCGCTAGACGAGAAAAGCACAATCACTCCGCTAGAAGTAATAGCAGTCACAAGTTTGGGTTTCAAAATGCCCTCACCTTTCTGGATGCAATCTGTAACATATGCCTCACCTTTGGCATACATCGCCTCGGAAACTTTCGGTTCCGGGCGGAAATCTGTGGGAAACACAAAGTTGGAACTGGTGCGCTCAAGAAAGGACGCATCCCTTTTATCGATGGGGCGACGCACCATCATCCCTCCTTCATGATCCAACAAAGTGCTGAAGGTGGAACCCTCGCCTATACAAACAATAAAACAAGTCAGAAAGGGAGCGTTTTTGCAATAAAACAATAATACAGATGTAACACAAAGCTTACTCTTGTTGGTCATTTCGTAATATGGTTCTAACTTGGGGAATGGCCATAAACGGCTCATCTTGGCGCTCACCATTTCCCCTTCGTGAATTGGGCGCAGAGAAGTTGGCGTGGAGATAAGCGTTTTATACCACGCCTGACCCTCATGAGCGCTGGCAAGAACCACGGGCATGGGAGCGTCCGCCTTACGTTTCGTCATCTTGAAAGGAATGACGTCTTCTCGGATCCAGAAGAATTTTGGCTTCCAGCCATGAAGGCTACGGAGCCACTCCATGCCGATAGTCCTCTTTTCGATGGATGCAAAACTGTACCATCCATCGCGAAAGATCATCTTATAAAAGACGACGAACATACCAACAGTCGGATCATGGTTGCGAGATTGGCAACATAATTCGAAATGTCGAATCCTCAACATTCCAAAAGGGTGGATCTGGGAGAGATGAATCCCATAAGTGGTCAAGATCGATTCAACAAACTTGGTCACCGGAATCCGGAAGTTCCCTGTTGTAAAGTGGTCTATGTATACAGCCATTTTCTTCGGAGGCGGACTAGTAGCAATAGAACCACTAGCAGGAAGTTCCGGTTCCCACTCTGTCATCAATCCATAAACATTAACAACATCGTTATAGTCTTCTTCTTTAAGGCAGACGACAACTTCGTGGATAGTGGGGGTACTCTTCTTTTCTTTAGCCATCGGAATTTCAGAAAAGATTAAGAACTCTTAGAAGGGTGAAAAAATCTCAGAGAAGATTCAGAAGTCTCAAGTTTTTGAAGGAAATTTGAAAGCGATAAAAATTGAATAAAATCCACAAGTGGTTATATTTATACTCATCGCAATTAATGCGATCCATAAAGGGCCAGAGGAGAGAGAAACCGCGGACCACCAGATGGCTGACACGTCAGGCGGGAAATTCAAGATAATGAAAACAGGCTGTCAAAAGTGTCACACACGTCTTATCAGTTGTCCTCAACGAACTTCTCTCTCCACCATGTCACCATAGTTATCCAAACTTTCAAACACTCAAAAAGAGATGTAAAATATCAAAAGTATTTTCTAAAGATATTTCCATTAGACAAGTAAAATATCCACAAATGACAAAAGAAATCGTTCTCATTAATTATCCAAAAAATAATTACAAGAAGGAAAAGAAAATATTACAAGATAAGGAACATTAAAGCCTACCCTAAGGGTTTGAGGCTGTTGGATTTTCCGGAGCCTTCAACGATGTGTCTTCAGAAGAATCGTCCTCAGACTCCTCCCCAAGATAAATCTTTAAGAGTTGTACTCCGTCGTATACGGAAGCAAACTCCGGAAGCATATCTTGTAAAGGAAACACTAAAGCGTCATGTTCCTTGACCCGGTCAACACGATCTTGTTTGACATTTACGCCATAGAGCGGATGATCTTTAAATGTGCGGTTACTTCGCGCGTAGTTCACTCCTTCATGGAAACCCGTAACACACCCAAGTGATGAAGAAGCAGCCATCACATTGGCAAAACTGTCATTTAGCTCCTTACTTCCTTTGATATGGCGGACGACCTGGTAAGACAAAAATATAAGTTCCCCAGTATCAAAAAGTGAGAGTAAAATAACAAGCAATAAAGAATAACTTACAACATCAACGCCCCGAGTAAGGAACCATTGGCGGTCATGATTCGCACGTTCCGCCCGCGCTCGGAACTCCTTTGATTCCGTGATGGCTTCCTCATGGGCTTGAAGGAGAGAGTCATAGGCAGTCTGAATTTTAGCAGCACTTTGGTCTTTAGTTCGACTCGCTCCTTCTGTAACTTCAGCTCCGTCTCAAGATCATGAATTCGTTCACCCTGAAGGGCCACTTGATTTTCCAGAGCTGAGTTTGTTTCTTGGGCCCGGACCAAGTTATCCTTTTCCTTTTGAGCTTTCGCTCGAGCAGCCTCAAGAAGGGAATTTTGCTTCTCACAAGCTTCCTTCCATCGACGTGCCACACTAGCATTACGATCTTGCTCACTTTTGAGGGCATTCTCCGCATCAGCCTGCCTCCACTTAGCAGTTTAAGCAGCAATACGATGCTCCTCAGCCTCTTTCTTAGCAGCCTCAGCGGCCGGTCGAGCCTCTCCCACTTTCCCACCCAGAGTACACCACTCACTTAGGACTTCTTGGCTATCGGCTAAAGCATTGGCCAGGTGGTAGGCCACATTGGTATGAAGGTCATGGCGGGAAAGATCACATTGATACGCCATCTCAGTAGGCGGCGTACAATATTCAACAAAATCCATGCAAGTCTCGGGGTGAGAAAACCGGGACCCATTTGTAATGTCCCATGAAGGGACAAACAAATCATGATTGTCACCCAGGTTCATATCCCCAAAATAGCGGGAACTCGAAGGCATATGGCGAAACGGGGTAGAAAAAGGTTGTCATGGAGGAGGACGAGGAGGAGATTCCGTATTCCTCAAACCTTCTTTATTAACAGCAGGATTATCTTGCTGATCACCAGTACCACCTCCAGCCTGAAAAAGATAGTCAAAACGAGTATCAGTTTCAAACTGGATATTAGCTCCATGCGTTGAAATATCAGCTGGCGGGGTTGACACCCTATCTTCCACAATTGTCTCAGTGGGAAAAAGGGTCGACTGACCCTCTATATTAAGGTCACTTGGTGGAGTAGACAACTTAGTCTCAACATCTTCCCTTAGAAAAGGAGATGATGGTTTTTCAGCATGAGGAGTTGGAGTAGACAGCTTCTCAGATATATCCTCACTGAATATCAACGGATCTACATAAACAAAATTATACTTAGCCAAATACTCATAAAAAAGAATACAGTATTTGAAGGTTGAAGAATACCTTCAACAATGTCAAGACGGTCAGCAAGGCTGTGTTGCGGCTTCTTAGGACGGTGCACTTTTCGTTTTTTCTTAGATGGTCCCGCCTCAGTATCCGCAGCCTTCACGTCCGAATGACCTGTTTGAGAAGCTATGAAAGATCTCTTTTTCTCCGGTTCTGCTAATAAAGATGAGACAGAGGAAAATTCAGAAGCACTCTCATCAGAATCTCCCTCTTCTTCCGAAGCAGAAAACCGAGAAACATCGTCATCATCATCACTGGATGATAAGATGACAATCGTTCCGTCGAAATCAACGGCAGTAAGGGGAAGAGGGTTTAGAACATACGCACCTGTTTCAAAGGTGGCATCCGAGGTTACAGGTTCAGCGCGAACTTTTTTCGGAAATAAAAATTGAGACTTAGTTTTTTCAAGAATTGGCTGGTCTCCCGCCCCGCGGATACTTTTTCGGACGCACCCTCTGTCCTCAAAAACAGCGTTAATCATAGAACTCCGACCTGAAAAAAATAGGATCTTAATCATAAAAATATTCAAGCAAACAAAGAGACAGCAAAAGGTAACTTACGCTCATTCAAGTCTACGAAAATGGGCTCCATAAATTCTGTTGGCCACAAACGGCTCATGCCCGCTCACACTAGAGGTTCTTCCGGCAAGGCCCGCTTGGGTGTCGGTTCCATTGTGAGTACACGATACCATTCTTGACCCTCATGAGCAGCGGTAACAACGTCAGGAAGGGCAGAATTCACCAGGCGGCGAACCATGTTTAATGGTACCACGTCCTCAGAAACCCAAAAGAACTTACTCTGCCAGTTTTTGGATACCTTTTCAACTTCATATCCGATACTTCGATCAGAAAACCCTTGACACGTGTACCAACCATTGCGGATAGTAAGACGGTAAAAAACTGGAAACCGATCAATATGTGGCACCATGTCACGTGCTATGCATACAAATTCATAATGATGAATCCGCATCATAGCACAGGGATGTAGTTGAGATAAGTGGATCCCATAAGCATTTAACACTTTCTGGAGAAATCTCGTAATGGGTAAACGGAAATTCCCATAAATAAAGTAATCAGCATACACAACCATTTTCCCAGGCGGTGGGAAACTGGCTATGGAACCAGGGGCTGGGAACTCTGGTTCCCACTCTGGTGGAATGCCGTAAGTCTCTAGCAGTTTCTCGCAATCAGAATAGTCCCATGAAACTTCTATCTCGTCAACCTCAGTTCGAATGTTCGACATTATAGAAAGATATATGGAAAATTTAGAGAGAATTAACAAGGTAATCAGACAAAAGAGCAATGAAATTTCAAAAAGAAAGAGTATCTCCCTATTTATACCCACCGCAATTAATGCGATGGGATATAAACAGTAGAGAGAGAAAAACACCACCCAACTAGTACTTGTCACGTCACGCGGGAAATTCGAAAAAGAGAAAAGGTTGTACAGTCGGGTACAATGACAACCGTAAAAAATGTTCCATCATCTGTTCACGCGCCTGCGAGTGGTTAACTTGTCCTTTTTCATGATTATCCATACCAACAGAAGATATTTCCTACCTAACTTCCGAACAACAAAAATCCCCAACATACATCAAGTCCAGAATTTCACCCGCACAAAGACTTTACACGGAAGAAACACTGGACTGGGGGGACTTGTAGAGGTAGGGTACCAAAAGGACCCAAATACCCTTAAGTACCACCCGCGGGTCACAGAGAATGTTCTTATAAGTCACCCGCGGGACATACGGATCACCCGCATATCACGATAGAGGAGGAACGTCCTCATAACATGAGCGGAAGCATCCGAGCATCCTCAAAAGTCATCCGCAGGACAAGACATCTGTCCGCATAAAACAACTGGAGGATAATGCCAGCGGGACAGCTTTCACCATTCAAGTACTCTCTAGAAGAAGGCTCATGATTCTTACTTGGGGAATACGTGACATACTAACCAATGAACAAAGGCCACCTGGCCAGGTTGTTATAACCGTGCACATGGCCAGGGTGCGATCCATCCTATCAGCCGGTGAGGCGTGTCCAGGTTGTTATGCTCATGCACATGAGATGTATAGCTCAACCTATCACAAGAGGACACGTGTCTAGGCGGTTATCAAAGGTCTTCTGGAAGAGGACAGCTGCCCCAATCATCTTCCATCATCCTTCGGCTATAAATACCTTGTCAAACGGTATGAGGTATCCATTCACTCACCTATATTCTGACTACACTTAGTCTTTATAATTCAGTACTTTCTCGATTACGAACGTTACTGATTCTCATGCCGGAGGGTGGTTACAGGAAGATCCCCCCTCTTGTCCTTCCTGTAACGAGACTCACGGTGTCTGTTTTGCAGGTTCCGGTCACTGGACTTTGGGAGGTTGTACTCATATCTTGGTTGTAATTATCATATCCTACCTTGTGGACTCAATGGATCCAGGACCCATACCCGGGGAGTGGATCCGTGTTTCTTCAGCATCGTTTATCACCTCGTACTGTAGCGCTTTGATTTTCAGTCTTCGGGCTTCTTGTTTGCACTCTGGTACAATTCCTTCTCGCAAGTATCGGATGATGGGGGCCATCCAACTGTATCCGTCTGTCTCCACGTTTCCGACGGTCTTTTCCAAGATGGATGGTTGTCCGATGGTTTCTACCCGGACCTCTTTTGCGAGGTGATCGAAGGCCACCGAGGCTAACTTACTGAGAGCATCAGCCTTCTTATTCTGACCTCGGGGGATGTGTACCACCTTTGCTTCCTGGAAGCCTTGTAACAACTCTTTCGTCTTTTTGAGGTACTCTATCATTTTGGGGTCTTTTGCCTCATAGTCCCCATTCACTTGGTTGGCCACTAGCAAAGAATCGACGTGAGCCTGGATACGCTTGACTGACATTTTCTGCGCCACTCGGAGGCCAACCAATAGGGCTTCATACTAAGCTTCGTTGTTGGTGCTAGCGAAACTCAATCGTATGGCATACGTAAATTCAGTCCCCTCTGGGCCGGTAAGTATTATACCCGCCCCGCTTCCATCTTCGTTGGATGCCCCATCTGTATTTAAGTTCCAGACCGGCTCATTTTGGTTTTTTGGGCGTTCCTCTCTGGTATCTTCTAGGGATGGAACTTTTTCACTTCCCTTTGATGTTTTCGGAGGAGGAACCTCTTCAATTTTGGACGCCGGAGCTTCGGTAAGGAAGTCGGCTATCACTTGCCCTTTGAAGGCAGTTCTTGGTTTGTATTCGATTGAGTATTCTCCCAGCTCTATAGCCCACTTAGCTAACCGGCCCGATATCTCTGGCTTCATCAATATCCGTTGAAGGGGCTTGTCGGTCAACACTTGGACTTCATGTGCCTGAAAGTACCGCCTGAGCTTCCTGGCTGTGTAGACCAGTGACAATACCAGCTTCTCAATAGGGGAGTATCTGTCTTCCGGTCCCTTCAGGGTCCGACTTACAAAGTATATAGGGATCTGAGCTCCCTTTCTTTCTACCATCAGCGCCGAACTGATGGTTTGGTCTGTACATGACAAATAAAGAGTCAACTTCTCTTCTGGTAACGGTGAGGTGATTAAAGGAAGTTCGCTTAAGTGTAACTTGAGTTCTCGGAAAGCCTCGTCAGCTTCCGTATCCCAACAAAACTTGTTCTTCTTCATACACCTTCTTAACACCGCCATAAAGGGGAGAGTTCGATCTGTGATCTTTGAGAGGAATAGGTTTAGGGCGACTAACCTTCCTTGTAGCCTTTGCACCTCCTTGATGTTTTTCGGGGGACTCATCTGAACCAGGGCTTCTATCTTCTCAGGGTTTGCTCGGAACCCACCTTTGGTGACCATGACCCCCAGAGACTTCCCCTCTTCAACCCCAAATGAACACTTACCCGGGTTGAGTTTCATGTTAGCTTGGCGAAGGGTGTCGAAAGTTTCCCGGATGTCTCTAAGCATCCTTTCTTCATCTGTGCTCTTGATTCCACGTAAATTTCCACATTTCTCTCTTTTTGGCCCTCGAACAGTCGATCCATGAACCGCTGGTACGTTGCTCCGGCATTTTTCAGGCCGAATGGCATCTTTGTGTAGCAGAAGGTTCCTTCGTCTGTGTAAAAGGCGGTTTTTTCTTCATCTTAGGGGTTCATTTGGATCTGATGGTATCCTTTATATGCGTCCAGGAAGCACCGGAGTGGATACTGGGCGAGGGACTCTATCTTTTTTTCAATTTCTGGGTGGGGGTATGAGTCTTTTGGACAAGACTTGTTTAGATCTTTAAAATCAATGCACATGCGCCAGCTATTGTCAGATTTAGCGATCATCACGGGGTTCGATACCCAGCGAGGATATTTGACCGCCCTTACTATCCCTGCTTGCACTAACTTAGCGGTTTCTTCCCGGACCGCTCGGATCTTCTGAAGCCCCAGGCTCCTCCTTTTTTGCTTGACTGGTTCCATCCAGCGAGATTCATCTAGGGTATGTTGTGTCCAGGTTCGGGGGACTCCCATCATATCCCGGTGAGTCCAATGCAAATACGTCCGAGTTGTGCAATAACAACTCCTTCAGACCTGCCTTTCCTTTGTCAGATAATTGTGACCCTATACTTACCGTCTGTTCAGGGTGCTCTCCGTTAAGTACTCATTCCTCCATCCCCTTCCTTTGTGGTATGTTTCGATTAACGCTGTCTATTATGAATGGTGGCTATTCCCTTGGGAGTGGGAAATCTCATGTATCCGTGAACTGTGGAGGGGACGGCTCTGAGTGCCTTCATGCCTGGTCTGCCTAAGATGATGTTGTATTTCGAGGGAGCTCGGACTACGGAGAAGCGAAGACATACAGTCCGAGTCTTCTCTCCGTCTCGAAGTGTGAACGGCAGGTTAAGGGATCCCAGTGGTTCCACTACTTCCCCAGAAAATCCCATCAAGGGGCATAAATCTTCTTCTAGCCTCTCCTGGACGTCTTTTTGTGACCTTCGGAAGCAATGTTCATACATTACTTCAACTCCACTACCCCCGTCCACATGTACCCGGGCCACTCGGTGCCCGGCAACGCTGGCCGAGATGTTCAGCGGCATTTCCCTGGTTTCACTTTCGGTTACGCCGGGGAAGTGCACCTCTGCTCTTGTCCATTCCATGTTCATCGGGGGGAATTCTTTCCTCACAGTTTTGAAGGGCCGTCCCGGGTTTCCATCTCCCTCTTCTCTTCTTCGTATCATATTGACAAAGTGCCTGTCTTCCTCCTCTTCCTTAACCCGGGGTGTTGGTTCTTTAGCCGGGGGTGGCAGCTGCCCGGTTTTCAGAGCTGTTTCCCATAACCTTTTCAGTTGGACGCAATTTTCTGTGGTATGCCCGACACTCTTATGGTAGTTGCAATATCCGGCGGGGTTGGGTTTGTATGCTTGTTTGAACGGACTCGGGGTTCTGATGGGATATTTGGCTTTATCTGTTGCCAATACGTCTTCCTCACCCGGGCTCATCCTTCCCCCGAACAGAGGTCGATATCTCCCTCCCTCCGGTCGAATACTGGGGAAACGCGAGGGGTGGTGTATTGAGGAAGGCACATACCCTGAGTGGTTCCCTGGAGGTCGGTACGGCGTGAAACGGGATCTGTCGAAAGGTGCTCGAATCTTGCCGGGGCTCGCATTTCCCAGACTCTTTCCCCCCCGGAGATTTGGGTGGGGTCTTCTTTGTTTCCCATTCTCGTAGCTTGGAGCCTGTGTATTTCCCTCGGACAAATGCTCGAACCCGATCCATCAGTTGGTCGAAAGTGGTGGGGAAATCTTCCCCCAGTTTTTCTGTGAGCTGGAAAAACCTCACTCCATTTATGAATCCACTGATCTTCATGACCTCTGGGACGACCTTGATGTTCATGCTTTCTGCTACGTACCGGTCCATGAACTGTTCCACTTTTTCTTCGTCCTTCCTCCGGATATGCAGGATCTCGTTGGGGTTTTTCATGGCTTTTCTTTGCTGACTGAAGTTTCGCAAGAATTTTCCCCTCAACTCCTCGTAACTATCTATGCTTCCTGGCTCTAGACTATCGAACCATACCCTGGCTCCTCCCGTCAAGGTTTGGGGGAACATTAGACACCAAGCAGGCATGGTCCATCCACTGACCATGCCCGCACCTCGGAAAGCGTGGAGGTGGTCCTCGGGGTCTTGCGTTCCATCATACTTATCCAATGTGGAGGGGTACCGAAGCTTTGGAGGCAGGGTTGCTTCGGCTATACGTCGGGTGAACTTGGACACATCGGAAGTGTCTGTGGGTCGGTAAGGGGCATCTAGAGTGCTTGGAGCGGGTCCTTCCTTGCTTTTGACTGAAGACAGGAAGGTTACCAACGATTCTAGGAGTACAGCGGGATTTTTGGAAGGATCAAACTCTTTTTCGAGTTCTTCCTCGTTCTTGAATCTTGGGGTGTCAAATGATAGGCGTGTCTTGACGGTGGCAAGTTTGTCTTCCCTTTCTTGTTCGTCTAGGCAGGCCTTGAACGCGTCCCGATGAGTCCGGATGAACTCTGGGGTGATTTCCCATTTTTCGCCGGCTACGGAGACCCTTTTCTAACTCCTCCCTGGCATCTTCCTTTTCTGTCTTGTCCTCTATGAGGACCGGCCCCTCCATTTCTCGTGAGGTTAACATGCTGGTTCCTTCGTTTACCTTGGTGATGGTGGACTCGTCCCCGGTTCCTGTCACGATCTGGGATTTTCCCATAACGTTTTGCTCTAGGTCTTGATCTACCATCTTCTCCGAAACCGTGGTGTGGGACTTCCTAGTTGCAGAGGTCCCACGGATGGCGCCAATGTAGAAACCTCAAATTAATCTGGATATTTTATGTATGTTTGGTGGATTATGAGAAGTTTCTTTAGTGAATTCGGAGAGACAGTTTTTGTATTGAAAAGAGAGTATCATATAAGTTTTGTACATGCCATTACAATGTCTCAATCCCTATACATATATGGTTTTAGGGAATCTTCTTCCCTTAACCGTTATCTAGTGATACACCCTATTACCCAGCGGTTCTACCATTGTCCCTTGACTTGAGTAGGCCCCCTCCTTTTATCCACCAGATGCTTTTCTTATGCTTCAGGTGGACGTCACTCTGCCTTGATGCCTCTGACTAAACTGGAACCCGCCAGTGGTTGACTTGTCTTTTTGTCTTAGGGGAGCTTTGGGCTGGGCCTGCTTTCTTGGGCTGGATTCTATACAATCTCTTCATCCACCAACACATGTGCAAACAAACTTATCAACAATTAAATTAAAAAAAACTAAACAAAATCATAAAAACTTACAATAACAGTGGTGGCAACAGCTTCCTTGCCGCGAAATATCATCCCAAATTGCAAATTAGTAGCCCTAGAAACGTAAAATACCGCATTAAAAGAAATGATAAGGCAAGGAATTAACCAAACCATATTCGATGAGGCAAGAATCACACCACGAACCTTTGATTCATCACATATTAGTGCAATGGCTACCATGTATCTCCGAACTCCTCCTTATGAACATAAAATTAACATAGTTCGTTGATTTGCATAGAAAAACAAATGTCAAATTAATATATTTCAAATAAAGTTGAACCTGACTGGAACCAAATCAAAATTTCTCCCATAGATTTTCATGAAAATTGAAGAACTTACTTTGTCAATTGGAAACCTCTCCATGGTTGCATATACGTACTTCTATTACATTGCTCTATTCCCTTTTTGACTGTATTAGTTTTCTCTAATATCAGTAAGCAAAATTTATAAACAAAAATCTACATTAAACACTCACCTCGTCGGAGTTTTTCTCAGTTGTAGATTCAAAATTAACCAAAATGAAATTAAATCAAAACACATTAGTAAAATAACACGATAACTACAAACTATAAAAAAAACTTAATGATGAAAACGATTACTGTGTTTGTGTTTGATGAAGTGGAAGCTCCACCTGCAAATTGTGGAAAATGGGGAAATTATTGATTTGAACCAAAACTAAAAACGAAAACCGGGTCTGCGGGGAAGAGATGAGATATTCACCACTGTTCTAATGGCGAGTCTTTAAGTGGTTTGAAATTATGGTGTGATAACGGCCGATTTTAGATTCTAGTAGAGGAGAAGAAGGGGGTACAAGATTAGGGTTTCTTGGATGTGGTGGAAGGAGTTTGAAATTTGAGATTTGAATATGTTGAAGAAAGTGAAACCTCGAATAAAGAGAACGATGAAAGAGAAACCAGAAGACGTGAACCTGTTGAACACGTTAGTATATTAAAGTTGGGGCTGACACGTGTCCCAAATGGAATGTGGGGGTGACACTTGTCAGAATATGTTTTCATTTATTATATGTAGAATAGATCTAATAAATATAATAATTTTAATTAATATAATAATTATATAATGTAAAATATTATTATAATTTATTATAAATAGTTATTATAAAACAACTAAAAGCTACATATTGTTAATACCCAACCCATTTGACTCGGTATACTTGCAAGAGCTGCAAACCTACATCCATGATTTGATGAACATCCAAATTAAGTGATCTATAACATGTTATTTTAGCTATGTTTCTTAAACCGCCATCTGTATGTCCATGTGATACACGAGATTGAATACAAGTAATTATGAAATTAAGACAAACCTTTTGTTCAAGTTGATGATTCTCTCAGAGAATTTTATAAACAAATGAATAAGGCCGACGGATATTTATATCACAGATTCATAAGTTAAATGAATTGTGTTTCTATCTTAAACATATGTAGAAGGCAAAAAATTATTTTCGCCTTTAAAATAGTTCATATTTACAGGTTATCGACATATTGATAAAATATTAAGCTTTCTAATGCAAGAAATTAATTCTGAAAATTCATCTTTTCAAACAAAAACATTTAGTATATATCTATCCAACTTTGTCATTAGTTTCAGCAAACACAAGAACATACAACCATGAACCATTCATAGGCACCAACAACTTCATTGCCGTCACATGAAGTGATCTCACTCTCATAACACCAAAATATTATGCTTAAAAAAATTAGAAAAGAGACATTTGAACAAATATAAAATTGTCAAAATTTGGTGGTGTTCAAATCACCTCTCATGGAAATAGTAAAAACATACTTTCACAAATTGAATGCCATATGGATTTATACCAAGAAGGGTCTGTCTACAAAATTTATCTCTTGCAAAATATAGTAAAAGTAAGATTTCTTAAAAGGATTAACATTTACTTGCAAATGGAGTTTCTTTAACTGGATCAAGCTTTGGTTGAATGTTGAATAGCAACAAAGGCTTAGCAACATGAATTACAACTGCATACAATACAAAAAAAACAAAAATAAATAAAACAAACCAAAACAAAAATATCTAATGAACACAAACCGAAACATACAAGGAAAGTAACCACCAATCTACCATGACCTCCTTGCGAGTTGTAGCTGAACCAAAATACCAAGAAGCGGGGCGTTGTTATAAGTAGCACACTTGGTTTGTTCATAATCATCTATATGATCAGCAAGTTTGTCATAAGCATTAGACCCAATAACAATATCACTGGTCAAATATATTACAAAGAATTCATTTAATTTTTTTTCTTTCATATAAAGCATTTGCAACCCATACGAAACATTAATTAAGATAGATTACTGATGTGTATAAAATTATACATCTTTTAAGCATTAAATAAACTCTATAAACTGCTACTTCTATCAAATAACATAGCGCAGAAGGCTACTTATCATAATTAAATGCAATATCAGGTAAACCCAAGCCTCAAACAAAGAAACAAGCGAAAAGACGAAGAAAAACGGAAGAAAACACAAGAAAAGCAAGAAACACGCCCCCATGCTTTTGAACACAAGAAAAGACAAAAATCTACAAGAAAAGACAAATACTGAGGACAAAAGCACGGGGCCGTGGTCACCTTTAACATAAAGACAAAATAAATTAAACACATGTCAATAAAAGAACGGGGGTGTGCCTCAGGAAGCACACCCTCGTGGTTGAGTCATCATGTACCATCTGACAATATGCAACTGGGACACGTGGACACGGGGCCGTGCTTCTCTAGGCACGGGGCCGTGCTTCCCTCTCCAGACAGTCTATAAATAGTGGAGCATGTTGCACTCATTTGGTGTGCCTTGAAGAGAGTTCTATACGGTTTTCACTTATAAAAACACCCACTAACACTCATATTGAAGATCTTGTGGAGAGTTTGAAGGCTTGGAGATCATCATCATCATCAATCGTCATCATCCATCATCATCTTCATCATTAAGGGAGATTCATCCACATTTGGTTAGATTATTCTAGTTTGATCATGTGCTTGTTATCTTCATCTCTTTTGATGTCATTAACCATGCTAATTATGAGCTAAACTCCATTCACTATCTAAATTCTTTGAAGAAGCTTTGTTTTACTTGATGATTATATTGAACATGTGGTTTAGTTTAGTAAAGTAAATGGTTATTTTGCAATTATCCTTTGATGAAAAATGTTTTATCACTTTACTTCAACAAATCAAAGTTGATGATTAACAATCATTCATGATTTACTCATGTTTTTGGAGACTAGAAATGGTAAAAAGAATACTTTGATAACTTATTTAAGATAAAACACGAATCCTTATATTGTACTTAGAAATGATGAGATATAAGCTATGATCTATTTCTCTAGTTTTGATAATTCTGAAATAACATCGTTAACACGATTGCTTAGGTTATCATGCTAGTTAAAGAAATCATATGTTAATGGAATGTGCAATTATAACTTACTTAAATCAACAAGGTGAGGTTGTGTGACTAAACTATAACCATCCGAAGTTGTTAGGATTGGTATTTAAGAAATCGAAGTCAATCATAATCTTTCTACTTTACTAAACTACTTGCCAACTCAAATTGACATTCTCGTGGTAGCATGACATTAGGTAAGGGTTGACTTTAAAATGCGCATTCTACTTTCTTTTATGTCATAAGATATGCTCACTTAGAAATGAGGGGCTATTCTATCATACATTATTATGACAAGTTTATCACATGTTCACTTTATAATCACCAAGGACAAATGGAGTGGATTCTTGGATTTAGATGGTAACCTTCATATAATTAAATTACTCATTTAGAATTTCTCGTCTTGGTCACCTATATATATATATATATATATATATATATATATATATATATATATATATATATATATATATATATATATATATATATATATATATTATCTCATAAAAGTTAAAAATCAACCCCAAAATGATTAAAACTCTCCGATTAAACTAAAACAAAGATTAATTATTAGAAACATTTGTGTCCACGGATCGATGCTTGGTTCTTACCAATACTGTTCTACATATACGATAGGTACACTTGCCGTGTTTAGTCATAGTAGAAATCATTTTTATAAATTTAAAACACGATCTTGTGCGAAAGCTAAATCGTCTATCTTTCATATTTTAACCGCAACGCACACACGCATCAATTACAATACCCCCGAAGATAAAAGATTTAGTGAACTTAGCAATAAAATAGCAAAATGGTGCATAATTCATTTAAATAGTAAGATTTGATGGATTATTTTATTGAAAGCAAAATAACAGGCGTTTCGTTTAATTAATAAACAAATAAAAACATGAACAATAAATAATTTTGTTTATTAACTTTATTTATAAAATTCTAGGCTCAGCTCGTTTTACATTCGCCAGTCTCGGTTCGCTTGACTTATGAAAGCTTAAACTTGACTCATTTCACGCGCTACGAGCTATCTCTAAATAATAAATATAAATATATAATATAAAAAAATAGTTAGTGTAACCCGTAAACACTACTGTGGCTCTTAAAACCAAGAAAACCAAAGGCTGGTCTCATTCCTCTTCCCACCGTCACTTAATATCTACTCAGTAGTCAACCTAAAAATTCAAAACCATCCAAATCAAGTATGCTGCACCAAAAATCTACAACACAAACAACATCAAAATATACAATCAATTTTAAAATTCATAAGAAGTAATAGCACCAAAAAATTATGATATTTGTCACCATTAATCACATAAAACGTTCATAATATCATTCATTTGATCATTTTAAATGTCAGGCAATACCAAACCCTATGTTAAATATCACGTCATCCATTTGATCATTTTAAATATCACGTAATATCAATTCCTTTTGATCATTTTAAACTTCTACTGCAAACAAATATAAACCATCAACCACCCATCTTTCTAGCATATATAAATTCCATATTACAACTTTTTGTAAAAATACCTTGCAGTTATGTCACATATAGCATACGTTACTTACGACCGCTGTGTTGCGTGATATTTCCTGTTTAGCAATTGAGATAGAAAATCACAAAAATCCAAGATTTTTGCAAGAAGAAATACTAATATTAATCCACAATGCATTTCTTCCATCATAGCATCATAGAAACACATATCACCACAAAAAACAGACTTTTTAAAAGCTTATCATTACTCGAATCAGAAAACTACACGGAAAAAATTGCATTTCCTATTATGTGAAGATATTGCATTTCCTATGATCAATAGCCATAACACGGCACCAACTTACTTCACATCAATAAACACACGTATAAACAAACTTATCAGCAATCGAATTAAAAAGCCTTCAGCAAAATCAACAAAAACTCACAATAATTGAAATCAGTTACCATAATCGAGCCCTAATTTATTTCATATCCATCAACACATGTGAAAGTAAAATCTCATACTAATCACAATCATTAACCATAACCGAGCCCAAATTAACTTCACATCCATCAACACATGTGCAAACAAACTTGTCGACAATCAAATCAAAAAAACCTAAACAAAATCATAAAAAAACTTACAATAACAGTGGCGGCAGCAGCTTCCTTGTCGCGAAATATCATCCCAAATTGCAAATTAGTAGCCGTAGAAACGTAAAACACCACATCTAAAGAAATGATTAGGCAAGGAATTAACAAAACCACATTCGATGAGGCAAGAATCACACCACGAACCTTTGATTCGTCACATATTAGTAGAGGTGCACAAAAAACTCGAACCCGGAACCGGACCCGAAAAAAAAACCGGAACCGGTTTTTTTTATACCCGGGCAGTACCGGAACCCGTACCCGACCCTACCCGTAGGGTACGGATAGGGTATGACTTTCAATGCTGAAACCGAACCCAATCTAAACACGATAATACCCGAAACCCAGTTCTAGTTATACCCGATACCCGGTTCTAATAATACCCGAGACCCGATTCTAGTTATACTCGAAACCCGGTTCTAGTTATAACCGGGTTTTTTGCATACCCGAACCGGGTTTTTTCATACCCGGATATTAATGTTTTATTATGTTTGTGACTAATGTGGCCGCCCATATACTTTCGTTCTCCAAATGATCTTTATTGGGGCAATATATCTAGATATATAATTGTTAGCAGCCAGCACTTTTTGTCTTTTCACATGCCAAACAAGAAAACACTGTCACACCCCGACCAAAGTCGGTGGAACATGCCGGGATACAACGTGATTGGACAAATACACAAGACACTATTTAAAGTGACAATATTTAATCAGCTCATTTATTCCATAAATCAATAATCAACACATCTCGTTCACACAAACAATTTGAATACAAGTAACAATTATATTGTTCGTTTTACTAATATCCTAATAGTCTTGGTAACGTTTTCATCAAGACCTCGAGTTAACAAAAGTCAAACATGTAACATTTCATAAAATAAAGTTTGTCAACACAAAGGTTGATGAGCAATTCATAAGTTTGAGCATATAAATATATAGTAGTAAGAAGCCACAAAACTTGTATACGAAAGATAAATAAAAGCAACAACTTGGATAAATTGACAATTGCTAATAGAATTACGTTAGCGCCACTGAAGAGGTAGGTCCCAGCAGAGACCAGTTGGTCCCGCAAGACTCACCTTGAACAGGGACGTCTGCGCAAAGGCCATCTGCTCCCGCAGGACCCACCATGCTCATAGGATCTTACGCGCAGTACACAAGCTGAACACGCAGGGAAAGCCTCCCAATGGTGAAGTACCCCGCCTGTTCCCGCAGTTGCGGATACAAGCCATCAGGGAAGGCTACCCGCAGACAGCAGTGCTACACGCACAAGACACTAGCTACTTCAGTAGTCACATGAAGGAATGAGCAAGGCGGGAACAATCCCGCCTAAATGAGCCAGTCTGATTCTGAAAGATCTTTTGTACCATACCTACCAAGGTATGGATAGGACAGACGATCTGACCAGAATAGCCCATGAGCCAATCACAGGGTGACAGCTCATCGACAACAGGGCGAGGAGGAGCACCCTCTAGTACTGTTTGTCACTATTAGCCGCTGCCTACTCACCAACCCTTACTGAGGAGCATGCGCGGCCTACAGTTGGTGGAATAGTGTTACTGTTGGCCGTAACCTATTCACCAACCAGCATGGCCTGCGTACAATCCACAGTAAGTGGGACGTGCATAATCTACAGTTGGTGGAATAGTGCAGCCGACTTTGTTACTGTTGGCCGTAACCTACCCACCAACCAGTATGGCCTGTGCATAGTCCACTGTTGGTTGAACAGGAATACTATTCAGCCGGCTGTACCTTCTTGGAAACCTACCTTCGGCTATAAATACTCCAATATCTTGGAATGGTAAGATCATCTGCTATCCAGTTATCTAGCAATCTCTTAATATACACTTATATTCAGAGCAACCTAGTCTGATTCTCACGCCGGAGGGTGGTCACAAGGAGGAACTCCCCCCTTCTCAGTGACGAGCTTACGGTGTTTGTTTTGCAGGTCTCCTGAAGAACAGCCTTCTCAGCTAGACCTCATCCGTGGGAAACATTACTTAACCCCCAGATTATCTATAATCTGTACCGGGTCACTTAGTGTTTCTTCATTGGCGCCATCCGTGTATAAAAGCTAGAACTACTTTGGTTTTTTCACAATTCCTGAAGAAATGGTTAACGTTACTCCGGTTCAAAGGCCAGTAACCGACCAGGAAACCCCGGTAACAACCCCAGCAACTGGGGGGAACACCGGCGGTTATACAATCCTTACGAACACTACCCCGACTACCCAAGCCGGGGCAAGTGGAGTAAATATTCCATTGGGGTTCTCCGATACCCAACTGGAAAAACGAACGAAGGTTCCTCGCCAAACACTAGATCAAGTGAAGGCGTGGGCCGAAGCACGGCAAAGAGAATTCCAAGCCGAATTGGACGAACGCTTGCGTTCAGTTCAACAGGCTGACGAATTCGCCAGTACTCGCCAACACCTCAATATGAGCAGTGACTGCGAGTACTCAGACGACGAGTTGGAATCCGACACCGACGCGAACCCTCGCCATAAGGCGAAAGGGAAGCGTAAGGAAACGGACGTCCAACCAAAAAGGAATTTTGGGGAAGCCTTTAAACCAATCGTGGAAAGAAACCCGCGTGACTTTTCCAAAACCTTTAGACCAACTGCTACAAATGCAGGGAAGTCAAAGTTCGCAAGGGACATTGCGGAAGCAATCGCCCCGAGAAGTGCCAAACAAATGTCCAACATTGGCACTTACGATGGTCTATCCGACCCAGACGACCATTTGAACAGGTTCATTGCGGGGGCTACCGTCAGCAACTGGACGGAACCCACGTGGTGCTACATGTTCCAGATGACTCTGGTCGGAGCGGCCAGGGCATGGTTCGATCGTTTACCGATCCACCACATATATGACTGGGCGGACTTTCAGAACAAGTTCAGCCAGCATTTCAGCCAACAGAGGAAGTACACTGAAGAGCAGTGGACGATCCTTAACTGCGTGAGAGAGGAGGATGAATCTCTACTAGACTTCATCACTCGCTTCAACTCCAAAAAGCTTAGTCTCGGCAACATAAGTGAAGATCTGGTTCGCGCCGCCTTCATCCAAGGCGCCGAATACCCAGAACTTATCCGCACATTGACGGGTAAGGATGGCATGCCATCAACTTGGGATGCCATCATGACGGCGGCAAAGCGCTTTGCCGAGACGGAAAAGCAGCTGGGAAGAGATCTTCCCCAGAGTACACACCTCTACACGCAGAGGACCAGAGAGAACAATGTCCGGATCGCCCGGCAGAACAAAAAGAGGAGGCTAGGTATTTGGCAGTCAAGGGTAAACTTTGACACCTCATCCAGCTCTCGCCCTCTTGTTGGCGGAAGGGACAACACACACCCTTCAAACCGAAAACACCGGTGGACGCCACTCACGAAGAGCGTCACGGAGATATTTGCCACGGAAAAATTGCCATGGCCTAAAGCCCCAATGATCCGGCAGAAACCTAACGCGGATCAAAGCAAATCCTGTGATTTCCACGGGACAAAGGGTCATGGTACTGAAGAGTGCACATCCTTAAAGGATATTATTGAGACATTTGTCAAGGACGGAAGGCTTGCACATCTTGTGGCATCGATCAGGAAGGGAGGAAGAAATGACAACCGGTACAGAGGTAACGGACGAAAGCCCGTCGATATCAGCATTAACATGGTTCATGGCAAGGTCAGAGGAAGAAAAAGACGGGTGGCAGAACCATGCGCGTGGAAAGAAGCTGAGGTGCGCTTCCCGCGAGTGCCAGGAGGCCCCAGCAAAGAAGGCCCCATCGTCATCAGAAGCCAGCTGGGGCACTACATCACTTCACGCACTCTTGCTGACAACGGCGCTTCGTCGACAGTGATGTACAGACAGTTCTTTGATAAGCTGGATGATGAAGACAAAGAACGCTTGGAAACGGTCTACGCTTCAATGGAAGGGTTTGACGGAAGTACAGAAACACCCCTGGGTATCCTATCTTTCCCCGTTACTCTTACTGATGGGAATCATTCACGCACAGAAGACGTGGATTTTGTCGTAATGAAAAAGCCACATCATACGTACGACATCCTATTCGGAAGAGACGGGATGGCAAGATTCAACGCCGTGGTATCTTCAGTCCATGGCATGATGGGATGGCCAACAGCTGAGGGTGTAGCAATGATCTCTGGCATTCCCCAGGTATGCATTGCATCTGTTTCATCTAAACCCAAACCGAAAAAGGCTAAACCAACCATCACTGAACCAGAAAAATGGGCCTTCAATGGCAAATACCCCGACCAGGCCGTTACCATTGGACCAACAATCGTTGATCCCACCCGCACCTTACTCAAACGCTTACTGCAGAAAAACGCTGACATCTTTGCGTGGGCACCAGCTGACATGACTGGTGTACCCCGAAGTAAGGCGGAGCATAAGCTCAAATGCGATCCGGCTGTTACGCCAATCGTACAAAAGCGCAGAGTAATGGGGCCTGAACAAACTAACGCGTGTAGAACCCAAGTCAAGGAACTCCTTGACGCAGGCATCGTACGCGTTAGTAGATATCAAACATGGGTTGCAAATCCCGTAATGGTACCGAAGAATGACAAACAATGGCGCATGTGCATAGATTTCAAAGATTTGAACAAAGCATGCCCCAAAGATTGTTATCCGTTACCAGAAATTGATCTCAAAGTGGATTCGTTAGCACCATTCCGCCTTAAATGCTTCTTGGATGCGTATAAGGGGTACCACCAAATCCACATGGCCATTGATGACCAGGACAAAACCGCATTTCGGACGCCCGATGGTACATTTTGTTATAAAATGATGCCATTCGGACTTAAGAATGCAGGGTCCACGTACCAACGACTAATGGACAAAGAGTTTCATGCCCAAATCGGGAGAAACTTGGAAGTCTATATGGATGATTTGGTCATCAAAAGCCTCGAGCCTGAGGCGATGTTGAAAGACATTGAAGAAACTTTCAACACGCTCCGAAAGATAAACATGAAGCTCAACCCGAGCAAGTGTTCATTTGGGATGGAAGAAGGGAAGTTCTTGGGAGTCATTGTTACTAAATATGGCTTTAGAGCGAACCCTGAAAAGGTCGAAGCCATTGTTAAAATGGAATCACCTACCACCATCAAACAGGCTCAGACACTGAATGGACGACTAGTCGCACTTAATCGCTTCTTGGCAAACCATGCAGATAAGTCGTTTCCTTTCGTGTCAACATTGAGAAACTGCTTGAAGAAAACGCACTTCCGCTGGACACCAGAAGCGGAAGCAGCTTTTCAGGAGATTCGGTCACGCCTGATCGAGCTCCCAACACTTACAGCACCACAAGCAGGAGAGGAGTTAATCCTATACCTTTCCGCAACAGATAGAGCAACCGGGGCAGTCCTGCTAGTAGAACGAAAGGGCATCCAGATGCCAATCTATTATGTTAGCCGTGTACTAACAGACGTAGAAACCCGGTACTCTACCCTCGAAAAATTAGTCTTAGCACTTATACATGCTTCACGCAGGTTAAGACGATATTTCCAGGGCCACCCAATTACCATTCTCACCAGCTTCAAACTCTCAAACGTTCTAGGCAAACCCGAATTATCGGGACGTCTAGCCAAATGGGCAATTGAATTGGGAGAATATGCAATTAAGTACAAGCCAAGACCAGCCATAAAAGGCCAGGTCCTGGCCGATTTTATTGCAGAAGTCCCCGCTTCGCGGGAGAAAGAGTGCCAGGAGGAGGCTCAACCCTCCCCAGCACAGGACGTCAATGATGTCTGGCGACTCTATACTGATGGAGCAGCCAGTAACGAGGGTTCAGGCGCAGGGTTAAAATTAACCAACCCAGCGGGCCAAGAATATACTTACGCTATTCGGCTGGACTTTCCAAGTACGAATAACGAAGCCGAATATGAAGCATTCTTGGCCGGTTTGAGAATTGCGCGTAAGATGGGAGTGAAAAACTTGGAAGCCCATGTGGATTCCATGCTGGTGGCCAACCAAATAAATGGAACATACACGGCTGTGAACGACACCATGGCCCTGTACCTCGCCCAGGCAAAAACCCTTATGCGTGATTTTAGTGATTGTAAAGTCATACATGTCAAGCGCAGCGAAAACAAATCTGCGGATGCGTTAAGCAAACTTGCATCACTAGCCTTCACCCACCTGGGAAAGGACATCCGCATTGAACTCCTCGAAGCGCCATCAGTCCCGCACAAGGAAATTTGTGTCATCCAAACCAGTACAGAAACGTGGATGACACCAATAATAAATTACCTTGCAGCAGGAATGCTACCAGAGTCAAAAACACAGGCAAGAAAACTACGCTGTAAAGCACTGAATTATCAACTCGTCAATGACATCCTTTACAGACGTAACTTTCTTGGCCCACTCTTGAGATGCGTGGACAACCAAGATGCCAACTACCTCCTAAGGGAAGTACACGAAGGCATCTGTGGGGTACACGCAGGTCCCCGCGCTGTTGTAGCCAAGCTAAACAACGCGGGATACTTTTGGCCAGGGATGCATACGGATGCACTGGCATACATCAGAAAATGCAGGTCTTGCCAGCTTTACGCACCTAACACGCATCGCCCGAAAAACGAACTGGTTCCAGTCACTTCTTCGTGGCCATTTCAGAAGTGGGCCATCGATGTGACAGGCCCATTTCCTACAGCAGCAGGAAATGTTCAGTTCCTAGTGGTAGCCATCGACTACTTCACCAAGTGGATAGAAGCAAAACCTTTAGCCCAAACAACCGCAAAGCATATCAAAAAGTTTATTTGGGAATTTATAATTTGTCGTTTTGGACTTCCACAGAATTTGGTGAGCGATAACGGCACCAACTTTGCTGACAATGTTTTTTCATACCCGGATATTAATGTTTTATTATGTTTGTGACTAATGTGGCCGCCCATATACTTTCGTTCTCCAAATGATCTTTATTGGGGCAATATATCTAGATATATAATTGTTAGCAGCCAGCACTTTTTGTCTTTTCACATGCCAAACAAGAAAACACTGTCACACCCCGACCAAAGGCGGTGGAACATGCCGGGATACAACGTGATTGGACAAATACACAAGACACTATTTAAAGTGACAATATTTAATCAGCTCATTTATTCCATAAATCAATAATCAACACATCTCGTTCACACAAACAATTTGAATACAAGTAACAATTATATTGTTCGTTTTACTAATATCCTAATAGTCTTGGTAACGTTTTCATCAAGACCTCGAGTTAACAAAAGTCAAACATGTAACATTTCATAAAATAAAGTTTGTCAACACAAAGGTTGATGAGCAATTCATAAGTTTGAGCATATAAATATATAGTAGTAAGAAGCCACAAAACTTGTATACGAAAGATAAATAAAAGCAACAACTTGGATAAATTGACAATTGCTAATAGAATTACGTTAGCGCCACCTAGCTACAAGGGGTTGCCAAGTAGTCTAGGATTTTATAGAATATCGTTAATTGCATTACGTTAACGACACCGTGCTATAAGAGAATACCAGATAGTTCACGGATTTATAGACTTCCACCAACCAAAAGCGATAAACACGTAAGCATATACGCATAAAACACCAAATCGAGCAAGTATTTAAGTAATGTATACAATCACGTTTGTGGGTTTAAGATTCAAGTAAATAAAGCATTTAGTTTGATAAGTATGAAATGTCACCCCAAAACGAAAGATGGAAAACGGGGTATGAAAGTACTCACCTCAATTGACGAATCGGGAAATAACAAATGATCGACATATAGAAAGCTTGTGAACGAAACAAACGAATCCGACTTGAAAGCTAATTAAAAATGAATAAATAAAATATTAATGAACTTGAACTTTTAGTTGAAACTACATTGGAAAACATTGATCGAGGAGGTTCGGTTGTAAATCGGATTACCGGTTAATTTGTTAATGATTAGGGACTCGTACTAAATTGATAATTAGTATAAAAATAATATTATTTTATTTTGGCTTTTAAATAACTAAACAAATATTAAATAGAAAGAAGACGGGTTTTAAATCAAGGGTTCAGTTTCCATAAAATGAATTGATAATAAAGTTTATAATAATATTATTAATGATAAAGATAGTAAAGATAATAATGACTTTAGAAATATGTTATATAGGGGATGGTTCATGCGAGAAGTGAAATTATAACGAAAAGTGCGAGAAGTGAATCTTAGCCATTGATTAAGTGTAATCAATGGTCTAAAATACAAATGGCCTTTTTATAATTACAAGCGGCATTGATATGATGATTATTAATGTGAAAGGGCAAAATTGTCATATGATTGTAGGCATATAAAAGAAAACGGACGAGCTTTATGTAATCCCCCAAAATATGCCTATATAACGTACATGTGAATTATAGTGTATTATTTGATTAAATTAATTAAGATTTTTATTGTAGGATCAATTTATAAAGATTCAGGGGTGATGGTATGCCATTTTTTATTTTTTATTTTTCAATCAAGTTTAATATAATTTGCAACAGTACATAGATGCCTACATTTGGATTATTTACTGAGAAAATTCGATCGAAAAATTATGATTTTTATTATTAGAACAATTTGTAAAGATATAACAACACAATGTTCACCAAACATCTCAATTGTGTATTTGTGTAAGATAAGTTTTTTTTTCTTTAACTGCATAGGATAAGTTGTTTTTTTATTTGTTCTTTTAATTGTGTAGGGTATGTAGGATACGTATTTTAATTGTGTAGGGTGTGTATGATACGTAATTTTACTGTGTATGGTGTGTAGTATAAGTTTTATTTACTGTGTTGGGTGTGTAGGATAAGTTTTTTTTTACCGTGTAGGGTGTGTCGGATATTATTATTAACGATTGAATGTGTAGGATAGATATATAGGATACGTTTTTTTTACTGTGTATGGTGTGTAGAATACGTTTTTTTAATTGTGTAGCGTATGTATGATACATTTTTTTACTGTATAGGGTGTGTAGGATACGTAATTTTACTGTGTAGGTTGTGTAGTAAGTTTTGTATGGTATGTATATGTCAATTGTTGTGTAGGATAAGGTGTTTATTGTGTAAGGTATGTTGAATAAATCTATTTAAAAAAGAAGTTAACGTATTTATTAAAATATTACTATACATTTACTTGGTTTATGATAATTATTTTTGGTAAACGTATGTGTGCTTGAAAATGACACGCAAAATTTAAACAACTCATGAAACATGATGATGATATTATGCAAGAAAATATGAAGTTATGATACATATTGTTGCTGCTGTTGAAGTTGAAGAATAAAAAGCTAAAAGAATATCAAAATATGAGCAATATAGAATTCCATGTTTACGTACAATAATACATGTATATTGTTAATATTATTATAATAACCATTTTTCATTCAATATGAATATTTTGTTCAATAAAAATATTCTGCCTGATCTTAGTTAGTATAGTGATATTTAAATTTGTGAACAGTCAATGATCAATGGCGGTGGTGAGAGCCATTAAAATATTATTATAAACAAATAAAAACAAATAACATGTTTTGAAACTTCTTACAATTAATAGTTACCAAAAACTAACATTTAAATGGATTACATGTATACCCTTGTAGATAATTTAATGGAAAAATAAAAACAAAAAATATGATTGGTTGTGATGACTTCTCGCACTTCTCGCACTAAGAATACTTCTGAAATGAACCTAATCCATGTTATACACACACACACATATGGATATATAAGATAATAATAATAACAATAACTATTTCTAATAATACTAATATAGTATAATAATTATAACAATAATTATTATTAATAATACTAATAATAATAGTTAAAGAATAAAAATCTTGGTATTAATTTAAAGTGTTGTTGATAAAAATAATAATAATAATAAATAATATTGATAGTACTAATGATACCACCCTCGATGTCGGTTCGATTTCTAAACGAGTTCACAAAATAACTATATTAATATTATTGCTAGTAATTAATAATAAAATATGATTTTAATAGATAATAATAATATGACTTTTAGTAATATTAACAACAACTTTAATATTTATAATAATAATAATAATAATAATAATAATAATATTATCAATTAACAAATATAATAGTAAGTTATACAAAATAATAATAATAATCTTTATATAGTAATGTTAGTATTAATAGTAATAAAATTTTGTTAAGTATAAAAATAACACCGAAACCGGTCTAGGATGAGACCCGAACCCGTGACCTCTAGTTCAACAACTTATGTACAAACCAACCGAACCAAAATAACAATTGCTAATTTAAACCCATAAGAAAATAACATATCCATTTCCCGGGTGTTCATCTTTTCCCCAAATCAAAACAACTCTATACCCAATCCAACCCGTTTCAAACTATATAACCAACAATATAACCGATTGTTAACGGTTTAAATCCGACAATCTCTATACGAAAACTAACAATACCAAAACCCAAAATATATTTACCTATTATATGAGTATATGCTCGTGACTCTACACCTTGAAAAACCCGAGCCGAAACTGCCAGAGACGAAGAAACAGAAGTCGCCGAGGCCGATTCTGACCACCTGAGGTGCGCCGGAAAACAACAACAGAGAGAAAGAGAAGAGAGAGAAGAGAGACGGAGAGAGATGACGAGAAAGAGGAGAGTGACTGAGAGAGAGAGAGCTAGAGATGGAAAGAGAGCAGATACACCGGTGGCCAGCCTTCCGGTCACCGGAAAAACGAGCCAGGGGGAAGGGGCTGCCGGAAACGCGAGGGAGGGAAGGAGAGGCGGCTGTGGTTATAAGTGTGTGTGTTAGGGCTCGCCGGAGGTGGTTGTGCGTCGGAGATGGTGGCGGTGGCGGCCGAAAATCGGCGCCGGAAAGATGTGAAGGAGATGGGGGGCGGCTGGTGAGTTAATGTTAGGGTTAGGTTTTGTTTTTTGGTTTAAATATATGTTATATAATTACATAAAATGCCCTCCAAGTTCCAAGTGTTTTACGAAAAGGTATAAAACTAAATAAATGTTAATATAGGTTCGAAATGACACAGATTACCCCTTACAATTTATAAACTAATTTTTTTATGTTAATTGAACAACGATTAGTACACGCCTATATGATGGGTTCGAAGTATAACTTATTAAAATAAAGCGTGAAAGAAAATCGAAATCTGAATTTGACGGATGTCACAAACACCAAAAACAAAAACTTCAAAACCACTAAAAAATGGCTTCCCATATAGCTCAGTCCCAAAGTGTGACCTCTTCTGTAGGCGTGGGTTCTACAACTTCCAAATCCAAACCAGAAATGGTGGAAGTTCTCCTACAACTCGAAATCAAGTAGTTTGGGCTCATTTCAAGTTATGTAAAATGTCGTTCGGTCCAAACAAAGCTCGATGCATTCATTGCGGTTCCATGTTGAAGTCGGATTCCAACACGACTTTACAAAAGCATCTCGATCAATTTTGTAAGGTGTTGAAGAACACTCAAAATCGAGATCAACCACAAATGGCAACTGATGGAACCATTTGGCATTATGATACCCAGATGGCTCGAGAAGAAATGGGAAATTTCATGATTCAAGAGGGTTTGCCATTTGACCACTTCGACAACCCTAGATTGACACGTCTCATCCAAAAAGTTCTACAACCGCGTTTTACACATGTAGTCGCACTACCTATCGACGTGATAGTCTAAAAGCTTGGAAAAAAGCAAAACAATGTTTAGTTTCAGCTTTTGAAAATTTAAAAACCAATGTGAATTTAACTTGTGATGTTTGGTCGGCCCATCATGGTTCACCGTATTCGTACCTTTGTATTATTGTACATTGGATAGACCCCAATACATGGCAAATGAACAAGCGTACGATTGCTTTTGAATTGTTCCCGTATCCACACATCGCACCCAATTTATTTCAAATTTTGAAGGAGGTGATTATAACTTTTAAATTGGAAGAAAAATTGTTTTCTATATCTTTTGACAACGCATCCAACAATACCGCTGCAGTTGCACAACTAAAACTCAAATTTAAACCGATTTGCAATGGTGTTTTTTTCCATGCCCGTTGTATTGCGCATATTATCAACTTAGTTGTGCAAGACGAACTAAATCATGTTGTGAATGTCACAAAGGAATTTAAACAGATGTTAAAAGATATTTTTGTGAATAGCAGGGCAATATATGTAAGGTATAAAACGTTTTGAGTCGGGCACACGTTGTTTTGGTGCGAATTGGGACGTACCAACTCGATGGTACTCGACTTGCAATATGCTTGAATGCGCTTTAAAACAAAAGGAAAGTTTGATTGCATTTCATGCATTGATTGGAAACGAAATAAAGGTAACACCATTACCGGCATCTAGTTGGAAAATTATCGAAACTTTAACCGATTTGCTTGGGGTTTTTAAAAGTGCAACAACACTTTTATCGGGAGTTTATTATCCCACAAGTTGTCTCGTTCTAAACCAACTTTTTATAATGGCAACGAAGCTTGAAGATTTGGAATATAAAGGTCCAGTTTTTGTTAAAATGATGATGCCGATGAAAGAGAAGTTTAAAAAGTATTTTGAATATTTGCCACGGTTATTACTTGTTCGACCGCTTTAAACCCATACCTAAATGTGGGAGGTGTTGAAACTTTGATTGAAAAAATATGCTTTACTTTTGATTTGCAACTTGAAGATGCTAATTTTGTAAAAAAAAAAACTGCCGAGTTTAACAAACATTTGGAAAATTTGTTTGAGGTTTATCAATCTAAATACAGTGAAGCATCTTCACAAATACATCAAGCATTTGAAAATGCGGCTTCTTCAACTAGCCGTAGTAGAAATTTAAACATATGTTTGTTCAATACTTTGAGAAGTGACAATGCCAAACGAGCTCGTGGTAACACCCTAAGTAGCGAGCTCGGGAGATACATTGGAACCGGTTTTCTAGCTTTCGTCACATCCGAACAAGAATTTGAAAATTTCGAAATTTTGTCTTGGTGGGAAGGAAAGGAATCCCAATTTCCTATCCTAGCCACTATGGCTTGTGATCTACTAAGTGTTCAAACTTCTACGGTAGCTTCGGAGTCGGCTTATTCTGTTAGTGGCAAGGTTGTTTCGGTAAGAAGGACAAGGCTTACTCCCGAATTGGTTGAAACATGTATTTGCTTGAAGGATCATTTGGATGCACTAGAGAGGATACAACATGTTTCGTCACTTGAAGAAGAAGATCCCATTGAAACGGTCTTACATGACGAAGAGGTCAAAATGGGAATGCCAAGCCCAACAAATGAAGAAGACTAAACGAAGACGACGAATTATCGAACGAAAATGATAAAAAAAAATAAAGACTATCTATCTTTATGTATATGCTTTTCTTGTTTGTTATTATAATCTAAATCTATTTTTTTTATGTTCTTGAAATTATGCATCTTTGATAGTATTTTCAAGTTATAATATATATGCATTTTAATGTTATATGCATATTTAAATGTGCAGCCCTCAGGGGCAGCCTTTTGAAATTAGCCGTTGCAAGGAATTCATAGTTACCGTGCTCTTTAATTTTTTACCGTTATATGCTTTTAATGTATTTCTACACCAACAAAGATAGTATAAAATAGCAGGTTTATGTTTGGTTTTAGTCACAACTCACAACACTTGAAGAAAATGGCTTCCTTACAACCCGAGTATCATCAATTTGGTTCATTTCGAGTTATGTAAAATATCGTCCGGTCCAGCGAAAGCTCGATGTGTTCATTGTGTTTCTATGTTGAGGTCAGATTCAATAAAGATTTTGAATCAACATGTGAAATCAAGCCGAGCGGCTCGAGTCGAAGTCTTTTTGAAAAGACAACTGGAACTCAGGGACCCGCGAGACTAAATGAAGACGATCAACTTCATCGAAGACGATTTAGTGGTTTTAACTATTATCCAGAAGGATCGGAACTATTTATGTTTTTGTGCCATCTTGAATTAAAAAAATATATAAAAATCAATGTTTTTTATATCATATTGTTTACTTGTTTATATATGTTTGAAAGAATTTTGAAGTTTGTATGCAAAAAAAAAATGGAGTTAGGAACTTAGGATATTCAAATACCCGGAAAACGGGTTTTTTCAACACCTGAAAATAGGGTATTCTAATACCCGGGGTATTGAAGACCCGGTTCAATACCCGACCCGGACCCGGTACATAAGGTATGATTTTTCAAGCCAATACCCGAACCAGAACCCGACCCGGTTTTTGCTAATACCCGATTTTCCAATACCCGACCATACCCGAACCCGGGTTTTTCTAATACCCGATTTATGCACCTCTACATATTAGGGCAATGGCTGCCATGTATCTCCGAACTCCTCCTTATGAACATAAAATTAACATAGTTCGTTGATTTGCATAGAAAAAACAAATGTCAAATTAATATATTTCAAATAAAGTTGAACCTCCCATAGATTGTCATGAAAATTGAAGAACTTACTTTGTCAATTGGAAACCTCTCCATGGTTGCATATACGTACTTCTATTCCCTTTTTGACTGTATTAGTTTTCTCTAATATCAGTAAGCAAAATTTATAAACAATAAATAGTCATTAAACACTCACCTCGTCGGAGTTTTTCTCAGTTGTAGATTCAAAATTAACCAAAATGAAATTAAATCAAAACACATTAGTAAAATAACACGATAACTACAAACTATAAAAAAAACTTAATGATGAAAACGATTACTGTGTTTGTGTTTGATGAAGTGGAAGCTCCACCTGCAAATTGTGGAAAATGGGGAAATTATTGATTTGAACCAAAACTAAAAACGAAAACCGGGTCTGCGGGGAAGAGATGAGATATTCACCACTGTTCTAATGGCGAGTCTTTAAGTGGTTTGAAATTATGGTGCGATAACGGCCGATTTTAGATTCTAGTAGAGGAGAAGAAGGGGGTACAAGATCAGGGTTTCTTGGATGTGGTGGAAGGAGTTTGAAATTTGAATTTTGAAAGTGAAACCTCGAATAAAGAGAACGATGAAAGAGAAACCAGAAGACGTGAACCTGTTGAACACGTTAGTATATTAAAGTTGGGGCTGACACGTGTCCCAAATGGAATGTGGGGGTGACACTTGTCAGAATATGTTTTCATTTATTATATATAGAGACAGAGATAGTTCAATTAGAAAACAATTTCCAATAACGTGTTCCAATGTTCATGGCCTTACTCTAGTTTTAACTATATCATCAAAGCCTATAAACGACAAACCATATAGGTGACCTTTAAACTCATAGGAATTTGAAAGATGAGTTTCGGCAGTGAAGCATAGCTTGTGTGGGCAGTTAACATACCGGTAAGTGGACATATTTGCTCCAAGTGAAGTCTTCCGAACAATCAAAGACTTATTCTCACCAAGCCAAACGTCATGCTTCGGGATGCAAGCCTTCCGTGCATAAGCTTGATTATATTACCCTGTTATATTATTAATGTGTGGAACAAAATAATTATTACAATGTGTAATGAGAACAAAAATAAAAAAACCGGATTATGATAAATTAAGTTTTTTTATATAAGAATTATTTTTGATTGTTCAATTTTATATATTCTCAAATGCTCATGGCAACAGTTTCTTGGATGTGTGATAACGGCCAATTTTAGATTCTAGTAGAGGAGAAGAAAGGGGTACAGGATTAGGGTTTTTTGGATGTGGTTGAAGAAGTTTGAATTTGAAATTTGAATATGTTGAAGAAAGTGAAACCTCAAATAAAGAGAAACTTCCATGGAAAGATTTCAAATGTAATAGATGAAAGAGAAACCAGAAGGCGTGGATAACATACCTGCTGAACACACTAGTATATTAAAGCTAGGGTTGACACGTGTCCCAAATGAATGTTGGGGTGACACGTGTCAGAATATGTTTTCATTTACTATACATAGAGATAGAGAGAGATTAAAAAAGAAAGAAAGAAAAGATCTATCTGTAGTTCATCAAAAAATCCCCATGACAGAAAACAAACAGTAAGAAGCTCCTATTTCACACATGTAACAAATGGTTATGCTATAACAACTTATACATCAAGCACAAATACTTGTCTCTCTTATGAATAATAACATTATGCGAGTATACCCTAGTTTGCTTTTTAATGTATATATAATTGCTAAAAGAGTAAGTTGGTGTTATTTTAAATAAAAATAGGTCAATTATTTTATTTTTAGATGCGGTTATTCAATTAACGCGAGGTATGGCCGATAACTTTAGCTGCTACAAGTACTAACCTATAGGGTGCATAAACCATGTAACACGTATATGGTGCATAAACCATGTGACACCTATAGGGTGCATAAACGATTGATCATGTGATAACCAAGGTGATGCGAAAACTAGGAAGAAACCCTAGCAATAGTGACAACTAAGAGGGGGTTGGTGAACAAAATTGAAGAAAAATTACCTTTAGGACGATTAATCTTGATGAGGAATGTATAATTTGTAGTAAAAGGTGAATGACAAGTTGATGAGTATGTAACATTGACATTCGCCGGCAGCACTAAATTTTGAGGCTGGAAAAACGGGTAAAAACAAAGAAGTGACTGGCTTTCGAAGACAAACACGATTGTATGCACTGTATGCACTGTAAGAGAGCTCTTCGCTCTGATTACAAATTAAAGCTCGCGAGTGTGTGTATATAAGGTGTAAATAACATTTGTAATGATTTTAATTGTAATAAGAATTTTTACAAGAGACGGGGTAAAATATTTGCCACATATTTACATAATACTACCTCTAACATTTGTCTAATTACAATGTGTCTAATAGAGCCAAACTTAGGCTCCTTTAAAGATTTCTCAAATCAGCTCGAGCCGAACTGATCTCAAGCTTCAAATTATGTATACGAGGCGACCCTGAGCCCAAAATCATAGGCTTGAATTGAGCCGAACTTGAGCTTCAGAAAAGTGTATCAAGACTAGCTCGAGTAGTGCAAGGCTCAAGGTACAAAACTTATAGGCCCAAACTCATAATATTGATCCTATTGTCAACCCAAACTAATATTTTGAGCCCATTGACAGGCCCAAATACTCGATTAACCGAACCGAACCAAACCAAACCAAACCAAACAAATGGCTAAAAGAAATTTCCAACTTTGGCTGTGTACTGTTTCTGTGTGGGTATTAACGTTATATTTAATAGGTTAATACTATTTAGATAACATAGATATATCATATATCAGTACAAAAAATGATTAAATAAATAGATTACAACACTTAATAGCCCATCAACAACAAGGGTAAACTGGATATTTTGAAAAGCCAAGTTTATCCCTAGATATTAATCAAGAAAGCCAAAACTTAAAAAGAATTTTAAGTGGAAAAGACATAGATAGACATAATTACTCATTTCGAAAAGAAGGAAACGACATAAATACCCTTGGAAAGATTCAAAATGACCAATCGCGAGAGAGATGGCGGTCAAGGTTGTCATTGAAGATACTTAGAAAAGATTAAGGTTTATGCCGAAAGCAACATCACAACAATAAACAGAACAGCAGCAAGCCCAAAACAGCACCCGACGATCACTGTGAAGGCCTGCAGATTGTTATAAATAGCACCTCAGACTTCAGAGACCATTTATGATTAATCTATGAATGGGTCGGTCAGGTCGACATTGGTTATACTGTTAGGGTGGAAATTACCGAAACGAAAATGATCAGGTTTGTGGTTGTCATGTCTAATCCATGTATAACTTGATCACAATCCATTTCCACTAACCCGCTTACAAACCAGTTTAGATAAATTGGTTGCACGTGTAGCGTTAAGTCACACAATTTTTAATTGTCTGGGTTAGGAACTTAGGATTAACATCTTTTACACAAATATATATATGGGTCGACGGTCGTATTTGGATTTACCAATCCAACCCGACACGGATCACCACCCCAAAATATAGTATCTTAGACGTGTCACCCAAACGTCCCAAAGTGCATTTCTAATTTATGTAACCTCCTAAATCATTTTATTCATGTTTTTATATATAATTAAAACAATGTAGCTTTTACAACCATATTTATAATCGTAATTAGTTTTAATAAAGGACAAAAGAAAGCCTGTCACTGATCTAACCCATTTTGACTCGTTACCCAACCCGCTCAACAACCCATATTGCCACCTCAAATGAGGAGTATAACAGAAGGATTAGTTAAACAAAATGAAGTAAAAGGAAATTACTTATTTCAACAAACCTTTGCTTGTGATTTGAACTTGAATTTATCCATGAACAAGATTAAACCTTTATCAACTATAGGTGCAAGTGCCAAGGCCCTGCATAATAAGCAACCCTTACATAATGGGCTAGTAAACCTGGTGATATCAACTATATAGGCATATGCTGGTGATATTTCTCTATTTTCCGGTTAAAAGCATTTAATGGACCGCTTAACCTCATTTTTTTACACATTACAACCAAATTCATAGATTAAGATGGTGATAAGTAGAAATATTAAAAAATATTAAGCAGCTCACCCTCCAGCTCTCACTAGTTTAGTTACTTGGCTTCCAGCCCAGACCATTGCCATCACTTTCACAAATCTGCACATCATTGGTCACACCAAATTCTCATCCAACAGTAAACTGATGATAAATAATAGGGGTGTTCACCGTCCGGTTTTCGCGGTTTTTAGGTTAAACCGTAAACCAAACCATTAGCAACGGTTTTTTATTTTGTAAACCGAAACCAAACCGTATAACTCTTAAACCGAACCGAACCGTTAGTAAAGGTTTGCTTCCGGTTTGGTTTCATGGTTTCGACTTATTATATTTTTTATAAAATGTCCAAAATATGATATGAAATATTTTTAAGTAAAGCTTTAAAAGATTTACATAATTTAAATTGTCCAACACAAACTCTTGAAAAAGTAACAATGGTTGCCCACATTTGCAAAATATGTTGCAAAATGCCAGATTGTGAAACATTGTTGGATTTACTGATTTAGCATATTATTTTATATTCACTGAAGTGATATAATTTATATGCAGCAATAATTTTAATTTGATTAAGTCTAATAATATAATTATATATATGATACATTAAAAGATTAAATATAACTAAATCATACGATCCGGCCCGGTTTTATACGGTTGGTTTTCGGTATAGACCGTAAACCAAACCGTTCATTACAGTTGGGAATTTCTAAAACCGATCGGCCGAATGTTTAAAAAAACAACCGTGAAACCAAACCGATGACCGGTTTGGGCGGTTTCACGGTTTCAAACCAAACCATGAACACCTCTAATAAATAATACTAAAAATAATAACAATAATAATCACCTTTTAACAGCTGCCCAATAACCCATTTTCACAGGTGCTGGTGCTATGTAGAACCTAGATCATAAATAAACATAATTCCCATTAAGTAGATATGAGAAGAGCAATAATAATGATCAACTGCACTTGACAAATTTGACCCTCAAGTTCAAAACATAATATTACTTACCATGTCACTAAAAAGGCAGAGAGATAATAAGCAGTGTTCAGTAACCCATAAGACAATATCCCTGAAATTCCATATCTTCTAAGCTTTTCCAATATCCTGACAAAAAATTACATAAACGATAATCATAAAACCTATTTTTATCAGTCTATCTTTTTGTATATATGAAACGAGTTAACAATTAATAATTTCTAACAAATATTTCTAACTGATAAAGCATACAATAGCCTATAGCGTTGAGCAATAATAATGAAAGAAAAGTAGTTAATACTCTGATGATGAGGATGACTTCCGTTGACTTTCATTGATCTCTGCTGAACCTAAAACAGAAAATAAGAAAATTATAATAGCCTTGCATTGTTGAATCAGCATTATGTTTATTAATCGGTACCTTGTTGCTCTATAGAGCTGCTGGAAGTATCTGATAACTCATTAGGCTAACCTTGAAGCCAAGAGCTAACATTAGCAATATAGTCAAGTTCAGATTGCAAATTAACATGTTAGCAACAGGAAGATCTTCAAGTAAGCAATTTCACTAAAATGGCATTCGATTCGATGAGATTAAGGTGAGTTAACATTAACAATCAATCAATTTCAAATAGCAGATTAATATGCCAGCAGCAACAGTAAGATCTTCAGGTAAGTAAATCATCTTAAAATCTGACTAAAAGGGCATTCAGTTCATTGAAGTCAAGAGTCAACATTAACAGTCTAGCAGTCAATTTGCAAATTAACATGCCAGCAACAGTAAGATCTTCAGTAAACAATTTCATCTTTAAATTTCACTAAAATAGCAATCAATGTGAGACGTAGAAGTCACGAGTCAATGTGACACACTCAAAACATGAAATTGTCCTACACTCTTCTTCTAACACTTTGTAACTAGGGGTGCAAATGAGCCCGAGCTCGAGCCGGCTAGCGAGCCTAAACCAGCCTGTCGTTTATATAAATTTTAGAAATATATGTTTAATAATTGTTAATTAATATATTTAATGTTATGAGAAAATAACTAAATAATATATATTATTTTATACATAAAATTCTAAATAATATATAATTATATAAAAAATCATTAACAGCTTTCAAGCCGAGGTCAAGCTTCAAATCTACTCACGAGCCGAGCTCGAGCGTTGAAAATGATGAAAATATTAGAATTAGAATGAATGATAAAATGATAGGAATGGAAGTGACTCACAACACACCGGAGTCGTAGACACCTTTCAGCATCATTCCGTTGAAACCGAAAGTGAAAACGAGTATGATTAGCTTTCAATCGAGACCTAACCTGAACAATTTCACACAGAAAGCATTAATTTAACTAATAATAATAATAATGAAATTGAGGTAGCATTATATATATTATTTTATACGTACAACATGATGATGATTATGTTTTAGGTGCGATTGAGTATTGAATCCGATACATGTATATGTAATGCTACTAGTAGACATGAGACGATAACCACAGAATTACGACTCGGTTGCCTCCCCGTTTTATTTTATTTTATTTCATTTTCACTTATGCCGAGTTTTTAACTAAAAGAAAGGAAAGTATAAGATTAGATAGGATGGGAGAAAAAAATGCATATAATGCATTCTCAAGTTTAATGTAAAATGAAAGGAAGAGGAAGAAAATAAATAGTTAATTACATTCTTTAGATTAAATGAAAGAAAAGGAAAAGGAAAAAAATGTGTAGTTTTACAAATATAGCCTTTTTAAAACAATTATTAGATGTAGATTGAAGGGTAAAGTGATAATCTTAAATATTTATCCTTTCCTTTCTTTCCAAATCATGCCAAATTGGCAAGAAAACTTTCGGACTTAAAAACCCATGTTTTCCTATCATTTCCTATCATTTCTTTTATTAAAAAAACTCAAAAATAAATATTCAAACTAAAATCTTATCATTTCCTTTCTTATCTTATGGAAAAAAACTCAAGAATACAGAAAAAAAACTACTACTAAGTAAATAATAATTACTTTACAGAGTAACCTTTTTTATATGTATATATATTTTACTTGCATGAGTGGGTACATATATATCTTACTAGCTTTTGTCTTTTGTACTACAATGTTGTTTCATATTATTTGTTTTTAGTATTTATATATTTTTATTTTATATGAGTGTTCTTTATGGTAAACACGTACATGATTTGGAGAAGTGATTCGATATGACCCCGAGACAAAAGACAGTTTTTGCTTGTCTCAAGGGCCCCGGATTTTTTGACTGTTGTGCCCATTGAAGGTCTTGTGCAACGGATGTCGGCAGTTGAATACAGAGTCATCCTTAAATATCGGCTTATGATTCATCTTTTCCCTCCGGACGAATCATGTCCCATTTTGTAAAAAAAACTTGTTTGAATAGATTTGGTGAGCATGCCCTCCACTGTAAGGAATTGCTGGGATTCAAATATCGTCACAACTGGGTTAGATATGTCTTATGGGATGTGCTTAGGCATGCCGGGATCTCAGCCAAGAAAGAGGCACATGTTAACTTTCTGACTAATCCGCGAGAGGGAAGATCTGCCCTGCGTCCAGTCGGCCTCACTTGGGTGTCCCTGTTGGTGGGGCTGAGAGACAGTGGCTTCGTTCAAAAGGGGATAACAACACAACCTGTTGCTCGCTTACCCATTATCCATATGTAGCTCGGTTTGTGTTTATATGTGTAACTTATGAAATGAAAAATGTTTGGTAATCTACTATTATAATAAAATACTACTACTTGTGCAAAAAAAAATTTAATTTTATTTATTGTAAGGAAAATTATAATATACTTAGGATTTCATGATAAAAACGGTTTCACAAACAAATGATATGTTATAAACCGGTTTAAAAACTATTTGGGTTTGGTAAGACCCATGACACGCTTATTTTTTTTATTATAAAAATGTTTCTTAATTATAAATAATATATTTTTTTAAAATAGGGATATTAATTGTTAGTATATCCATATTTTATAGGACTTTCATATCAAATATATGGTGAGTTTATTTTTAATTTAATGACATATTATAACCTGTTTAAGGGTCATATAGGTTTGATGAGACCCAAATCCGTGAATTCGGGTCAAATGCATGAGAAACCTCTATTTACAAATAAAGTAATTTGGTGGCTTGAGAGAATGTAAGAAACAATCAGAAAGCTTTTAAAGGTTTCGTTTACATATATACTAGTTTTTATCCCCCCATATTACATAATTTGTTTTACATTATTCATTTATAATATTTATATATTTTTTTTGTATTATAATTTATATTTATTGTAAGGAAGTTAATAACATACTTAGAGTTTGATGATGAAATTGTTTTACAAATAAATGAGAGGTTATAAACCAGGTCAAAAGCTATCTGAGTTTGTTGAGACCCATGACCCGCTTATTTTCTTTTATTATAAAATTGTTTATTAATTATAAATAATATATATTTTTAAAAAAACCGTATATTAGTTTTTATTATTTATATTTTATAGAATTTCCATATCAAATATAAATATCTGGTGAAATTAATTTTTTATGAGATGTTATAACCCGTGTAAGGATTATCTAGGGTTGGTGAAACTCATACTCGTGAATACGAGTCAAATGCATGAGAAATCTTTATTTACAAATAAAACAATTTGGCGACTTGAGAAATTGTAGGGAGCAAATAGAGTTTTAAAAACTTTTGTTTATATATATTTAAGATAATGCTGAAAGGTAACTATTTATGGGATAATTGATGATGAAAATGTGGCATTCAAAATGTTTTGAAATCTCATAACAAGTGTAACCATTATTGATACTATTTGTTTTTTTCTTATTTAATCGGTTGATACCATACCCCTAATTTACATCATATTAAATTTTATAAACCGACTATTATGAAGTTTTTCAATCAAAGGACGCTAAGATAGACGATCATATGAAGGAGAGACCAAAGGAAAGCGTATGTTAACCTTCTCATTTAGGCATTTATAAATGGTATGTTCTTTAGGTTAGAGGTGCACAAATCGGGTTCAACTGGAAAACCCGAACCGGTTCGAAACCGGTTTTTTCACACCGGGTTGTTGTAACATCCCGAAATTTCAAAGTGATATTAATTATATTACTTACTAATAGAGGGAAAGTTTACTCGGGTTGTCAGGAAATAAATAATAGAGAAGGAGTTGGTATGAGTCGGGCTAGTGTTGGATTAATGGAGACGGGTTAAATGAGAATGGGCCTTAGGTCCATGGGATTTCAGGGATATAAATATCCCCTAAATCCAAAAATATCTTCATTTCCTTACTTTCTACACACACACTCCAAAACACACACACCATCTACACCGCCGCCGGGCCGAGGAGAGGAACGGGCAGATCCGAGAGAGAGAGAGAGAGCGATTAGTGTGTTAACAAGTTAAACGAGATCCAAACAAGCTCAAAAAGGTATGATTCTTGATCTTTGAAGTTTAAAGATCCAAGCTTTTAGTGTATAAGCGACCGAAAATGGTCGGGAAGCGTAGTGGGTGATATTGAACCATAGCAAGGGTGTTAAAATCGCTCAAAATGCTGGACAGAAACCGAACAGCGGCTGATCTGGACAACTTCGCCTGCAACTGGGCAACTTCGCCTTCAAAGCGATGAACTTCGCCTGCAAGCTAAGTTCGCCTGATGAACTTCGCCTGCAGGCTAAGTTCGCCTGATGGCAACTTCGCTGTAAAGTTAAGTTCGCCTAACTGGTAACTTCGCCTGAGGCCAAGTTCGCCTGATGAACTTCGCCTGCAAGCTAAGTTCGCCTGATGGCAACTTCGCTGTAAAGTTAAGTTCGCCTAACTGGTAACTTCGCCTGAGGCCAAGTTCGCCTGATGACAACTTCGCCTGAAGCCAAGTTCGCCTGATGGCAACTTCGCTGTAAAGCTAAGTTCGCCTAGCTGGTAACTTCGCCTAAAGCTAAGTTCGCCTAAGGTTAACTTCGCCTAGAGCTAAGTTCGCCCGAGGGTTAACTTCGCCTAAAGTCAAGTTCGATTAGAAAATAAATTAAAAATCTAATGAAAAATGTGTTAAGACAGTTAATGGAAATAAAATTTTTCCAAGCTGACCTGGCAGCTCGACCCCAGCCAGGGGCTCTGCCCCTTGGACCCTGCTAGGGGTTGCCGCCCCTAGACCCCGCTGCCAGGGGCGCTGCCCCCGGACCCCCGTTCGTTGTGGGTAGTAGTTAAGACTGGAAAGATGATATGAGTAGTGAGAGTTAATTGATACGTATACTTGTTATACAGTCAGCCGTGCACAACTGAAGAAAGGGATTACGATCAACGGTGAACGTAACCGTGTTCAGGTGAGTTTCTAGCCCCATTCCTTGTTATGTTTTCGGGGCTGTGTGCATACTCGATGTGTTGTTAATACATTTATCCTAAGTGATAAGTGTATGTCATATGTGATATGTGTGATAGATATGAATGATTGTTTGTCGGTAAGCGAACGATCTTCGGATATTGCGCGTACTGTCAGGTTAAAAATAAAGGTACGAATATTATATATCGAAGATGTATGAATATTTCAAATGAATACTTGTCGGGGCGTGAACGATCTTCGGATATTGCACGTAACGACAAGGGGTATGGTTGTTAAATGAATGAGGTAAAGAATGCCTAGAGTGTTCTTCTGTTATAATGTAAGTATGTGTATATAGGTACACGAATGGCATGTGAGTTCTACGTTCGACATAGTAAGTTAGGATGACAAATCCCTCTAGCTTCTGTCGGACATAGACTCGGCTGGTGATGGCGTAGTTAAGGACTGCGAGTCTTATACGTGAAGTAGATGATATATGTAACGTAGATAAGGACTGCGAACCTTATACGTAATGTAGATAGGCGTCAGCATAGGAAAGGACTGTGAACCTTATACGTGCTGATTTTGTAGCATAGGGGAGGACTGCGAACCTCGTACGTGCTATGAATTAGGTTGCAACATAGGGAAGGACTGCGAACCTTGTACGTGTTGTGGATGTACTATGGTATAGGGAAGGACCGCGATCCTTGTATGTACCATAAGTAGTGAACATAGGTAAGGACTGCGAACCTTGTACGTGTTCACGAACTTGAGTACAGGTATAGACGGTGAACTATGAACGTACTCTCGGTAGACTGAGGTTAGTGATTGTAGATATGTATGTATGTATGGTAGCAAGTATGTATGTAGAACAGAAGGGTAACTAGTGAAGTATGGATATGTATCTACAGATATGTATGTATGTGTATGTATTGTATGGCGTTCGATTAACTAGAACTCACTCAGCGTAGCTGACTTTTAGTATGCACGCAGGTGAGCTGATTACAGAGCTAGCATGAGGATGACGCATGGCATGGATTGAACGGCTGGCATCTGAAGAAAGAAGTAAAGATGTTTTAAATATAAAGTTTTGTGTTATGGTATCAAAGAAAAGATTTAATGTTTTGTAACAAATGATTGATGTTTTATATTCCGCGAAAAGTTTTAATAAACTCTGATTTGAAGAACTGTGTTTATGAGTAAATCCGACGCTAAAGTAGGGTCACCGGGTTCGGGGCCTTACAGTTGTAAAATGGAACCGGTTCCAATCAAGAACCGGTTCGGTTCCCGACCCGAACCGATGCTCAGATATGCTAACTTTTAAGAACCGGGTAGGGTATGAACCGGAACCGGTTTTTACGTAAAAACCGGTTCCACCGGTTTTTTTTGAAATTTAAATATTATAGCCGTTAGGAACCTGTTCCAACGGCTATATAGCCGTTTTTGACCGTTGGAACCGGTTTTTTAACTACAAATAGGTTATTTTCTTACTATAAATAGCAAGGTTTGTTTGTGTACTTGTTAAACCACTTCCAAAACTATAAAACACACTCCAAACCACAATTAACCTTAAACCGACAACAAATGGCAACTAATGATGACGTTGTTATGGTGATCGAAACAACAAGATGCCCCGATGTTTGGGTTCATTACGATTTGTGTCTCATGACCGACTCACATGAGTTGGCACGTTGCAAATATTGCTCGAAGTTTCTTAAAGCAGGGTCCAACTCGACATTACGAAAACATACGAATAAGTATTGTCGAGAGAAAAGAAGGTTGGAAGCTAAAAAAACGGAAGTGGGAGAGTCGTCCGGCTCTACAACCCAAAAATAAGTATTCCCGGATTAAAACGACGGACTTTGTTTTTTATGTTTTAGTTGTTATGTTTAGTATCGTTTATGTTTTAATAATGTTTGTAATAGTTATTTTTTAAATAAATAAAATGTTCGTCGTTATTAAAAAAGTAACAAAAATTAATCATGAGTAACAAAAGTAATTATAATAAAACAAATCAAAACTAAATATTAGTTGAACAAGTTACAAATAATTTTACCAAAACAAATAATTACAACTCTTCTTCGTCTTCATTCTCGTCTTCACCCTCGTCTTCGTTATCGGAAGAAACCCCGTCCTCCGCCTCCTCATCATGAATATGACGCTCTATTGGTATTTCGTCTTCAAAGTTCGCCTTGTGTTGTACACGATCCACCGCATCCAAATGGTCCTTTAGGCAAATGCAAACCTCTAGAGACTCGGGAGTTAGTTTTGTTCTTCGCATAGATAACACCCTCCCACTAAGAGAAAAAACCGATTCGGAAGCAACCGTTGAGGCTTGTACGGCAAGCAAATCACGAGCCATGGCGGATAGAATGGGAAATTCGTTTTGTTTACCTTTCCACCAAGCCAACAAATCAATATTGCGAATTTCGTCGACCGTTGCGCCCTCAACATAGTTTGCTCCACTATATCGACCAAGTTCGCTACTTGGTGTGTTTCCTCTTTGCCTCTTAGATGCCGATTCACGAATCCCATTCATCAAGTTTATAAGTGGGTCATTGCACGGCCTACTAGTTGTTATTTTTTTCACAAAAGACGATCTCGTGCTTGGACCATACATTTGAAAATAATGGTCATAAAGGTCTTGAAGGTTTTTGTTGAACTTGTCCTTCGCTTCCGTCGACAACTTCGGGTCAATCTCGTGCATACCTAAGTTGTCGAATATTTCCTCAATCGTTGTTTCAACCCCATTAACATTCCAATAGGGGTTTAATGCGGCGGCACAAGTAAAGACCGGCGGTATGTTTTCAAAATATTTTATGAACTTTTCTTTCATCACCGCAACAATATTTTCGAAGAGTTTGTTCTTCTCCGCAAAGCTTTTAAAAACACAAGACATATAGTACAATTCTTGCAAAACCCAACAACTAGTAGGGTAATAGACTCCCGATAATTTTATTGTTGACTTTTTGAACACGTCAAGATACTCCAACAAATAACCGACTTGGACCCAAACACTTTCCGGAAACATATCGGCCTCGCGTTCTTCAACAAGATTGTTATGAAAAGCTTGTAAAGTTTGGCGTTGGACAAAAGCACACTTTAACATATGACAAGTTGAGTTCCAACGGGTTGGAACGTCCCAATTCGGCCCCAAATACTTTCTTTCAACCGACTTGCAATAGTTCTTATATTCAAGATGTCTTCTTTTACCACTTTTGAAGACATCTTGTAACATAAGTCTAAAGTATTTTAAATCATCACAAATGTTTTCATTGTCAAGACCTATTTGAACAACCAAGTTGATGATATGTGCAACACATCGGACATGAAAAAAATCCCCGAAACAAGGTGGTGAATATTTAATGATAAATTTTTCAGCCGCTTTAGTATTGTTTGAAGCATTGTCAAACGAAATCGAAAATATTTTATTTCTCAAGTTGTAAGTCGTTATAACTTCATCAAGTAATTCAAACAATTTTTCGGCGGTATGTGGGAACGGGAAGTTTTCAAAAGCGATGGTGCGTTTCATCAATTGCCATGTCACCGGATCAACCCAATGAGCGGTGACACGTATGTATGATTCGGGCAACCCGTGTGGTGCCGACCAAACATCGGTAGTTAAACTAACCATGGCTTCTAAAGAATGAAAAGACTCGATTAACTCTTTTTTAGCACACTCCCACAACCTGATACAATGACGTCTTAAGGTAGTACGACTTACATGTGTGTATCTCGGTTGTAGAGTTTCGCGAATCAACGACGTCAACTCCGGGTCATCAAAGTGGTTAAACGGCAAACCTTGTTGAATAACGAACTTTGCCATTCTATCTTGAACTTGAGTCGTGTTGTAACGAAATAGTGTACCATCTTTACCCAAGTCAATTTGATCGGTCGTGCCAATCCCTTTCAACGCCTTGCAATATGGCTTCTCGATGTGCTTTCTCAAAGTAGAGTTGGAATCGTGCTTTAATATTGAACCACATAGTTTGCAACGAGCCTTTTGATAACCTTCGTCATCCACAATCAAATCCCAATTCTTCCATATGTCTTGGTTGCGGTGATGGTTGACTACCGTAACAACCCTTGGGTCCTCCGTAACAGGAACAGGGGCAACAAAAGCACTCTTCTTAGCCTTCTTGTTAGTTTTTTTGATGGGTGCCATAATAATATTTAGTTGGATGGTCGGGTAAAGGAACGGGTTTGCTAAAGGAGTAGTATTTTAGTTTGTTTTTGAGTTTGGTGGTGAAACAAGTGGTGGAAACAAGTTATATATAGGTTTGGGCATCAAAAACCGGTTCCAACGGCTATATTACCGTTGGAACCGGTTCCAACGGATCTATTGTCTCAAAAACCGGTTCCAACGGCTATATTACCGTTGGAACCGGTTCCAACGGCTAATTGGTGTCTAAAAAACCGGTTCCAACGGCTATATTACCGTTGGAACCGGTTCCAACGGCTATTTTGACTTTTGTTTGACCCTTCAAAAAAAACCCGTCGGAACCAGTTTTTCCAGGTACGAACCGAACCGGTTCCAATTAAGAACCGGGTTGGAACTGATACTGACATACAAATAGGAGAACCGGGTACGATTTTCGGGTACAAAAATACCCAAACCGGGTATTGTACCAACCGGGTTGGAACTGGAACCGGTTCCGGTTCGGTTCCACCAGTTAGGTTCCGGAACCGGTTTTTTTGTGCACGTCTACTTTAGATTGGCTCCCAGTTTTCTTCGTAGCTAAAATTCAAATTTTATTCGGTTGGGTTGTTTGCATTTGCTAAACCCGAAATAAAATGAAACATACATTGACCGGAGAATATACTCAACATAGAATCAAGCCAGTCTCTGCTCATGTCTTTTGTTTTTTGGCTCATGCCCAATCTGGCCACGCCTAATTCTAATTCCTTTGAATTTTAATGAACCAAACACTTAACTGTTTCGATTTAAAGTCGATAACATAACATCTTTGTGGTGATAAGTGATGGCATTCACATCATCATTTCAATTGCACACAACTACATGACTACATGCTTGGAGCTTGGGCCAAAATGGATTGGGATTTTATTGTTGATGACAGATGGCCTACTCTTCTAGTGAGCCCAACAAATACAAAAACATGACAGTAAATTTACAATAAGTCAATAAATATATTGAAATTGAAACTGAAACCATGCAAGCCCTGATGAGAAATGGAATATAAATATGAAGCTAAAATACAATCTCACCACACATTCTCAAAACAATTGCTAACATGCTGCTGCTAATAGATGATGATAGAACCTCCTAACAAACACACAATCAAGTCTTGATTTGATTTGATTGATCACTGCTTCCTTTCTTTTTCTTTCTCATGTGATTTGGTTTGAGGCAATGTCCCAAACACACTGTCCCAAAGAGATGATGTTATGCCAAATCCTTTCGTTTGAATTCGGAAATGATGATTTAAGTGGTATTTCTGCATTAAAACCCGATTCATCATTACTAAAGTCGAAAAGAGTTGCCTAAAGAGAAATCAACATGGGCTCGTTTCCACCCCTATATGTTATGTACTTGTATTTTTATCTATGATTAAAAAGACGGTTCACGTTTGTTTTTGATCATCGTGAGAACCCGTCACAAGAAAGCTCATGGATCCCACCAATACCATGCTAACTAGGCATTTGGGTTAAAAAAAAGTAACAACACGAAAACTTTGAAATAATGTAAATGAATAAATAGGTCATTTTAGCTCGGCATCAATTAAAAAAAATAAGCGATGAACATTTCAAAAAAGAAATTATTGCAATTTTATAATAACAGGAAGTAATTAGATTTACCTTTAGACTTTTCGAGACTTCATTTCTTGGCTGACCATTATGCAGGTAATAATGGGTGCAATCATACATCACATAACCCAGTAAAATACCAGCAAACAAAGCAGGAGCAACGGTAGGGGTCGATATCAGGTTTAGAATCTTCCATAACTGCCAATCATGAAATGTAATTACCTCTTTTGTCACAAGTAATCATTAAAATACACATGATGATCATATTCATGTTTTGATAGTGATTATGTGAATTCATATAATCAAAATCAGACAGCCAATTGCATTAACTGGACTATAGAAAATGGTGTTTAGATGTGATTTGTTGTCTGAAGTGGCAACAATCATATGACAGATTCCAATTATTTAAAAAACTTAATACAACCAAAAATGACACTTTTTTATTATAGATAAAGGGCAGTGCCCAGATTTTTCTATAAATAAAGAGATGAAAAATGGCATTATTGAATTATAACATACCAACACCAAAAGACAGATTCCAATTATTAAAAAACTAATACTTAAACAACCAAAAACGGCATTTTTTTAGATAAAGAACAATGCCAGGGAAATATTTATAAATAAAGATTAATTGAATGACATTCTTGAATTATAACATACCGGCACCAAGAGAATGGCGGTTGCAGTAGGAGGGAACACGAGGCGTAATCCATCCTGAGGATGCTTGTGATGACAGCCATGAAGAAGATAATGAAGTGTGTTCCCCCTAAAAATATAACATAATTAAATAAACAATTACAAAAATAGATGTGGATACGGCGCAGTGCACAAAAAGAAACAAAATGATTATAAATTTATAACGCACCAATAGCTCTTGGTTTTAATGTGAAAAAGAAAGCGGTGCAGAGTGTATTCCATGAGTGACCAAATCAAAATACCAAAAAGAAGTATTAATGCTATCTTTGGTGGCGTCTGGCCCATCTTGAATGCCTTGGCAGTAAACCAACACACAACGGGCAGCCAAATGATTGGAATTGAATACCAACGGTTGAGGGTAAGAAACTGTAACATATGAGAATAAATCAGTATCTATACTTATAATTCCCTAACACAAAATGAATGCAGCAATTTCTTTTGTGGGCGTCTTAAATACGCAACATTATTAATCTTATAACATGTCAAACAAGTAGAAAAGAAAAACAAGTCAAACATTTTAATTGTATAAGAAGTCAAATGGGTTGGAAGCCCAAAAAGTGTATTTTATTGCATACAACATCTCTAATCAGTTTATTCGAAAGATTAGATTACTATTGCAATAAAAAAAATTTTGTAAATTTTATTCAAGATTATCAATTATTTCTAAAAATTTCAACAAATGAACAAAAAGTGTTTTGGGAACGGCCCAACCCGACTTGAGATGCGCCTGGGTCCACTTTGTCACATGTGTTGCTTACCCATGTGTAATAACTACAAAACATAGATAACGTTGAGCCTGGAACACTAAGTTTATTCTATTTTGTCATTACTTTGGGATATTTTAATCTATTTTATATATTTATAAAATATCAGGTGCAAAGCCACAAAAACTCTACATTTGGGCAAATTCATACCAAACCATAGATATCCCCCTACTACTAGTGTCCTACTTATAAAAAGGAACTTAATAACTAGTAGAAGTTCAGTGGGACCCATGGAGCTGTCCCTGATTGATATTCATGAATTGCATGTCAATATAGACTTTGCATAATGGAATGCACTAAGTATTTAGCAATGACGTTTATAGATACATACATGTTATGGTAAAATTGACAGGTTTAACACAGTATAGAGAAAGAATAAGTACCTCCCAGAAGTCGCTTTTGAAAAACCGGGGACCTTCCTTGCTAACAATAGGTTGGTGAACCCATTCTTGATAAGCTTCTCCAAGATGACCAACCTGTAGATTCAAAGATTTTCACAATTAATATACAAATCAAAATGCCAGTTTTGACTGTTTGTTAAATATTTATAATACCCTTTAACAAATATAAATAAAAGCAATATATGGATCGGATCGACACAATGAAATAATTACACCAAAAGTCACCTGGAAGACAAGAGGCTTATCTAAATCCACTGTAAATTCTTGTGCAACCATCTTGAAACCTAAAGATTTCAATCAACAATTAAAGGTGTTAGACGACTCATTCACAGGCTAAACAACAACCAAAAACCAACTAGAATTTGAAGGAAGCAGAAAACTACACACAAAAAGTAATCATGTATTTAATCAAAGATTTAAGGAAACATGCTAGAAACCGGGACCTAATAAACTAACTAGTTTGACACCCTTGATAAGAATGAAGATTTGTGCACAACAAAATTAGTTCATACACAAGTTCATGCGTCAATTACTTGTACCATGTGTTGTTTACTGCTTGTCTCTCAGTATGTAGTCGTTTAGGATAGTACCATTAAAGAAAATCACGAGAATAATTGCATATCAGACCTTTTTCCAACCAATATTGACTTAAACTAGTGTGTATATGACACCATGTCAGAATAGATTCGTGTATGTATTGTTATTCACATATAGATTCATGTATGTATACGACCACAAATTCATATGATTATCCACTCCATAATCATAACTTTTGTACATTCTTTTGTAAAAAAAGCAAAAGAGACATCACTTTTCATGATTACATCAAATACAATGATAGCAAACAATAGTTTCTGGATATTCACAAAATCAGCTTTTACAGATTCAAAATTCACAAATTATTTGAATAATCACAAAATTGAATCATCAATTTCACAGTCATGAAATTAGAACAAATATACAGATCAGCATCAAACAATTCATCTTGAAAAAAAAGCCCTAAAACATTAAAACCCCCAAATCAACACTAGAAAAACTTAGATCTCCAACTCCAAATAACTCGAAACATAAATCAATCGATAAATTATCATAAATACACCAGAATTATCTTACAATTGGGAAATTGAAGAGATAATAATCGAAACGGAACAATGCGGACGGAAAAAAAGCCCTAAAATTAGTGAGAACAAGTCCGGATCTAATAATAATAATAATAATAACGAAACGCGTAATTGTTAATTGTAATTGTAATTGTAATTACCTTTGATAAGATGAATTGAGAATATAGATCTATTAATGGATGTATGAGTTGTAGTTTAAGAGAGTGTTGTTGATGAAAGTGTTTGAAACGAAATGAAGAACATGCAGGCGATAAATAAGAGGTGTGGAATGAATAATAATAATAATAATAATAATAATAATAATAATATTATGTACTAGTAGTTTAGTTACATAACGGTATCCGGCCTGGCAAGGGATTTGGTATGATACTTATGAGATCGATAATATCGATGAGATTGATATTCAAATATTTCTTTTTAGAGCGTCTTGATTTGATCCCATAAGCGGGACCACCACCCAATAGCATGTTGCCGTCTAGAGAAGCTCCTAATTGTTTCAGAACAACTAGAAAGAGATTCTCTAACCAGACATACATACATACACTCCATCACTCAACACTAGTTGTTTTATTTTGGACTTTGCCTTCTTTAATCATATCATATCATAATATAAAATCAGAGTTTTTAAATTAATGAAAGGGATCTCTCACAAGAATCATTTGAGATTCTCATGTATCATGTGATATTCTAGTAGGATGTATAATGAGGTGGATTTGAGAGTAATCATACTGGTATGGTTGGTCTAAGCATGTTAGGCAATAATAAAATATATTTGAAAAAGTTCATGTGGTATTATTAAATTTTTTTTAATATTTTTTTTTAAATTGGTTGTGAGTGAAGGATTAAAAAAATGTATTAATAAAGATGTAAAAAAATATTATTTAATTGAAAGAAATGAGAAAATATAGTGATTATTAGTATAATTTTAGATTTAGAGATAGTTGAATAGATTTACTTTTAATATTAGAGATTGTTAGTGTAAGTTTGTTAAAAATTTACCTTTTCGAATACATCTTGCCATCTTTTGACCATTTAAGTTTATATTTAACTTTATTATCCAATGAAATTAAAAATATAAAAAGTGAAATAGTAGATTGTTTGGTAAAAAATTAATAAAAAGAAAATGTTTATCATTTACCAGTATGGTTTTGTAAACAAATATGCATGTTTCAGCTAATTAAACCAGCGTCTTATAAAAGTTTAATGACTCCTTCAAAAGGTTCCAAAACTTGTGGTGTGATTCAATAAATTTTTTTTATGCTATTGTGCTATATTATTACACTGTCGACTTTAATACTTTTTTTGGGACATGCAAACGTTTCTAAAACCAAACCTTTAAAATGAAAAGATTTTTTTGTTGCTTAGCATCCTAAGGTGTAGGAATATGACAACACATTTGTATAGGTCCGAGGTAACTTAAATACAAAATAAGTGAAAGAACTGATCAAAACAAAGGTGAATACGCTCAAAACTTTAAAATTCTTTAATCAAGTCATTTACCCATAAAACTTTAGTATCTGTTGGAAATTGGGCTAGTTATACGTGTGTTTGGATCCTATCATATGTGGTAGAGGGTAGGCATACCCCTCCACGCGTGGTACAAGTTCTCGTCTTATTGAGCCAGTCTATAGGGCTGTGAGGGTTTGACTAATGTGATATAATTGGTACTCCGATCTAGATGGCCGGTGATTGTTTCGAGTATGAACTAAATATTTTCATAAATGTTTTAGCATTAGCATGTTCACCAGCATGTGCTGCTGACGTATTTTATAGACTGTTTTTACAGGTAACCAAGAGTAGATGTTTGGAGTTGGAGTCTAGCCGTTACACGATCTGATGGCTCATGAAGTTTTATTATTAAAATATTGTAAAATATGGTTTATAACTTCAACTCTTTTGTAACAAACTAACGGATGTTTATTTCCCGTCTTTTGGAATACATTAATATTTTAATCATAACTTCTGTTTTACAACCTTAAACTCTTATATATTATTATATTTACAAAACATGTACAACTATTGGTCACACACTTAGGCCCTAAGTTGGGGTGTGACAAGTTGGTATCAGAGTCATCAATCTTAGCGAATTAGGTATTTAATCGTACCTAAGCTTTGATCAAGCGATAAGATTTCAATATTTTATTATATTATATTATAGGGATAAGATAGGTTGGTACTCTTTGCTATCCATCATCGTTCTAAATCTAATAGATGTTGTTCAAAAAGTATATGGATACTTTTTGCAAGGAGCGAAGGATGGGAAATTGTCCCGGACCAGCTATTCCAAAAGGAGACGAAAGTGACAGCTACTATGTTGACTTCTTTAGCCAATATCGTCCGATCATACCCGTTGTACCCTATGGAAGCCAACCAGTTTATTTTCCCGACAGGAAACAAATGCCAATTCGTATCCTGAGTGATCCAACAACTCTCGAGTATCATCCGTCTAATATTCTGGATTATCATCCTTCCAGAGAAATGCAAGTTGACGAGCCAATTAAATCCAAAACCGAGCAAGACACATCCAGTTGGATGCAAAGTCATTCCGATCAACGAAGATGGCGTTTTGGAACTCCAACTTATAACCCAACAGATTCCAACACTAATTCCATAGCATGTCCATTGAGGTGACATAAGATGAGGGTGATGCAATCTCAAGAAAAGGTGAAAATACAAATGGATCTAAACAAAGATGATAAATAGACGTGGACTGAGGAAGAATCTGAGGAAGACTCCGAAAAAGAAATTTCAAAAGATATAAGTACCGAGGAAGAAATTCCTCATATTTAGAAAAATCCAGGATGTGATTGTCCACCAAATATTGGTTGCCAGCATCACATGCTTCCTATGCCTTATGGATATAATTCTCAAGATCCTTATGTTCAAGAATTTTCGACAGGTTTTCCACCATACACCAGTGTTGTTCTTACCTTCTCGGAACAAGCCAATGAAATAAGAGAATAAGAAGCAACTGCTGAAGCTTTTTACAACTTACCATTTGAAGCGAGCCCCCCTATTCCCGAAAAATCATTATGATATAGTTATGATGGAATACCATGATCCACCACCACAATATGGATACCCGAATGTTATGCCACAATCACAAGAGGAACATTTTGATCGAGCCCTCCATGAAACTGATGACTTAAGGAAGAAGATTGCTACTAAGGGTAGCAAGAAGAAGAAATTTGGAAATAAATTACTACAGAAATGTAGTCAGATGAAGAAGATGATCAAGGATTATATGAAGGATTAGGAATTTGGTTCGTTTGTGTTTGTATCGTTTGTTTCTGTGTTAGTCTTCGTAATATACTCTATCATTAGGACTAGTAGTTATAATCATTTGTATGATATTCTAAGTTGTTGTATGATATTCTGGTTTATAAGATACTCTATCTACCAGTATACAAATAATAATCTTTGGTTCTAAATCCATTCTTTATAATTTCAGATGTCGAACCAAAATAATCCTTCACAAAACCTAGAAGCTTCTAATGCAAGAAGCAATCGAGCTAGAACCGAACCTGCTCAACAGATTCCCGAAAATCTAATAATAAAAATGCAAGAAATGATAACGCAAGATATGAACCCGCTAGTTCAAGCTATGAAGGACGGTTCAGTTCGCAAAATCGAAACCCGACTATCCCATAAGACTGTACAAACCAACAAAACCATAAAAACTATGACTCACCCTAACCCTACTCACCAAGATGAAGGAAGTGATCAAAACTCGAATACTGGTGACAACTTAAATCGAAATTTCAAAAAAAAAAAAACTTAGGATCGAAGGTTGTCTTTTTAAAGATTTCAACACTTATGGACCGAAGGAATTTTAAGGCGACAAGGGCGCCATTGCTGCTTTAAGATGGTTAGAAGAAATAGAATCGATCATGATAATCAGCAACTGTATTGAGAAAGAAAAGATTCAGTATACTTCTTAGATGTTTAAATGTGAAGCATTGGAGTGGTGGAACACCCTTATTATGTCAAAGGGAAGAGATCCCATGTATTAGTTAGCATGGAAAGAGTTTAAAGAGTTGGTACTGCAGAAATTTTGACCAATGCATGAGACGGACTTAATCCAACCAAGTTCCTAAACCATAAGGTGGTCAGGACTAATCTAAAAGACTACAATACTAAGTTCCAAGAGTATTGTAAGTTGGTGCCTCAATTAGTTACTCCCGAATCAAGTAAGTTACCCGATACATTTGGGGTTTACCTAGAGAAATTAGAGATATGGTAAGATCTCACTTACCACAAACAGCCAATTCTGCAATTGAACTGGCTAGTTACATGATGAACGGGTTGATTTGAAATAAAGAAGAAGACAAGAAAGGAGATGATGAAGGAAGGAAGGATACCCGCTTCAAGGGTAAACAAGTGGAAAGAAAGAAGGGAGGATTTACTCCAACATTTCCTCTATGGAAGACTTGCAAAAGACGCCATTTGGGGCGATGCGATTTGAAGTTTCTACTTCCAAAGTCTGTGACTCGTGTAAGCGAACGGGTCATCTCACGACATATTGCTGGAAAAAGAATATGACATGACTTGATTTAATTGCAAATAGATGGGGAATCTCAGCTTTGATTGCCCTAAAACGATAGGGGAACCGGAGAAGGTGCTGGAGGAAGCGGCACCAAGAATGAAGGGAAAAAGGGAAACGCTCGAGTCTTTGTACTCAACACCAAGAAAGCTGCGGACATACCGGGCGCCATCACCGGTACGCTCTTAGTTAATAACTTTTATGCTAGAGTTTTATTTGATTTAGGTGCAATCCAAAGTTTTATAGATTATAAATTTTGTAGTCTATTAAACGAACCTTCAACGAAATTGAATGAAACTGTAAACATTGAAATAGCCAATGGTGAGATAGTTAAGATTTCTGAAACCTTAGAAAATGGAAAGATTTTGTTAGTAGGTTATGTCATACCCGTTCAATTACTGCCCATGACATTAGCCAGTTTTGACGTAGTTCTAGGTATGTACTGGTTATCCGATAACCGTGCCCGTATCATCTGTAAAAAGAAAACCACAAAACTACAAGCTCCTGATAAACGAACAGTACAAATTTCCGGTGACAAAGATGCTGGTCAATTTAGCATAATTTCCATGATTAAAGCTAACAAATGTCTAAACCAAGGTTGTTTAGCATTTATGGCCTATGTTATCGAAGAACCAAAACCAAAAGAGATAAGAGATGTACCTATAGTTGCCGAATTTTCAGATGTCTTTCCCGATGAGTTAGGGTATTCTACCTAATTGAGAAGTCGAGTTTGGAATAGACTTGATGCCTGGAACTGCACCTATAGCCAAAGCCCCATATTGCTAAGCTCCGACAGAAATAAAAGAGTTGAAGAAACAATTGGATGAGCTACTGGAAAAAGGATTCATTCGTCCAAGTTCTTCGCCTTGGGGAGCTCCGATATTATTCGTTAAAAGAAAGACGAATCCATGAGAATGTGTATTGATTATAGAGCCTTGAACAAAGTAACTATTAAGAATCGATATCTGCTACCTAGAGTTGACGACCTATTCGATCAATTGCAAGGAGCGAGCTACTTTTCTAAAATAGGCTTACGTTTATCATCAATTGAAAGTTCAAGAAGATTACATTCCGAAAACGGCGTTTCGCACAAGATATGGATATTATGAGTTCACCGTGATGTCGTTTGGACTCAGTAATGCCCCAACCACATTCATGGATATGATGAACATAATTTTTCAAACCCTATTTAGATAAATTTGTAATCGTATTCATAGACGATATAATCATTTATTCTAAATCGAAAGAAGATCACCAAGTGCCTCTTAGGATCTTACTTGAAATACTTCGGAACGAGAAATTGTACGCAAAATTTTCAAAGTGCAAATTCTGGCTTCAAGAAGTATAATTTCTTGGTCATGTGGTTAATGCCAAAGGAATTCAAGTAGACCCTACTAAGATTGAAGCAATAGCTAAGTGGGAAAATCCAAAATCGCCAACCGAAGTTCGAAGTCTCTTATGTTTGGCGGGATAGTATTGAAGATTCATTGAAAATTTCTCACGTATAGCCGTTCCTTTAACTTCATTAACTCGAAAGAACATCAAGTATGAATGGGGAACTAAACAACAAGATGCATTTGACTTACTTAAACAAAATCTAACCAACGCACCTATACTAGCCTTGCCAGAAGGTACGGAAGATTTCGTTGTATTTAGTGACGCATCCCATTCAGGTTTAGGATGTGTACTAATGCAAAGAATAAAAGTAATAGCTTATGCTTCTCATGAATTAAAAGTGAACGAAAAGAATTATACAACTCACGATCTAGAGTTAGGTGCCATAATTTTACAGATGCTGAATCTCCTTCTTTACCATTATCTTTCTTCAACAATGCCAGTTCTCGTTCTAACTCTACTATCCGTTCAGATTCGCTCGATGCTTATTTTACTGATCGGGTAGTCGAGCGTTTTCTTCTTCTTCTGCAGCTGCTTCTAACTTAGAATCTTCACACATAAACTCAAGAAAATCTTCGTCGTCTTCTTTAGGTTGGTTTAATAGTTGACCATTACACGAGGCTTTCAATTGCTTTATGTCTTCATATGTTAACCCGTCAACAAAACACTTCACTAATTCCCACAACTCGATCTGATGGTGCGGGCACTTTCTGATCATCTCTTTGAAACGGGTAAACGTCTCGCAAAATAGCTCGCCCAGTAACTGTGAAAAATGACAAATCTCCAATCGGGTATCGTTTGTCTTCGAGTGTGAATAATACTCGTTAAGGAACACCTGCTGCATCTCGGCCCAATTTCTAATACTATACATCGGTAAAGAGTTAAACCAGTATTTTGTTTTGTCTTTCAGTGAAAACTGGAATAACCGTAATCGAACCTCGTCTTGTTCAAACGTATCATCACTAATCGATCCACATATATCCAAAAAATCGGACAAGTGTGAATTCGGGTCCTCATAAGCCATCCCGTGAAAATGTGGCACGATGTTAATGTAAGACAGTCGGGAGTTAAACGATTGTTTTCCCGGCACTCGCACATGTGGGACAACCAGGGAAGCTCCATCTGAAATAGCCGGTCTGAACCGACTGTTAACAGCCTGAACCGGGGATATATTATTTCTCCTTTGCCCCTCTGGATTAACCGAACCACCTCTGTTAACCAGAATTCCCTGACCCCTTTCAACTTTATCAGCTCTGTTAACTATGTTTCTCCCAATACCGTTTATACCCATGTTTCGATTAACAAATCCATGTCGTCTCTGGTTACCGGTTTCTTCTACCTCTTCATCCCAATCATTATTCCTCTCATTTATCGGCTCAAACCCCTCATTCTGTCTAACTCGCCAGTTTGTCCCATTACTACCATCTTCTCCCTGGTCTGTATCATTTCATTCCCCTTCTTTATCCTCTGTATGAATATTTACATAATTCTAATAAAGGTTAATTTGAACTCTGTGTCTAGAGGTATTATGTGGGGTTGATGGTCCGACCTGATCATTGTTTCGTTTTTGGTTTATGGACACGCGAGCTGAATTATTTGGGTTCGGTTGTTGGTTGGAATTTACTGGTGGATTTGGGTCATTCTTGGGTGGGTCTTGGTTGTGGTTTGGGTGGAGTATGTTGTCTTCATTGAGTGGGTTAGGGTTTGGATCTTGATTTTGGTGTTGGTTTTGACCTTCAATTTCTGATTCTCTCAACTGAGCTCGGTTCTACAGGGCTAATCTCTTAATCTAGGGCTCGAAAATAAGGGGTGATTGTCTGCTCGAGTGGAAGGTGTGAATAAACATGTTACCTACACAAACAACACACTCCGCATAAAATTGGAAAATAAAATTTAAATTAAATACTGAAAATTAAAACTAAACTTAAAACAAAAATAAACAAGAAAATTAAATGACACGAAAACACTAAGCACACTAACTCCCCAGAAATGGCACCATTTTGATGCTATATTGTCGCTATCTAGTAAAAAATAGTTAAATCAAGTTCCTAATCACCTAAGCAAGCTAAGGTAAGTAGGGTGTCGAACCACGAGTAGTGCGTTGTCAGTGTAACGTGTAACCAATTTCTAATGTTATGAAGTAACAACTAATAGTGTTGATCACACAAGCAAACAAGTTTTGGTTCTAATATTAAGCAAACAATTAAACAACTTTCAAACAATTAATAAATACAAATCACACCTAGATTTCAAGTAAGCAAATATATAGTAATCTCATGTTCACTTAAAAAATTAATTGTCAAAGATTAAATCAGATTGACTAAATAGGCAAACACTAGGCATCAACAATCGCTAACACACGGCACTGGTTATCAAATAGTCTCTGCTAGTGTGACTCAACTAAAGGCAATTGTATGCTTCATCATATTCAAACTATTCAAAACAACCCTATAAGCAATTATCATAGCAACTGCCAAACTAATCGTTCTAATCAAAATAAACCTAAACCGACTGAGTGCACAGTAGTACCAAACATCAATACTCATAGATTAATCATAAAAAATTACAAATTATTCATTCTTAAGACATGAGAAAAACTGTAAAATAAAATACTCTACATCTCGGGTATGATTCGAGAAGACTAGCGAGCATCGTCATCGAAAAGTCTTCAGTTATGATAAGGAAGGCCATTAGGATTGATTAAGATATGATTGGTAGCCCTGGAATTCACTCAAAATCGCCTAACAGCTCCTGAAAGTCGTCATAATTGATAAAGGTTCGTAAAATAGAAGATATAGGTCAAACTCGATTTTTCACGTTTTTATGCCCATCGCGTATCGGGATGGGCATAGCCTCATGTCGTCACGTACCGCGACCTAACAAAACCTCATATTTGGACTCCTCTTGTCGAGAACCCTAAAATTCATATATTATGGGTCCCGTAACTCATTTTCTAGCCCAGCATATGCTCGCTTTACTTCTTGGTCGCTTTTTGTCAACCCATCTTGTTCAGTTTTAGCATCGGCTTTTGGTTTCTAATCCAAACTCTTCCTGAATCCTTATAACACTTCCCAAGACTTGAATTTTTTCTCCAATCTTCCCGAGATATCATTTCATGCTCGTACAAGTCTCCAATTTAGCATATTTAACGATCAGCTATATGAAATACAAAAGCACGTATAAAGTTCTAGAAATATACTCAATAAAACTACAGAATTAACACACTAATATATATACAAAATGCTCGACCATCAGGTTCGTGTGGGGTTGAACACGCCAACTTGCACACATGACATGTTTAGCACCCCTACTTACTAGATAATAATATTTTTTTTTGCGTTAAACGAGTCATGTTTGGGTTCGTATGTCTGACATGTTTTTTGGGTTTGTGTTATGTTTGATAAGACAACCCGCAAACACGACCTATTTAGCACCCTTACTCAGGGCAGATGTGTGTGTATAATATAATATAATATAATATAATATAATATAATATAATATAATATAATATAATATAATATAATATAATATAATATAATATAATATAAATATTGTGTAATGTTGTTGTGCACATGTACAACTGGAAACTGAAGGACAACTCGTGTAGTCAGAGAACATGGCATGAAAGTAATCAAGTTTTGGGTTGGCATATCTAACTTGTTTATAATAAAGGTTGTGTTCAGGTTGACTCGTTTAGTTAAACATGTTGACTCGCCAAACAGTTTAATTTAAACATGTCGACCCACGAACCGGCATGTTTATGACCCATTTAAGCCATTTTTTACAACCCACCAACCCGAATATGTTTACATAATTACATTAAAACTATTACCCGACAACTCGTTTGGCACGCTTAAATAAATGGGTTATATACTAATACGGGCCGTGTTCAATTACACGGTTTTAAGTGCGTGTGGGTTATGGTTGATGTTTTTGACACACTTAAAAATACGGGTTAATGTCATGTTCAGCAATTCAACTCATGAACCGACACTATCGACCCCCCTAGGAAACGTCAAATGGGCTCAGTTTTTCATATACATTCGAAATAATATATTTTTGTCACCGTATATCGACACACCAGTTATATATTATTATATATAATAATTAGAAAGTTTGGTGCCGCTACCAACCGACACCACCCTATTGATCCACAATTTATTTTATTTTTATCGTCTTTTTAGCTTTAGTATCGTAACGAAGTAACCTAAACCGACCGAATTCGTGTCAAGTTACCGCCCAAAGGCCCTGGACCAACAAAGCTTGGGTTTTACCACCGCCCGAGTTACCGACCAAATAAACATCGAGTATTTTTGGTGCCGCTAGGTGTAGATTGGACCCCTTGGCGGCACCGTATTGGCCATTGCAATTTTTTTTTGTTTCGGTACCGTAACGAAAATAACGGACCAAATTCGCATAGACAAAACGTTACGTCCGAGACTGACAACATTTGGGTTTTACACTTTTACTAACTTCCAAGTTTGCCAACCGACACCACTCTATTGATCCACAATTTATTTTATTTTTACCGTCTTTTTAGCTTTAGTACCGTAACGAAAGTAACCTAAACCAACCGAATTCGTGTCGAATTACCGCCCCAAGGCCCTGGACCAACAACGATTGGGTTTTACCACTGCCCGGGTTTATCGACCAACGGTGTCTATGTAGGTTCCCGTACGGATCTTACACGGGATATCGCTATCTACGTAGGTGCGGAATCCCTGCGTAGGTAGTTACGAGCGTAGAATACGTAAAACAATCACACGCGATACAAACGAACACGTTATATATTATAACTTGAAACACGTCTATTACAGACTCTCGGCACGTTCACTGAACTCAACAACTGACTCCTCTCTCGTCACCTAAACAATCCGTCGGCTACAGTATATATAGACACGACAACTTCGCCCGATATGTTCAGGCGAAGTTGTCCATAACTTCGCTCGTTCAACAAGTTCGCCTAGGCGAACTTGTCGACAACTTCGCTTGTTCAACAAGTTCGCCTAAGCGAACTTGTTGACAACTTCGCTTACATACATAAACATAAACTTAAACATAATTACATTACAGACTCGGTTACAAACGCTAGACTATGAACTACTGACATTTATGTACCAACAGACTCCCCCTTGGCAGTAGCTTCATATCTTGATCTTCAAAGCTTGTGTCTTGTAATCTCTCGTCTTCTCTCTTCATCTCTTCAAGCATGCACTCCCTGTCTGCAAGTCAGCTTGAGACAGATTGACTAAGTTCATAGGATCATACACTCTCATGATCTCTTGCTCATCTTCATCCTCCATGACCGCTTCAGCAGTTTCACAATCCACGTACCACCACTTCAAGTCTTTCAAGACGTTCTTGGGCATCACCTTCATCGGCACTTCTTTTAAATGACGGACTGGTTTATACTTCATAACCATCCATGGTTTGCCGTCTGCCCTCATCCCTCTATCTTTGTCTTCTACTAACTTCCCTTTCTGAGGCTTCAGAAGTTCAAACTTTTTATCTTTAATGGCCTCCTTCCAAACAATTTTCCCAATTACTCTCGCCATGTTATCATCACTTCTGTTTATCAGCCCCAGTCTTGCTAAGTCTTTCACCTCACACTCCGGTAAGGTATTCAGGGATCTTAACATCTTCTTGAAGTACTGAATGCCGTCGTAACGTTTGATCACAAATAGTTTCAACTCTTCATCGTACAACCAGCATATGATTCCCTTCTTTGATTCTGCATATCCCTTTATATTATACGACTTTTTGAACATCGTCGGTACTGCTGGCTTCTTCGTCTTTACAAACCACTGAGCGCAGCCTTCCTTCCAGTTTGGCTGATCTTCCCACTCAGTGTTGTCAACCACAGCATCTTCACATATAGTCGACTGTTCAACCACAGGGATCTCATGCTCTACATTTTCTTCAACAATCTCTCCTTCTTCTATCACATTCTCAACCACAATTTCTGCACCAATCTTTTCGATCTCATCGATTGGCAGAACATCATCTTCATTTATCAACTCATCATCCTCTAACATATCGTCTATCTCTTTCAGCGCATCAATCATATCATCAACTATCTCAACATCTTCAACCACATCCACATCATCACCAACAGCAACCACATCATCACCAGCGGCAGACTCCCCCTCAGCTGTGGAAGCCCTAAGAGCTATAGTAGTTCTTGGCAACTCACCACCTGCACCTTCCGGTGCATTGGGATCATCGTCTTGATCATTTCTTCTTTTCGTCCTCAGCTCGTCGCCTCTACAGCTCATCTCCCCCTGAGATGCCAAGAACACTTTCAAGGCATCTATAAATTTCCCGTGCTCAACCAGGAGGGATGCCTGCAGTTGATTTGCTAACACGATGTACCGATAAACACATACCGTGAAACGATAACTGAAACTGAGAACAAAGAAAGAAATCGAAATCGAACAGATCAAGTTCGCTGATATATCGGAGCACAAGTTCACTGTATATTGTAAATAATGAAAATTTTACTGTTTGAAATCCTTATATAGGGTTAGAGTTGGTCAGGCGAAGTTACGGATAACTTCGCCTAGGTGAAGTTATCCACAAGTTCGCCTGATTCAACAACTTCGCCTATATTTTCATAACCAAACCTTATAATTTTGAACAATTTGAATTAGCTCTTTAAAACTTCCCTTTAAGAAATAAACGACATGATCAATTCTAAGTAACCAGTTAAAAATTAATACAACTACAAAACTAAGAAAAACTTATAAAAATTTAACGAATAAGGGATCAAATTTCAGTCTAGTCAGGGACCACCATGTTTTAGAAAAGATCCTAACAGGAATCATACTAACTCCGTGACTGTCACATAGATCCGTGTTTAGCTGTATTATGACATAGAGAAACAGGTTGTACACATGTAAATAACTTAAAATGGTTTTCATCGTTTCTGTGATACGAGTTAAGTTCAATTAATCTCAAAAAATAAGTGGGCAATAACTCAGAGATTAAGATGCCTCCTATCTATTCTCAAAGCGTATTTGGCTTTCCCCAAGTCACCCCGAATTGACTTCGACCCATAGTGTCTGATTAACTTGTAAGTATTCTTTGTCTGCTTCCCGTACTCTTTCTTACTCCATGATTGAGAAGTCTCGATATCTTGAACTCTCGAAGGTTACAATAACTCATAAGTACTAATTTTTTTTTTTTTTAGCAAACATACTTATAGACTTCAGAGTAATAAACAACTGCAAGTCCCGAATCTGGATCACTGCAGTGTCTTGAAACGCTTTCTTCACGGGAATCAGAACACTTACGGGCTCGTGTATGACTGGGTAAACGCTTTTCTGCCTATCATTCGGAAAGATATGTATGAAGACATACAAAACTCTTAAGGAGTTTCCACGTAAAATTGAGTAGATTAGGTTAGTATCACATCTACTTTTACGCACCATAAAAAGTTACCATGACATACAATGACTGTTCTAAGGCCTTTTAAGCCTAATAACTTCACTAGTTAAGCACACACAATCAGTATATATATATCATTTTCCAAGGTTGGATCAATTTTCTGTGAACATAGCAAAGGTACTTCATACGAAGTAGTAGACTTGAAAAGTAATTTCATTTCCCCTAAAAAAAATTTTGACTTCAATCGCCCCGATCACGTCAAAGTCTTCAGGTAAACGGCAATCCTAAAGATCCAATGGATCAACTGGACCGACCACATACAAGTATGTGTCCTTCTAACTAAGTATGAACGACTAATTTTCAGCGACCGAAAGAAAACACATCATAACCGCCCCGGTCACTTTCAGTTATCTGGTTAATGGCGACCCTCATTCTCTACAAGTAGAAACGAGGACCAAAACATATCCGAGGATATGTCCATCAAACTGAGGTAACCGACTAATTTTAAGCAATAGTGACGTTTTTTATTTTTTTTTTATTTTTTTTTTTTTAAATAAACACAAAAAAAACAAGGTTACTCGGGATTGATCATCCCGTTCAGCTCAATTAGGTTTTGAAATCTGGATTTATCAAACGCTTTTGTAAATAAATCAGCGAAATTTTCTAGCGTATCGACCTTTTCGACCTTAATCAGTTTCTTCTCAGCACAATCTCGTATGACATGATGACGAATGTCAATATGTTTAGTTTTACTATGTTTCACGGGATTGTTAATTACTGAGAAGGCAGCAGTGTTATCAATAAAAATAGGAGTGAGTAAGAAATTCAGACCATAGTCGCGCAATTGTTGCTGAATCCACAAAACCTGAGAGCAGCAGTTGGATGCTGCCATATATTCAGCTTCGCACGTTGAGATTGCGACTGATGTCTGTTTCTTGCACTGCCAGGAAACTAATCTTCCACCGAGAAACTGACATCCTCCTGTTGCGACACACTCAGCAGATTGTGCTTAAGTTCTTCAACAAAGTTCACATTTTCTAACGTCATCTTCCCGTTAGTTACCGTACCCCTTCCTGTTATTTTGCCTCCACTCTCACCGGCAAAACTGACTCTCGCTCCTTGAACAGGTTTTAAATCTTGTAACAAATCCTTGTTACCAGTCATGTGCCGGGAACAGCCGCTGTCCACAACCCAAAGATTATTGGAAGCCCTGTTCAACTGTTCCTGCACAAACAAAAGAGATTATTAAAATTTGGGGACCCAAGACCTCTTGGTCTTGGGTCGATTAACCTTCTTAACAGAACTCACACACCTTGGCTGACCAAAATTAGCATTAGAAAATTTTCCACGAGTCCTAACAGGATACCTCCTTGGAGACTGATAGTGAGGCCAACCAAACCGAAGAACATTAAGAGAATCAAAAGAATTATAGCATTTGGTTTGGTTATTAGTAGTGTAAAAACGAGATGTGTTTCTTTGAAAACCTGTATTATCTCTCAAATTTGAATGGTTTTCATTTTTAACATTTAAACGATTACCAAAAACATTAGTCTCAGTTTTCGAGGGCCTCACCTCTCTGAAACGCTGCTTCAGAGGGCAATCAGCAACAAGGTGCCCTGTTTGATTACATCTAAAACAACACCTATGTTCAGCTTTCTTTTCAGCAGATGTTTTAGATGTGGAGGCAGTATTACCAACCGTACGTCTCACATAAGGTGGGACATATGGGTTGAGTGGAGTACTCCTTTTAGTTGATTTAACTTTTTCTCCACTAGTGGGTAACACTTCCTTCTCTTTTGTCTTACCCGACTCGGATGACTTATTCGAATCAGATGAGACTGGACTTGAAATAGAAATTTTAACTTTTGAGACAGGCGAACTTGTTTCGCCTTTACTAACTTCCGGTACTTTACCAGTTTCCTTAGCAGGACCTGTCTGATCAGTTACAAAATTAACAGATTCATGAACACTAGGATTGAAAGTATAATTATGGTTATAAGGTGGTGGAACCTCATGGTAACCAATTCCTCCCCTCTTAGGTGAGGAACCTTGATCACTAACGAGGTGATCAAGAATAGCAGAGGAATTCCGGAATTGCTCCAGTTTCCTATTTAGTTCCACCACTTTTACCTGGTGATCAGCAATCTGTTTTTCTTTCTCAGCGATTAACTTGGTTTTCTCTTCTAAAACCTCGTAGCTTAGATCGATCACATCAATTTTTTCAGCTAATTTTGTTTTTAAACTTTTAACGTCTTTTTCACAAGCTTTAATTTTTATTTTATAATTATTTTCTCTTGTCTTTGTGAAGTGATGATCTTCTTTCAAGGTTTTAAATTCGGCATCCAACTTAACATACTGATCAGTAATTGTAGCAAGCTGTTCAGACAAGTTCTCACATTTAGTACAGATAGGTTTAGTACATACCTCGGAGTTCTGGTCATCAGCCATGAAAGCTTTTTCATTTTCAGCAGCTTTCATACATTCTTCAGCTGCAACCTTCGCCATGTGTGCCTGCTCAAAGAGTTCTCCAGAGAACATGTTCCAGTTGTATTCACCAGCATCAGACATCATGGCATTATTCCCATTGTTATTTCCACTTTGCTGTGTAATCCTCCCCTGACTACGTTCTACACGTGCATTAGTGCGCTCCTTTGCAAAGTGTCCATTTTGTTGACAATTGTAACACCTCACCCTTGACTTATCAAATCCTGGCTTTCCACCTACGAACTTTCTGCCAGTCTTCTTCATGAAACGCTTCACTCTTCTGACTATCATCGCCATCTGCCACTGCAGATCCATCTCCTCCAGATCATCAGGATCGATCTGGTCATAGTCTTCTTCCAAAGCAGCAGGGTCCACAATCTTCCCTTGTATGTAGTTCTCGTAAGAAGCAATAAAAGATGCATAGAGTGCAAACTGCTCTTCAGCAGATTTGACACTCATTGGCATCTTAGAGTAGTTATTGCTTGAAGCACTGGGAGAGAAACTACTCTTGGATGCTTGAGGTTTCGAAGCACTTGATCCTCCAGCAACAAAGCAAACATCACCGTTCATGTTTACTGACACATTTCCTTCATGAGAAGAGTTAGAACCTGACTCTCCTTTGGAGTAGTAAGCAGCAGATTGAGACTTCGAACTTGAGCCTGAGTTAACTTTGGCACCATACATACCAGGGTCTTGAACCTGATCCGTTGGTGTCTCTTTACGAACCATATTAAGCTCAAAGGTTCTGAGCTTGTTTACTGCTGTCTCCAAGTCATAATCAGGAAAGTCTTTGTCTTCCCTCATTAGAACAGTGTACATTTCCCACTTCGGTGGGAGAGCATCGAGAAGCTTCTCAACTATTTCCTCCTCTCTGTAAGCAATAGAATAGTTGTTCAGCTCTGTCATTAGATGATAATATCGGGTGATAATATCATCGAGCGATTCGTTCTTCAAATACTTGAAGACAGAGAACTGAGTCTTTAACAGCTTAATCTTCGAGGCACGAATACCCACGTTCCCTTCGAATCTATTCTCAAGAGCATCCCAAAGCTCTCGTGCAGAAGTGTACTTCCTGAATGTATGGAGAATCTCTTGAGGAAGAGCCATAGTAATTGCAGCATGGGCCTTGCTCTCGGCCTCATACATCTTTTTCTCTTCTTCCTCCATCTTGCTGTACTTCTTTACCACATCCCGACCTTCGTATTCCATTGTCGGTGGAATATATCCATCCTGGATGCACACCCACATCTTTGCATCCTGGTATTTAATATACTGAATGAACCTATCCTTCCACGCCACAAAGTCGGTTCCTTTCATCAACCTTGGGGCCTTAGTAGCCGACCCCGCTTCAACTTCCATTTTGACTAACTCTGAGATGTTAATCGGCGACATCTTCTCGAAAACAAGAAAAACCCGAAAAAAAAACAAAAATTCTTCCAAACAGTACTATAGGCGAAGTTAAGGATAACTTCGCTTAAGTGTTAACTTCACTGGAAAATCCTTAAATTCGCGTGACTTGGCGAAGTTGAGAATAACTTCGCTTAAGGTAAGCGAACTTAGGAGGTAAGCGAAGTTGAGGTTAACTTCGCTTAGGCGAACTTATGAGGTAGGCGAAGTTGTGGTTAACTTCGCTCAACCTTATATCTTCGCCGAAACCCTACTTCCAGCGTCGGCAACTTCGCCTGAAGAACAACAACTTCGCCCGAAGAACACTGAAAATATTCAGATCTGTTTTCGACGATTTAGCAGTTTCCGGTCGGTGTGACGGCTTGAATATGACTGTATAAGGTGAGTATAACACAATATCAACGAAAACGCGTCCCGCGAATAGGTCAAACGAGACGTTTTCTACACCCGCGTGAAATCCCGAACCACACAATCGAGCCAAAGCTCTGATACCAATTGTAGGTTCCCGTACGGATCTTACACGGGATATCGCTATCTACGTAGGTGCGGAATCCCTGCGTAGGTAGTTACGAGCGTAGAATACGTAAAACAATCACACGCGATACAAACGAACACGTTATATATTATAACTTGAAACACGTCTATTACAGACTCTCGGCACGTTCACTGAACTCAACAACTGACTCCTCTCTCGTCACCTAAACAATCCGTCGGCTACAGTATATATAGACACGACAACTTCGCCCGATATGTTCAGGCGAAGTTGTCCATAACTTCGCTCGTTCAACAAGTTCGCCTAGGCGAACTTGTCGACAACTTCGCTTGTTCAACAAGTTCGCCTAAGCGAACTTGTTGACAACTTCGCTTACATACATAAACATAAACTTAAACATAATTACATTACAGACTCGGTTACAAACGCTAGACTATGAACTACTGACATTTATGTACCAACAGTCTATACCTTAACGAGCGTACCCGATAATATCTGTATTAAGGTCGACTTACAGTCATATAACACGGGTTTTACAACATTCGAGTTTCATCGCTGGGGTTTATCAGGCGGCGCAACGGTCCGGGTAAACACTAGTTAAAAATAAATTATGGATCTGATTGTTGAGGTATAATTTTGTGGGTAAAGTTAAAATATAAAGGGAGACAAAAATGAGAAGTGTGAGAAGGATTTATAACCACACAAAAAACCCCTTAAAATAAATTTAAATAAAATAATAAAAAATCATAACTCAAAATATAAATAAAAAATTTTAAAAACTAAAATGTTTCGGCTATCATTCCCGTTAAAAAAAATAAAAAATACAAAAAAAATTGACGAAAAGAAACAATGACGAAAGTGAACAAAATACATAATAGATCGCAAAATATAACACAATGCCGAACAAAATATAACACAATATTGAGTAATATAACACAATATAAAAAAAACACAATGTAAAGGAAAAAAGAAACAATCAATGACGAAAATAAACACAAAACACAATGATAAACAAAAAGACATTACGACTTTCTTCACTTACCATTGTGTTGTTTTTTTATGAGAACGAGAAAGACGGTGAAAACATTTTTGTGTTTTTAGTTTTTTCGTTTTTTTATTAAATTTTGAGTTGTGATTTTTTTTATCTATTATTTTAAAAAAATTTTAGGGGTTTCTTTGTGTGGCTACAAAGCCTTCTCATTCTTCTAATTTTTGTTCCCCTTTGTATAATAAGTTGACCCTAATTTCATCGACAGGCGAAACGGACCCTGCTAATGAAACATGAAGCTGAAACCAAATCAAATAATTTTTTAGTTGAACCCGTGAATATGTTTAGCTAAGCGAGTCATTCTTAGGTTGATGTGACGGGTTTGCTGGTTAACCTATTTAGTTTATATTTTGTTTTTTGAAATGTGTTTTATGCAAAACAGATTGGATATATTTTGCTAAAATTGAAAATATTAGTTTTAAATGTAGTTATTGTCTATGCATCTGTTTTTCTTTTTTTTTTTTAATGCAATTTTGGAGCATATATATGCAAAAAAGGAAATTTTTGGGTTAAAAATAAAATGGGTCGTGTTGGTGTTAACTTACGAAATATATGGTCATGTTCGGCTCAAAATTTCCGGTTTATTATTTAAAGGTTTATTATTTATTTTTCACCAAGATTACGAGGTCTCAAAAACATTTCCTTATTTACAACTATTTGTCATGCAAGTTCTTTACTATGTGGGAGGTCTACATGGTGTTCTTCCTACGGGTTGTGGGTCTCACACCATGACTATGCCAACAACGTAATCATTTTAGATTTTTGATATTTAACTGGGGCCGCATGAAGACCGACCACGTGGTATGTTTTTAGGAGCTTGAATGAAGAACTAGTGTGTGCAATATATAAACTAATAATTTTCTCATATTATTTTTTAATTAATGCAATTTAGTTTCAAGATTGATGGTTATGATGACAGACTTGATTAAAGTATTAAAAAAATGTTATGCAGGATTGCAGGTACATAGCGGTGATGATTCAAATGGTCTGTTTAGTTATTTAAAAGCTAGAATACTTGATAAAACATTGAAGATGCTTGTTACATACGTGATCAATACTTATTAACTCGTCTTTTAGAAAATTACTGTCTTGTGTATGCAATGAGTTCTCGACGGTTCATGAATTGAGCAATGTACATGTTACGTACGTGATCAATACTTGTTAACTCGTTTGGCTTATTTTTTTAGGTATTTGAATTATTGGTTGATATTTGATAATGTAGATATTCATTTACGTGATCAATGAAGAAACACTAACCGGACCCCGGGCAGATTACTGGTAACCTGGGGGTTAGATAGATGTTTCCCACGAGGGGTTAGACCCTGAGAAGATGGTTCTTCTGATAACCTGCAAAACAGACACCGTGAGCTTGTCACTGAGAAGGGGGGGTTCCTCCTTGTGACCACCCTCCGGCGTGAGAATCAGACTAGATTGCTCTTTAAATATAAGTGTATATTAAGAGATTGCTAGAGCAGATATCAGGTATAATATGATGATACAAGATAAGATGAGATGGTCATACCATTTGTGGTATTTATAGCCGAAGGTAGGTTTCCAAGGAGGTGTGGCCGGCTGCAACAGTGTTCCTGTTTTACCAACAGTGGCCTACGCACGTGCCCTGCTGGTAGTTGGTGGGTAGGCAGCGGCTGATAGTGACCAGGCCTGCTGTGTACTATTCCTTTTCCACCAACTGCCGGCTACGCACGTGGTATGGCAGTAGTTGGTGAGTAGGCAGCGGCTAATAGTGACACAGTACAGGAGCATGCTGCTCGCCATACTGTTGTCAATAAGCTGTCGTATCTTTAGTCAGATCTTTTTCCCATACCTCGTCAGGTACAGTACAGAAGATCTTCCTGTATCGTACGGACTGGCTTATTTGGGCGGGAGTATTCCCCCTCCCGCCCTTGTGCGGGATTGTTCCCGGCTTTGCTCATTCCTTCAGGTGACACTGAGTGATTGAGAGCTAAGTGCCTTGTGCGTGTAGCCTTGCTGCGCGAGTGGCTTTCCCTGATGGCTTGTATCCGAGGCTGCGGGGACAGGCGGAGTCCTTCACCATTGGGAGGCATTTCCTGCGGGAACAGCTTGCGTACTGCGCGTAAGGACGTCACGTCTCTGAGCATGGTTGGTCCTGCGGATCCAGTTGGTTTCTGCGTAGACGTTCCTCTTCAAGGTGAGTCTTGCGGGTCCAACTGGGCTCTGCTGGGACCTACCTCTTCAAGTCCCCCCAGTCCAATGTTCTTCTCATGAGTGTTTAATAAAGTGAGGTGAACTTTTGGACTTAAGCAAAGGGTTTTTGAAAAGGGTTTTTTAAGGTTTTCCATGGGGATTTTTCCCGCGGAAGTCCTTGTCACTTGCAGAAATTCCCGAGTTTCCTGCTTGGTCTTTGGGTATGATGCGGGTAGGTCTGTAACCTCCTTGCAAGTCAGGAGCGTTGAGTCCCACTTGTGTGTATTCTCCATGAGGTTTTGGTAGTTTTGAACATAGTGATCAATTATGTTAAAACCACAAATTCCATCCTGGAGCTTCAAACAACGTAGTTCTCGACGTTCCCGCTATGCGGGGATGTTATTTCCGTTTCCGCAAGCATTGCCCAGAAGATCCTTCTTGGTTTCAATTCCCAGCGGAGCGCTAGGTATGTGAAGGGTTTTGCCTTAACACTGTACCTGCGCTCGTCTTACGGTTACTTTACTTCCAAGGTATTCCTGGCGTCAATTCCCTGCGGGTGCTAGGTATGTGAAGGGTTTTGCCTTTACACTGTACCCGCACCCGTCTTATAGTAACTTGGTTGCCGAGGTATACTTGGCTTCAATTCCCTGCGGGTGCTAGGTGTGTGAAGGGTTTTGCCTTAACACTGTACCCGCATCCGTCTTACGGTTACTTGTTCGCCAAGGTTTTCTTGGCTTCAATTCCCTGCGGGTGCTAGGTATGTGAAGGGTTTTGCCTTAACACTGTACCCGCATCCGTCTTACGGTTACTTGTTTGCCAAGGTTTACTTGGCTTCAATTCCCTGCGGGTGCTAGGTATGTGAAGGGTTTTGCCTTAACACTGTACCCGCATCCGTCTTACGGTTACTTGTTTGCCAAGGTTTTCTTGGCTTCAATTCCCTGCGGGTGCTAGGTATGTGAAGGGTTTTGCCTTAACACTTTACCCGCCTCCGTCTTACGGTTACTTGTTTGCCAAGGTAAGGGGTATTTTCCCGCTTACTTTTTAATCTTTTTAAATTTTGAATTTTGAAATTCGAAGAGTTGGTGGAAGGATAAGAACAGTCCAAACCTCTGAAACGTCGTGCGACGGTTTCTTCTGACTGTGTCAGATCGTGCAGGAAGTTATGGTGACGTGACAGTACATGGTCATTCCAGACGCTTTTTTAGGCGCGTGGGCGCGTGGCCGCGAAATTAATGGTATGCGTCCTGTCAACAGCTGTTGCCAGCTTGCTTTTTGCCACGTGTCATAGTTTCATTGCACCTTCATTTTCTCTCTCTTCCGCATTAATTTCATCGCATTAATTGCGATTAGTATATAAAGGGGGAGAGGGTTCTTTGTAATCCACACTTTCACTCTTCTCTTCATCTTCTTTGCGATTTCCGGCGAATACTCACCTTTTCAGGCAAGCATTCTCCCGAAATCGTTTTCTTCTTCTTTTACAAGATGTCTCGTGATCTCGAATCTACAGTCGATGACAAGAGTACTGCTGGCGAGTGCCAGTGTGCTCTGCCTGGCGATCTGTATCGGTACGTCGTCAGGAAGTTCATGCTCGAGTCTCTCGAGCCTGAGTTTCCTGAACCCCATCAGACGGTGTACGATGCCCCCAGAGGCAAGATCGGGGTTTATGCCGCATTCTTTGTTTATGGGAATCTTAGGTTCCCATTGACAAAGTTTGTTTACCGTGTCCTTGAGAGGCACGGTGTTCATTTGACCGAGTTGCACCCCATGGCGATCGCCAAGATTCGCCACTTCGAGTGGGTGTGCCGGATTTTGGGCATCGAGCCCTATGTCGACCGCCTGATGACCTTCTATACTTGGAGGTGCATCCAGGGGTGGTACACGTTGACAACCCGGATTAAGGGTTTAAAGATCTGCGCGACCGAGCGCAGTCTTCGCTCGTGGAAGCGGGAGTTCTTCTTCATATCCGCTCGCGCCATCCCCATTGCCATGAAATTCAAGAACGGGCAAGCACTTCCCAGCCTTCACGCCTCCAACTACCAGGAGGCGGAATGGTTTGCGAAGATATCTCGGGTCCAATCTCCGGTTTACCGGTTTGCGGAGTCCGGGATGGTGATGCTGGGGATGAGCCGGGTGTGGAAGGCTGCCGATGCGCAAAAGATCCCAATCGTCCTCGAATACGGTTCGAACTCTGTTCCTTACGGTATGCTTTGTTTCTTTTTGTTGATTTTGAAATTTCTTCTAACTTCTTTCCTGTTTATTTCAGAGGGGAACGACTTGCAGTCGCTCCTGAACCCGCGGGAGGCTGACGGTCCCGCTCGGATGGGTACTCGCGCTCTAGACGAGAACGAGTTGCCCATCCTAGAACAAACGGCGGATCGGTTCGTGGAGGTCTATCCGCTAGGCCATGAGATCCTTAGCGCCCGTCGGCCAGGTAAGGCGCTATTCGACCCTCGACCCCTCAATGTTGAAACCTCTGCTGGAATTCCTTTAATCGTATGTTCTGATGAGGAATCCGCAGATGGTCCTCCGTTGATGCGGAAGAAGAAGGCTGCCGGCGGGAAGGGGAAGGAGAAGGTGGCCTCCACTGCCGATCCAGCGCCTCGGTCTGACTCGGAGACCGAGAGCGAAGAGGTGGCGGGGAATCCCGGTGGTGATAAGATCACCATTCCGGAGGCTGTGACAACTGTCACCGAAGAGCCCAGGATGACAACGGTGACCGGCGTGAAGAGGCCGGCTCCATCGGGTTCATCCCCGCCCGTCCGTACTTTCAGGCTCAAGAAAACCCGTAAGTACAAATTTCCTTTAGCTTTTATCTTCATAGCTTAATATCATTTAACACTTTTCTTCTTTACGCAGGCGTGGATGTTAACGCATTCCAGGGTGGAGTGCAGAGTAGTACCTCCCCGCCAATGACGGTAGGCTTGGTCAGCCTACCTGAGGCGTCGACCCAGGCGCCTGCGCCTGCTTCCGATGGTTCAGTTGCTCACTCCTTTGAGCCGACTGTTCCAGCTGAGATGACGTCACCGCCGGCTGTGAGTGCTATTTTTACAGCATCTTTCACCGAGCCGGCGGTTACTTTTGCTGCGGATTCCGCGGCGGCAACCGCGGCGGCTGCTACCATGCCCCCGCCATCGGCAACGACGGCCGATCCATCAGGTACGCATGGGGCTTCTCGCCAATCTCTGCCACCTTCCCATCTGCCTGACCTCTTGGATGGATTTCCGTTGGGTTCAGGTGATGGGTTCGGCGGCTATCGGCCTGTAATTGACCCTACAGGTGCGTAGGGTTCTTTTGGCCCATTTTATATATATATTTTCTTTATCATCTTTTCGTAACTGCTTTATGTTTTTTGCAGTGTCGGATTCCAATGAAGTGTATGTTCCACGATGGAACATTCGCCGAGGAACAACCCTTCGTACCCCTGTGGAGTGCGTGGAATGGGCTCGCCACGCTGCTCCCAGTGGTGCGTTGGGGGAAGCCATGGCTAGCTACCAGGAGGGTAGGCTAACCAATGAGCTTCGGGTTCTCCTGGCCCGGATGCAGCCGCGTGTCGAGCTACTTTGTCGTGAAAAAGACAAGTTAAAAGCAGCTCGCCTTAAAGAAGTGGCTCAGGCGCGGGCTGTCCGGGAGGAGAACCAAAGGCTTTCCGCCGTAGCTGCGGAAAAGGAGAAGGCCTTCAAGGCCCTCGAGGTTGAAGTTCAGGCACGACTCGAGGCCCGTTCCAAGGCTGCCCAAGCTGTTAATGAACAGCTTCGGCAGGCTAAGGAAACTGCAAGGAACGCAACCGAGAGGGCCACCAAGGCTGAAGCTGTTGCTGAGCCTCTACGCGTGGAGAATGAAGAACTTAAAGCCAAATTAGAGGCTCTCCAGCAGGCTCATGATGCCTTGGCGATGGAAGACGCCAAAAAGCTCCAAGAAATCCTGGACCAGAGGGGGGTGCTTGACCATGCTGAGCGTAAGCTGAAGGGCGTCGAAGATGCTGCGGCTAAAGAAGTGTTGCTTGCCAACCTCAACAAGAGTGAAGCCGATCGCGCCCGTAACGAAGCTCAAGCTGCCCTCCAAGAAGCCCTGGTTGCCAAGGAATGGCTTCTTCGAGAAGCGTTGTCTCAGGTAAGCTTTTCTTGTCTTTACGCTTTTCTTTGTAAATAGAAAAGGTTTTGACACTTGTATATTTTCTTTTGTAGGTTGTGCATCGGGTCTTTGCTGAGACCTCTTACGATGATGCTATGAGCGCAGCCCTCAACGCTTCTCACGAGGATGGGGAAAAGGTCGGCTTCCTGCTTGGTCTAGGGTTCGTTGAGAAAGGCATCCCGCCTTCCAACTTCCCTTTGTACAATGTTGATACTGAAGCTGTTTACGACCAAGCAGTGAATCAGTACGCCGCCTTCCCGCATCCGGTGGTGGAGAAGGTGAATGAAGTTGCTGCTGCTGATGATGGGCTAGCTATCCTTAAGGCTTTCCTTGAACTGCCACGCTCTACTGACGGTGCTGGTCCAAGTGGAAGTGGCCCTGAAGCCTGATCCTGAAGATCCCTTCCCACTGCTAGGATAGATTTAGCTTGTATAGATTTATTTTCTTGTAGGCGGGTAGTTACCCGGCCATTCTTGTAATGAATCATTGTGAAATATAAATCTTTGTGCGGGTAAGACCGCTTCTTTTATTGGATTCCTTGCTTTATAAACGTTATATGACTTGCATACTTTAGTTTAAATTAGCAATTTTCCAAGTGTAGAATAAGTTAACCTTTGAACGTGGTAGATAATAGGTGTGAAGTTTTGCTTCCTCTTTTGTGATTGTGCGGGTAAGACCGTCCCTTGCACTTAGTAGGATGGCTAAACTTTACCTGCGTCTAACCTGCGTGTAGGTTTTCCTCATCTTTTCTGAGGATAAGTTAACCTTTGAACGTGGTAGATAATAGGTGTGAAGTTTTGCTTCCTCTTTCGTGATTGTGCGGGTAGGACCGTCACTTGCACTTAGTAGGATGGCTAAACTTTACCTTTATCTGACCTGCGTGTAGTTTTCCTCATCCTTTCTGAGGATAAGTTAACCTTTGAACGTGGTAGATAATAAGTGTGAAGTTTTGCTTCCTCTTTCGTGATTGTGCGGGTAGGACCGTCACTTGCACTTAGTAGGATGGCTAAACTTTACCTGCGTCTAAACTGCGTGTAGGTTTTCCTCATCCTTTTGTTAGAAATTCTGTTTTGAACCGTTCGACGCGCGGTTGTCAATAGGTTAGTGTTCAGTTCCCTTTTTCATGATTCATGCGGATAGACCGGCACTTTCATTTAATGGGACTGAACTTTTCCCCTTCAACTGACCTGCGTGAAGGTTTGTCGTTTTTTGGGTTTATGCGGGTTTTGCCGCCTTCCCCACGCAACGACTTTCCACGTATTTATGCAGTGAAAACCGGCATATCCGTGTTGAATAAATTAACCGTTCGACGCGCGGTTGTCAATAGGTTAGTGTTCAGTTCCCTTTTTCATGATTCATGCGGATAGACCGGCACTTTCATTTAATGGGAGGACTGAACTTTTCCCCTTCAACTGACCTGCGTGAAGGTTTGTCGTTTTTTGGGTTTATGCGGGTTTTGCCGCCTTCCCCACGCAACGACTTTCACACTTATGTATGCGGTGAAACCGGCATTAGTGTTGATAGTTCATAAGAGTATAAATGTAAAATCATCAGCGTCGATGTTTTAAAGAGAATCATTTCTATTAGAAGTGGCTCTTGGCCTTTTCTTTACAAATTTGGAATTGATTTACATGCAAACTGTGTAATTGAGCTCCCTTCCATGTTGGGATGGGAGTGCCATCGAGCCGATACGCACCTAGTTCGGGATCTCGTTCTTTACGCAGCATGTAGTCTCCACATTGAAGCCGGAATTTTATTCGTGTTTTCCCCAGCTGGGGTTCTACACGCATCAGCCTGCTCAGCGTTCATTGCGCCACGAGGTGCGCGAGCGTCCCATCTCTGACAAATGCTTCGACCATGTCCTTTACGTCTATGCATTCTTCGGTGTTGTGGCCTTTTGTCCTGTGAAAGTCACAGTATTTGCTCCGATCAGCATTGTGACGATGTCGGATTATTTGAGGCTTTGGCCATGGGAGATCCTCGGTGGCGAATATCTCGGTGACGCTTTTGGTGAGCGGCGTCCATCTGGAGTTCTTGTTTGACTCTACGTTATCCCTTCCGCCTAACCGATGCTGCAAGCCGGATGAGGTGTCAAAGTTTACCCTTGACTGCCAAATGCCTAGCTTCCGCTTTTTGTTTAATCGGGCGGTAAGGACGTTGTCTTCCCTTGTTTTCTGGGTGTAGAGGTTTGTGCTCTGTGGGAGATCTCTACCCAGTTGCTTCTCCGTTTCCGCAAAGCGTTTAGCTGCTGTCATGATGGCATCCCATGTGGATGGCATGCCATCTTTACCCGTTAAGGTGCGGATAAGCTCTGGGTCGTTCGCGCCCTGGATAAAGGCAGCGCGAACAAGATCTTCGCTAATGTTACCCAGGCTTAGCTTCTTCGAGTTGAAGCGAGTGATGAAGTCTAGCAAAGATTCATCTTTTTCTCGAATGCACTTGAGGATTGTCCATTGCTCCTCGGTATACTTTCGTTGTTGGCTAAAGTGTTGCTAAACTTCTGTTGGAAGTCAGCCCAGTCGTAGATGTGGTTGACCGGTAGACGATCGAACCACGCTCTAGCAGCCCCCACAAGCGTCATTTGGAACATGTAACACCACGTAGGTTCCGTCCAACTACTGACGGTTGCCTCCGCTATGAACCTGTTCAAATGATCGTCTGGATCAGATATACCATCATATGTGCCTATGCTGGACATTTGTTTGGCACTTTTTGGGGCAATTGCTTCTGCAATGTCCCTTGCAAATTTGGACGTTCCCGCATTTGCAACTTTTGGTCTGAATGTTTAGGAGAAGTCTCGCGGACTTCCACCTGTGCTTTTTGGTTTGAAGGCTTGTCCAAAATGCCTTCTCGGTTGGGAATCCGTTTCCTTACGCTTCCCTTTTGCCCTATGGCGAGGGTTCGCGTCGGAGTCGGATTCCTCCGAGTCATCCAAGTAATCTTCGAATTCGTCAGCCTGTTGGACGGAACGCAAGCGTTCGTCCAACTCAGTTTGGAATTCCCTCTGACGTGCCTCCGCCCATGCCTTAACTTCATCGAGTGTTTGGCGGGGGAGTCTTGTTCGTTTCTCTAACTGGGTATCGGTGAATCCCAGTGAGCGATTATTTACTGCACTTGCCCCAGCTTGGGTAGCTGGGGTAGTGTTCGTAAAATTTACTTCACTTGCCCCGGCTTGGGTAGCCGGGGTAGTGTTTGTAAAAACTGTGTTGCCGGTATTCCCCTCAGTAGCTGGGGTTGTGGTTACCGGAATTTCTTTAACCATCTTAAAAGTTTGAAAAAACTGTTGAAAAATGAAGTTCTAGCTTTTATGCACGGATGGCACCAATGAAGAAACACTAACCGGACCCCGGGCAGATTACTGGTAACCTGGGGGTTAGATAGATGTTTCCCACGAGGGGTTAGACCCTGAGAAGATGGTTCTTCTGATAACCTGCAAAACAGACACCGTGAGCTTGTCACTGAGAAGGGGGGGTTCCTCCTTGTGACCACCCTCCGGCGTGAGAATCAGACTAGATTGCTCTTTAAATATAAGTGTATATTAAGAGATTGCTAGAGCAGATATCAGGTATAATATGATGATACAAGATAAGATGAGATGGTCATACCATTTGTGGTATTTATAGCCGAAGGTAGGTTTCCAAGGAGGTGTGGCCGGCTGCAACAGTGTTCCTGTTCTACCAACAGTGGCCTACGCACGTGCCCTGCTGGTAGTTGGTGGGTAGGCAGCGGCTGATAGTGACCAGGCCTGCTGTGTACTATTCCTTTTCCACCAACTGCCGGCTACGCACGTGGTATGGCAGTAGTTGGTGAGTAGGCAGCGGCTAATAGTGACACAGTACAGGAGCATGCTGCTCGCCATACTGTTGTCAATAAGCTGTCGTATCTTTAGTCAGATCTTTTTCCCATACCTCGTCAGGTACAGTACAGAAGATCTTCCTGTATCGTACGGACTGGCTTATTTGGGCGGGAGTATTCCCCCTCCCGCCCTTGTGCGGGATTGTTCCCGGCTTTGCTCATTCCTTCAGGTGACACTGAGTGATTGAGAGCTAAGTGCCTTGTGCGTGTAGCCTTGCTGCGCGGGTGGCCTTCCCTGATGGCTTGTATCCGAGGCTGCGGGGGACAGGCGGAGTCCTTCACCATTGGGAGGCATTTCCTGCGGGAACAGCTTGCGTACTGCGCGTAAGGACGTCACGTCTCTGAGCATGGTTGGTCCTGCGGATCCAGTTGGTTTCTACGCAGACGTTCCTCTTCAAGGTGAGTCTTGCGGGTCCAACTGGGCTCTGCTGGGACCTACCTCTTCAGCAATGTACATGGTAATTTTAGGGATGATCAAGTACTAACTTTAAGTGTTAGCCTTAACAATAATAACTAGTCAGTCTTTAATCATGTTACGCTTCAATCACAAAAAACCGGTTTGGGACCGATTTTAGGCAAACCGAACCAAACCGGTTTGGGTTTAAAACCGGTTTCACCCAAACCGGTTCCAAACCGACCCAAACCGCCAGTTTCAGGACCGGTTCCCTTTAAGATATACAAAATCGGTTTTAAAAAGCCGAACCAGTTTATAAACCGAACTGACGTGACCAAGCCGGCCTATCTTGCTTCTAAACCGGTTTATAAACCGAATCGGTTTGAGTCAAACCGGTTTTGACCAGCGTTGACCAAAACGGTTCGGTTTGAATTAAAAATCAGTTTTGTAGAGGTACATATGACATACCCACTAAACTAGCACATGCACCCATTCATCAATGAGTTGGGCTTACGGGCCCACTTGATAATAAGCACCAGTGCACCACCATATCATCATGTGACTGAAGTTCAAATGAAATGGGCCCACTTGAACTAGTTAGAAAGTGGCTATCCTTTTCGGTTTTTTTAATTTTTTTATATGCCACTTAATCAAATTCTAGATGTTAACATATTTGTTTTTTTTACATTCTTTCTTTATTTTTCTTAAAAAAGTGTTAAAACTTTAAAAATCTAAAATACATGAAAGAGATAATAACATCACTCAATTTTATAAAGAAAAAGCCTAAAAAAATAGTGTTTTCATGTTTATAACAAATTGTTTTTTAAGAACCGGCATTCTTCAAATTTAAAGAGTCCCGATGCCCCACTCTGGTCAGGCTATGTTGTTTTAATCGGGTCCACGCTGGCTTCAGAGTTTGGGTTGGATGTTCAACCGGGAAACCATACTGCCGAATGCAATTTGATACCCGTTGTGTCACCACAAGAGCAAGACTCTCTAGCGTAGTATACGGTGAGATGAACACCCGGGTGGGCTCAGGGTTCGAACTGACAACCTTTAGACAATGCCTAGCTCAAATCCTTCATTGTCAAACTTGGGTCTCCATTGGAGAACCCAAGCCTCCTACCGCTAGGCCACAAATAGTTATTATTATGTTTTTCTTAATATTTTTCATTAATTGAATAATAAAGCTCCTTTAAACATTTTTTTTTGGAAAATTACCAAAATGGCCTTTTTGAAGACAGAGAAATGGCTAAATAGCCTTAAATTCCTACACATTCCTAAAATAGCCCATCAAATTTGAACTGAGAATACGAGATTTGGAAAAATCTTTAGGCCAATAGAATCCTAACAAGTGTCAAACTTTTTCAAAATCCGATGATTTTTTAAAAATGTTGGGGGACCAGTCCATATTTTTCATTAAATGTTCTAAAAAAAGCAGTTCTTTCTGACAGTTTAACAATGTTACCTAATGGATTCCCTCAACTTCCAAAAATGGGAAATCGTGCCTTCAAAACTCAGTCTCTCTAGACGCATTTCGGATGAATTGTACCAAGAAGACCATAGATTTATAAATATTGATGGACCCGTCCATATTTTTGAACTAAAACTTATTTTCAAAAGCTTACTTATCAGACGGATTATTTAGGTTTCTTATCTAACCCCTACAAAATTTAAACACATGGAGAAAATGTGCCATTTAATTTTGTCTTCCAAGACACTTATTTGGTAAATTTGAACTAAGGGGATCATACTTTTGAGAATATTGAGGGACCGGTCCATATTTATTCACTAAATATTAATATTAAAAGTTGTCTTGCCAGACGGTTTAGTAAATATTTTTTATGAACCCTACAAATTTTGAACTCATGGAAAAATATGTCTTACAAATTTGTCTTTCAAGACACAAATCTTTTTAATTTGTACTAAGGAGACGATTATGTAGTTTAATCTTATGTGGACGTCCATATTTACATTATATGTATCATCTTCCTTAATCCTCAATAATTCATTTACATTATATGTATCATCTTCCTCAATCCTCATTATATGTGAATGAATAGAAACTGTGACTTAAGACTTAGTTGATGAAGAGATGTGAATGAATTATTGATGATTGAGGAAGATGATACGTATAATGTAAATATGGACGGCTATGTAAGATTAAACTACATAATCGTCTCCTTAGTATAAATTAAAAAGATTTGTGTCTTGAAAGACAAATTTGTAAGTCACATTTTTCCATGAGTTCAAAATTTGTAGGGTTCATATAAGAATATTTACTAAACCGTCTGGCAAGACAACTTTTAATATTAAGATTTAGTGAATAAATATGGACGGGTCCCTCAATATTTTAAAAATATGATCCCCTTAGTTCAAATTTACCAAATAAGTGTCTTGAAAGAAAAAATTAAATGGCACATTTTTCCATGTGTTTAAAATTTGTAGAGGTTAGATAAGAAACCTAAATAATCCGTCTGACAAGTAATCATTTGAAAATAAGTTTTAGTTAAAAAATACGGACGGGTCCATCAATATTTATAAATATGTGGCCTTCTTGGTACAAATTCACCCAAAATGCGTATAGAAATACTGATTTTGAAGGCATAATTTCCCATGTTTTTGAAAGTTAAGGGGATCCGTTAGGAAACATTATTAAACCGTTAGAAAAAACTGTTTTTATAGAAGAACATTTAATGGAAACTATAGACTGTTCCCCTATTTTTAAGAAATCCGTCGGATTTTGAAAAAGTTTGACACTTGTCAAATATCTATTAGCCTAAAGATTTTTCCAGATCTCGTCTGCTCAGTCCAAATTTGATGAGCTATTTTGGGAATGTGTAGGGATTTAGGGCTATTTAATCATTTCTCTCTCTTCAAAAAAACCATTTTAAGAATTTTCCTTTTTTTCCTAATTTTTATCGTTTTCTTTATTTTTTTTTTCTAGTTTTTATCTTTTTCTTTATTTTATTTTTTTCTAAAAAACAAATACAAAACTAAAATTTTTTTAAAATTTATGTAATCTTTTACAGTTGATTATACTATTATATCTTATATATTTAACAATCTACATACCAAATACATTATTAATCAGAAATATACCCATGATCGATCACATGCATGAGAAGAAACTACTTAAAATAACCAACAACTTAAGCAAACATATTTTATAAAAACAAAAAACAAAAACAAAAAGACAATAAACCAGCTGTCACGTGCCTCACGAACAGCTCTCACGTGAAATTCCCAGCCTATTATTGAAAGCATCAAACACCACCCGGTGATTCTGCTGCTGAAAGCTAGCAATCACATTCACCGCCGGCGATGCTGACATGGCAAGACACGTGGTGGTACCTCCAGCAGAACTATGGATAAATATATTATCCTGCGGCAGCGTCATATTAATCCCAGGAAACATAAACGTGATCGACGGCACTTGTTTCCCGACAATCACATTGTAACACGTGTCAAACCCACCTAGTGATGACACGGCTGCGGGCCCCATCCGTCGCCGGAACTCGTCTCTCACCGCCGTGTAAGCTCCGGTCACCAACCGCGTGAACACCGTGCCGGAATCCACGATTGTCCCGCCGCCGGTGTTGGGGTTGAAGGCTAATGCGGTGGCCGGAATGTTGACCACGGTGGACCCCACCATGATTCCGATTAGGTTGACGTAGTATAACGATGGACGTTTAGGGTTTGAGAGTAAGGGTGTGTAGTTGATGACGTTGGGTTGACCGATTGGACCGAGTCTAAGCGTGCCGGAGAAATTAGGGGACTTGAAACTTGGAAGGCAGTATGAGAATGTGGACGTGTAAAGAGGTTTGGATTGGGATAGGAATGAGAGTGGTCCCCGGCCGAGGCCGAGGACACCTTGGGGTGGGAACGAGCCTCCGGTTACTTGTTTTATGCAACCGAAGGAGTAACCGACGACTGAGTCGGTTGCTAGGGTTAGGTTGTCTCGGGATAGGGTGGCGGTGACGATCGAGCTTCCGTATGTCGTGTTTAAGGAACATGTTGTACCGGGACAACTTGAAGTTTGGACCTGAAAAAATAGTAATGGTGAACTTGGTTACATTACGGTAATGATAATGGGTATTTGCGTCCGTTGAAATTATGTCGTTAAATTTGCAAAATAATTACAACGGACGAGATCTATTGCAGAATTATCAACATAATTTAAATTAGCAAGTCTGTCTTAAAAAATGTTATTGCAAATATGTATCATATTTAGCGTGAGAACTTATGATCATTAATATTTAAGTACAAACCTTTTATATATTCAAAAAATTATACGGTTTTAAACAGTAGCTAAAAGTTTTATATAAAATTACATAATTTGTTATATCATTTTTGAAAAAGTATACGTTATAAATAGAAAACTTATATTATAAGTTTATAACCCTTATTATATATTGTCGCATCAAAATTATTTTTAAACCAAACATTCTTGAAATGGTGTCCTACAACCATCGGTAGGGTAATAATATGAGCAATTATGAACGGAAATTATGGCATCGGTCATTCGGTTGGGTAGGCCCACCAATCAAAACCGGTTCACGGATTTGCTTTGATTTCTCCAACTTTTGTACAAATATTCCTTTTCATAGATATATAATTTAATTAATTAACTATGAGTTTTAAAATTAAAATATTGAATATACAAACATATACAACTACTAGCTTGATATGGTAGCAAATATGATTTAGTTTTAAAATAGTGGTTAGAGGTTCGATCCCCATTAATGATGGTTTGTAAATATATATTTGATTGTTAAAAAGAAGGAAAAGTACACGTACTTGTTTGCATTGGTCCGCACCACAAGTAAGTGACGAAAAGCTAACCGACTTAGTTGAGTCATAGGTGGAAGACGTGCAACCAACACAACCCGCACAAGGAACCAACGCCATATCGGTGCTAGTATCCAAAGCCATGAGCAAGCTCTGAGCTGGTGTCCCAATGCTAGCCTTCACAACGTAGGTCGGACTTTGTATGATTTGCCTACCTGATCCAATAGGGACGAAAGATCGTCCAGCAACAAGGCTCGTCAGATACATGAGCCTTGTCTTATCATCTGCCTGCATTTGGAGGACGCTCTCCTCCCACGAGAGTGAGGTCTTTGACCTAAATGACGAGCATGGGCTCGATACATGGATGACCTTAAGGGTTGGCCCTTGGCTAGTTAAGTCACATTTTGGGCTTAGTGAGTGAACCATGGTCAAGGAGACAAGGAGGAGGATGGTGAGGTGTAAAGCCTCCACTGGTTTGTGTTGGTTTGTGAGTGACATTTTGATGTGTTGTTTGCTTATTAGTTGGTGTGTATATATATTTGGTGTAATTGTATATGCATACCTTTATCTTTGATCTATTTACATTTATAGTCCTTGGATTTCATTGGTTGTCACTAAATTACTCTTCACGTGACAAGTTGAATTAATCAAATTAAACTTCAACCAAATCTTTGTTGATCCATGTATTATTAGGAATAATAATATTTGTTTATTATCAGTTCATTTAAATATTGTAAATTTTAAATTGCTATTGACCTTTGTTTTTTAGATCTAAGATTGATCACAATCATTGCAATCTTTCATCTAACATCTCAAGATCTAAATTGTTATTTTAATGGGAAATTATTACACCATTTTTAGTACACTACGAGACTTGATCATCATTTGAGAGAGACTCCCTTTTGATAAATTAATGGTCGTGTCTTGAAATTTTAAAAAGTAAGTGTTAGGAGATCAGATTCACAAGCCCGATAACTATACTCCAATGCTAAAGTAATTTGTATATCAATAACCTTTGATTATACACCAATGCCGAAGTTATGCATCATATGGAGGTCAAAGTTTTAAGAGAAAGTGACAAGTGATAATTAAGTACCTTTGAGGGACGAAATGCCAAATTATTTATTGGCGGCATTCCATGCTTTTTGGAAGGAAGGAAATCATACCATGCCATCTAAATTGCATTTGATGAGTAAGATCGTACCCACATCTGACCAATAATAGACGTGTAATGAATTTTAACAGGATGTCTACAATGTGGGTTGCAAATGTTGTTTAGTAAGACGCTTGTAGAGCATGTTGTGGACTTTTGGCTCTTCCCAAATGAAGTGTCTTTGTATCTTTGTGTCCTTGGATTGTTGGGCTACGTTTTCATCTATGTCGAAGTTTGCATATTCATGGATTGATCGAGTTTGCATGTTCGTGGACTGATCACAGTATGATTTGTAGTAAAGTGAGCAAAAGGTGCCCATAGATATTATATACAATATATGAGTTATATATATATATATATATATATATATATATTTTGGTATAAAACTCACTTTTCATTATATAGAAACATAGATATTACATCAACATAGCAGGTAGGCGGGCAACACTTATTATTACTATTATATTTGTTATGTTTTGTCAAGAATGTAAGAAAAAAAAAAGGTTGAGAATGAATGTTATCATTGATTGATATATTTACTAATGAAATATAAAGGGTTATTTATATAAGAAACCTAATCATTCCGTAATCTTCAACAACGATGAAGATAATATGATGATCACTAATTCAAATAAAGTCATCTTTATAGTTTGTTGATAACCATAATAATATTTATAACACTCATTTTTTGTTATCAACTAAATACGTTTAGAGTTACCGACTCATTAAAAACCTTGTTAGGAAAACACAATGGGACAAAACTTTAGGTAAGAGAAAAAGAGTGCAATGAGTATTTTCTCTACCCGACGATGATCAGTTAAGCTCCCTAAGTCGACACATCCTGATCCCATGAACCAATTTCCTAAATATTTAAAGTATGACTGATTTGGTAAACATTTATGCTAAATTCCCATCAAAACGAACTTGTTGGACGATAGCATCTCCACTCTTTTGCAAATCATGTGTGAAAAAAAACTTTGGTGGAATATGCTTAGTTCTGTCACATTTGATATGGCTATCCATAAGTTGACATCTGCGTTATCTTCATGTAAAAATTTCGGTCCCTTATCTTCGGAAGAAATACCACAAGATCCACGAATATGTTGTATTGAACTTCTTAACCAAACACATTCTCGACTAGCTTCATGTATTGTTAATATTTCTACATGATTGGATGAAGCAGCTATGATTGTCTGCTATACTGAATGCTATGAAATTGCAATACCTCATTGTGTGAACAAATATTTAGTTTGAGACCAACAAGTATGAGGATTTGACATATAACCTGCTTTTGCAAAACCCACCAATCTTGTTTCTAGTAAAATATAAACTCATATCCTTAGTATCTCGAAGTGTTGAAGGTATCGAAATATTTGCTATATGCCATTCCAATGCCTCCTTGTTGGACAAGAACTATACATTGCCAAAAAATTTGAAAAAAATAAATTATATAGTTGGTCGTGCATGTCTATTAAGAAACGTTAATGAACCAATCACACTTAAATATGGTACTTTTGGACTAAGAGTTTCTTCTCCATCTCCTAAAGGTCGAAACATGTCATATTCAACATCAAGTGACCTTACAATCCTGGGAATACTTGATGGATGTGACTATTTCATGTAGAATCTCTTGAGTAATTTTTCGATATTTACTTAAACATGAATATTATGGACCAGTGTCATCACCACTCAAGAGTCAAGATGAACACACAATACAATCAAAATCTATAGGCAAATGTAGCCTATGCAAATTGTTTATGTTTGTTCTTTTAATTTAACCAAACAAATAAATAGACACGCACACTTAAACAATATACTTTCTTGTCCTTGTTCATTCGTTAAAACAGTGAATGTGTATGTGATCGTGTACGTATGTTTGTTAATATTCTAAATGAACAATTCACACCCTTAACGGACATTAACAAACAAAAATTAAAAGTAAACGTGAATATCCAAATTATGATCTAAATTATCATCACCAAATACAAAAATTTTCAAAATTAAATAAGCATTCCCTTCTGCTTATGCTTACGCTTATGGATTATTGATTTTGTAATGTCATTGACTCATCTGGGGACACACATTCAATTAATTGTAGGACATACATGATTGAGCATAAACCACACAGTTAAACACATTTTTGTATTAGACAAAATAGAGGAAATGTTTGTATTTGTTCCACCCTCTACGACCTTACTAACAACTTTTGTTATAAGTGAAATTTTAGTATTTTACTATGTATGTATGCTCATTCGTTTATTTTTTTATCTATTTAATTAATCCTTAAGTGTCACCAATGAAATTATTTTGTGGCCAGTGACAAAAAATAAATAATTTTTTTTTGTTACTCATCTAAGATATAAACAACCAAATAAAACCCACTAAAACTGAGTCTATATTACAATTAAATAAATTTACAAACCGGTGCTTCGAGCCACACCCCGTAACGGTTTTTTTTTTCTTCTTATTTTTAATGAGTATGATAAACCGGTTATTTTAATGTTTATTATTATTTTTTTATATATATAAGTCTAAGCAATGCAGAGATGAAACTCAGTGGATTGTGACATCAGTTAACTCTATTAGTTGTGGTAGTTTCGTGGTTTGTGTTGCTTCTCCTAACTCTTTTAGTTGCGCTAGTTTCGTGGGTTGTAATGCTTCTCCGCTCCGTTTGTGATTGGGGGTGGTTGTTGTTTGTTGTTAGTAAACTTTAATTTAAAAAAAGGAAATATCCTAAATAACTTATATTAAATGTATTATTCAAAATTAAGTTCAAAATGCAAGATTTAATTACTTCGACTAAGTTACGTAGTTGGTTGTGGCAATGATGATTAAAATTAGGCTTTCTTAAGAAGGTTATCAGTTTGAATCCGAGTCAAAACGGAGGTTGTATTCTGTCTGTGTTACGTCAAAGGGTTTCGACTCCTGTGAAGGTGCAATTGGTGTCAAGTGGCACCAGTGGAGAAGGTTCCTACAAGGACGCAAGGAGGACCTGAGAACTAAGGGTTATGCCTTTCTGGAAAAACTCTATGGGGTTTCCAAACCGGGGTCGGCCGTAAGCCGATTTGCTACCACCCAGCCATACTGGAGATTGCCGCCGTTCTTAGAAAGAAAATGTTAAACGCGTAGTTTTTAAACTTTTTTTTTGTTGGTTCAGAAACACAAATAATTGGGGGTGATGGGTGCAGTGGTGTGAACTGCTACTTCACATGTGCTCTAACACTGGCTAAGTCCGTATGGATCCAATTTACTTTGTCTCAATGCCACTTCACTCCTTTTGACCTATCAGTGTGAACATTAGTTTATTTAAAAATATTTTCTAATTTTAGCAAACAATTTGCTAGTTTTTCCTAGTCACAATAATTAGTTACTAAATAACACATGAGATTTCGTTAATACCCTGCTAGCCAACGCGATTACTAAATCGTTGCACGTGTATTTCTAAAACCAAACAGTTAACTATTTTTTATTTACATTTTTCTTATTTTTTGGTTCATTCATGCTTACCAACATTGACCATCATCAACCATCCATGTTAATCATAAATTCCAACCAGACACAAATCTGGATCAAATACTACAAACACACAAAGTCAAGATCTGAAAAAACATATGATAATTAGACTAATAGAAATAGAAATTGTTAATAAATTTATAGAAACTATCCATGTAATATGGTATTGTGGTGGCTATAAAATCCACCTATGATGTAACCGTAAACCATTAGCACAATCTTATACACTCACAATTACAAGCAGCTCGTGACATACTCAACTTCCGATCGATAACATCATAAAAGCACGAATTGTGTCGATGTTAGACGAGTTCGAGCCTAAGCTCAAGCCTAAAAATTAGTTCGCTTCATATACGAGCATGAGACTCCGCCTAAGCTTCACTTATTAGGCTCAAGCTAGCCCATGAGCCTAAACAACCCTATTATTTATATATATTTTTATGTAGTATGTTTATATATTATAATTATTATCTAAGTAAAATGTACGTACAAAATAAGAATAAATGTAGATAACTAACTAATAAATATTAAACTAGTTGAGATCGATCTTAAAAAAACTACACACAGGCTTAAGCTCGAGCTTCATAAATGTAGCTTGTAACGAGACAAGCTCGATCTTCCACTCTCATATGTTAACTGAACCGAACTCGAACACGGATTTGCTTGGCTCATTTACGCCCTTACGGAAAACCCTGGGTCGTAACCTTTAAAATTTCAAGAATGAAATTTTTTCTAAGTTTAAACTTAGATATGTTACAACTGACAACACCATGTTATAAAGTTGTCAATTAAATATCACATTTGTTCGTCATCTCTTTTTTTGTTTTTGTTTTAACAGTCAAATATATTATTTGCAAACCATCTAAAATGGGGATCGACCCCCTATAATTTAAAACTAAACCGTCTTTGTCACCACACCAAATGGTATGGGGTATTTTGTTCGTCATCTTAAATCACATTCCTACATTCTTCGCATAAAGTTTAAAAAAAATGATCTTTCTTCAATATCATTCCTACATTCTAAACAACTGAATGTTATAGTCTATCTCATTTCTCATGTTAACTTTTGAATACCCTTATTATTCTGTATCCCAATTTGGAAGATTAGCGGTTGCTTCATTTAGCATCTTTACAAGAGTTACCTGCATATATATCATACATTGATTCAGAGTAACATGTCAAAATATTGTTAGTCAAACAACACAAAACCGATTTATGCAAAGTATATATATACTTACCACAGTTTCGGGAACTCCAGTTGGCGGCATAGGCATATTTCTTGGTATAGGTCCGTCTAGATGTGATCTCTTGTCGAATCGCCATTCTCCAATCTTTCCAACTGTTAACTCACCCTACATAAATTAATACATGTGCTAACTGTGAGAACCAACAGTATTATACTATTATTGAGCCCAAAACTGACACGTGCACCTTCTAAATATATGAATAAAAAGACTTTGGGGTTCCCATTTTACTTGTTCTCTTTATAGCTAAACAATATTCGACTTGTTTGATATAAAAAACGACTAGATCGACCCAAGCAAAAATATAAGAAATCAACTTACCTTCATATTGTAGTCACATCCATAAGTGTAATGAATGATAAACGCTTTGCCAATTTCAGGTGCAAAGGGGGGCTGAAAAATTGAAGTCAAAAGGTTTTTAAAGACATTAAACATTGCTATAGATTTGTTAATTTAGGAATCGACTGCTAAATAAATATAGGAAAAATAGATTCAAACACCTCGACCATAAAATCCTCCAGAAGAATATGCTTAACGCCATGCAAAGCGGATGCCACAGCATATCCATACCTGCCACAAAGGTAAAGTGTGTTGACCAAGTGAGCGATATGTAAACGGGTCAAATGTTCAATCATAAAATTCTATGATCTTTAACTCACATTTCTAGTACCCATCCAAAAGATTTATCAGTCTCTGGATCATACTTCATTCTTAAAGAAACATTCATCCATGTAGGAGCAATTTTTTCAAGTACATCCTGCGTAAAGTCACTCAATTGCGTTACTTCACTTATGTTATACACATAGTTATTAAATCACATAATTCTTTAATATCCATACCTTCCTTATAATAACAGGAGAGTTACCAATCGGGTCAATATTAGTTACTGGCCCATACTCCTGGGGGAAATATTTTCGAATTATTTTTTCGTTTTCTTCGGGCTCTATGTAATTAAACGGAAATGCAACAGGAACTATTCCTTGGGCCAAATTCGGGAGCGGGTTTACAAATAGGTGGTCAGGCTCTGCCATAAATATATATCTGCAAAAGGTTAAAAAAAATTATTAACTTGTTGAGAAGAATGTTACTGAGAATGTAAGATTGGAATAAAGATGCTTGCTTACTCCTCCTCAATAGTAGCCATCTTCAGCCATTGCAAAAAGGCCCAAGGTCTATTTAAAACTACATAACCCTGCATGCCAAATAATAGTATCCATGATGTCGTAAATCGTTATATTTTGAAAGTTGTATTACTGTTGAAAACACACGTTTTATATAAAAGTAAAAAAAATGGAAATAAAGTGGTCGGGTCAACTGACCCGACTCAAACATCATTTGACACATACCCAAATGTTACATGGTTGATTATACCAAAAGTTTGCCCGTGAACCACCTGACTCAGACATCTTTTGACCTATACCAAAAAGTCACTAGTTTGACCCATAACAAAAAAGTACATGTTTGACCCACCTGACTTAGACGTCTTTTGACCCGTACACAAAAGTTACTTGTTTAACCATGCTAAAAAGTTACCCGTTTGACACATGACCGCTCATTTTACCACCTATAGTATTGACTATACTATGATTATGTTGCATGAAATTTCTAACACATATACAAAAATCCAGAAAAATGGAGTGAAAAATAAAGAAAGATTCGGTCTCTTACTTTATCCAAACCATATGGAAGCTCATCAACAACAAAAGTTGGAATCTCATCCATCAGATTATCGGGTTGGTCCGCATGCAGGATCCGGGTAAACTTTCCCATCTCGCATCCCTCCACATTTCTCATTCTCTTATAGTAATAATACATAATTCGGCTTTGCCATTTGCTATAAGGAGTATCTGAAGTTGTCATCGCCACATGGAACGCCTTTGGTCTTTCCAAATTATCGGGCATCATTATATCATTAGGTTCATCCAATAACCCTCCATAATTCAACATTTTGTTGTGAATTACCATTGTTATTAAATTGTATGTTGTGACGAACGAGCCAACGATCATAAGAACAATCAACAGTGTTGATGAATAGCTAATATTATTCCTTGCCATTGTAGCTTCTGTTATGGAATTTGCAAGTAAAGTCAATGGTGTGTAAGTCAGCTAGTTGACTTTGACTTTAACCACATAGATACATCAACAAGCTAAAAACTGAAATGTGATACTTAACATGAGGATAATGTCTACCAAATACAAGACCAGTTTGATACTAGCAACATTTAAAAGCTTGGATCCCAAGTTAAATGCCAAATTATATTTTGCAAAAGATAAATTTCAAAAGTTGGTGTCGTAAGTGACCTGATTGGTCCACTTGGCGGCACGTGGTTGGCTCAATTTATTTTTGTTTTTCTAAATATACTTTTATTTGTTTTTTATTTAAAACAATGTTCTTGGTTAGAGCATTTTGTTTTCTATTTATCGTCGACACAACTGATTCCGGCCAAATTTGTGGCAGGTCACCGCCTTACATACATACACGTACACATACACATACACATACACATACACATACACATACACATACACATACACATACACATACACATACACATACACATACACATACACATACACATACACATACACATACACATACATATACATAACAATCATTTTACTGGTTATTAACCAATAACATAATTAATTGGTTTCGATTTTGGCTGCATACATCATCACCATTCTTCAGTTCAATAATATTGTTTGTTTTCATAATTATCATATCTATAGGTTACGAACTATTTGCTGCCATAGAAACCGAATTACCTTATTTGACACCGAAAAAGCAAGAGAAGACTACGATCAGACGACGAGAAACGAAGCACACAAATGAAACAGTGAAACCACCTTGTAACTATGAAAGCTGTTGCATCTTTATCCTTCTTCTTGGTGAAAATAATATAAACAAGTGTCTTTTAAACACCTTAAATGTTATTATAGGGTGTCCTAATATTAAAAAATGAAATGAAATTAATGAATGCAATCATTATTTAATGAATTAGATTCACATTAATTAATTTTTATACTTATATGTTTAATATTGGCGTATAACATTAAATTAAAATACATAAAAAATAAAGTAAAGCAAACATCCCTAAATGCACATAATTATAAATTCCAATACTTAACTTAAATGTAGTGAAAATATCATATATTATTAACCAAGTTTCAAAAGTGTTTTTATTAGGCCACTTATATAAATATTTTCCAAATTGGGTCACTAAATCTTCAAATCGGGTCGCTAAACATGTTAAAATCTTTAATTTAATAAAATATGAAAATTGAGTGACTTAATTAGAAAACCTTTTAAATTTAAGTGACCTTATTTTAAATACTTTTAAAACTTATTTACTATTCTATAAAATTGTCTCTTAAATGTATTATGTAATATATTTATGAAAATAAAAAATTAATTTGATCTAAATCAAGTTATTATGAAAAAATAAACGTGTGGACTTGGTTTCTATAGTTGATATGCTATAAGGTGTGTTAAAACTTAAAAGTGCATATAAATATATACATATACTTAATGTGGTGAAACAACATTTTATTAATAATCGATATATAAACATATCAAAGAAGGTTGTTGAGTTGATGAACATGAAGACAAAGAGAAACCGAATAATAATAATAATAATAATAATAATAATAATAATAATAATAAATTGAATATAAACCATAATAAATAATATGGGCAAACTTTTAATATTATATTTTCTTTTTTCTTTTATCAACATGCATCGCGATCTTTAATGCATACCAACTCTACTTTAAAACCTTTATTCAAATAACAAAGTTGCAATACCCCTATAATTAGTCACAAAGCTAAGTAGCTAACCCAAGACATTCTAATAAGAGACAACAACTTCAATCAAGGGAAGGGATTACCTTCATATTAAGCTACTTTAAAACTATTAAAAGATTATATTTTTATTATAGTAAAAAATAAATGATGAAAAAAAATTATGATTATATTGCCAACAAAAATATAAAAAACAGTTCATCATTATCCAATCATATTATTATTTATTAGTACAAGTTTTTTATAAATTATTTGGTTGAAGTAAATAGTATTAACATCTTTGAATTTATTGCCGTTTAAATAATCTTTAACTTATTACCTTTAAGATGTAGAGAGACAATAAAACTTTTTTAAAGAGAGAATAAAGTAATTATTAAATGACTTTTAAGAATAAACGCTCAATTTGTTGGACTTTATAGTCAAACAATTAATACTACAAAGTCGTATGTAATTAGAAGTTAGAGTTGTGTACAACTAGAGAAACATGTTATTAAATAAATATTAATATTTATAGAAAAATAATAAAGTTTCAGGTTCATTAAAGTGATGCAAAGGTTTTTTTTTTTCAAGGTAAATTTCATTAAAAACAATCACGAGTGTCCTCAAAGAAAGAACCCCCGGGCCACAAACCAAAAATTACACCACGTCTAACGGATATTATTATCACTTTAACAATTTTTGTTTAGTCAATTTTTTTTTATTATTATCACTTTAACAATCAACAGGAATTTTATTAATCACCAAACGGAATATGTTTTATTCACTATTACCCCGTAATTACAAATATTAATTTTACATACTTTTTTTTATAAATATAATATACTTTAAGTAAGTAATCTAAATAAAACATATATGAAACTTGATTATCTATTATTGAATACTAGCTTTTATCCCTCGTATTACGGGGTTGCTTTACATTATATATTTTCTAATATTTATATAACTTATCGTAAGATATTTTAATAATAGGGTAAAGTTAAAATACAAAGTACAACAAAAATGAGAAGGGTGAGAAGGAATCCAGTCCATTGATCTTATATTTGAATGGCTGAGATTAATTTAATAAATAAAAATTGATGGAAATGGCATGAAAATAATAACCCACATTTGTTGACGTTCTCTCTCCACATGCAAGATGTCCATAACTTTTTCATACGACATTTTTTTTTTAAAAATTCACCATAATAATAAGCGTTTTTTATGTTTAATATGAGTATCATATTGTTATATAAAAATAAAAAAAAAAAACTAATGGGTTTTTTTAATTGTGTTTTTTTTTTGTTCATTGTGTCTTTTAGTTGAGTTTTCATATGAATTGTATTATAGATTTTGATCATTATATTTTTCAATTGGTTGTTTCCATTGTTATATTACGTTCAAGTTATTGTGTAATATGTTGTTTCCATTGTGTTTTATGTTTTATATATATTCACCATTGTGTCTTACGTTTTAGGTTATTGTATTATACGTATTCACCATTGTGTCTTACGTTTTAGGTCATTGTGTTATACGTATTCATCATTGTGTTTTACGTTTCAAGTTATTGTGTAACATGTATTAATCATTGTATTTTATGTATTAGATAATTTTTTGTATTGTATCGAACCCCCCCACATGGTAGCGATCCAACTAAAGATTTTGATTCCAGTGGGGACAGCTATGATCATGGTAGCTGCGGTGAAGTAGGCACGGGTATCAACGTCTAAGCCCACAGTAAACATATGATCAGCCCAAACAAGAGATCCAGGAACACCTATACTGATCATGGCATAAACCATGCCTAGATACCCGAAGACCGGTTTTCCCGAAAAAAGTAGAAACAATATGACTTATGATACCGGATCCAGGCAGAATGGGAATATACACCTCTGGATGACCGAAGAACCGAAAGAGATGCTGGTATAATATGGGGTCTCCCCCTCCAGCGGGATCAGAAAAGGTTGTATTAAAGTTTCGATCGGTTAATAACATGGTAATTGCCCCTGCTAGTACCGGAACAATGTTATCATTATTTTTACATATTATTATTACACAACGGTGTTATTAGTATTTAAAAAAACATAATGATGAGTTGAAAGACACAATGACGAAAAAACACAATGACGAAAAAAACACAATGATAAGCGAAAAGACACAATGGTGTGAGAAAAGATACAATGACGAAAAAAGACACAATGATAAGCGAAAAGACACAATGGTGTGCGAAAAGGCACAATGACGAAAAAAGACACAATGATAAGCGAAAAGACACAATGGTGTGCGAAAAGGCACAATGACGAAAAAAGACACAATGATAAGCGAAAAGACACAATGACGAAAAAAGACACAATGATAAGCGAAAAGACACAATGGTGTGCCAAAAGACACAATGACGAAAAAAGACACAATGATAAGCGAAAAGACACAATAGTGTGCGAAAAGACACAATGACGAAAAAAGACACAATGATAAGCGAAAAAACACAATGGTGTGCGAAAAGACACAATGACGAAAAATGACACAATAATAAGCGAAAAGACACAATGACGAAAAAGACACAATGACGAAAAAAAGACACAATGACGAAAAAAAGACAATGATAAGCGAAAAGACACAATGGTGGGCGAAACGACACAATACGTAATTTCTTGTTTTAAATTTTATATAACAAATATCATACTCATATTAAAGATAAAAAACGCTTGTTATTATGGTGAAATTTTTTTTTAAAAAAATATCATACGAAAAAATTATAGACGTTTTAAAATGATGTGGGTAACATGTGCCTTGCATGTGAAGAGAGAAAATGCGTACAATTACCTCTATACCCTTATTCTTTTGGTCCATATTTGACACATGTCAGTTATTTATAGCTTCTCACACTTCTCATTTTTGTTACCCTTTGTAGAATAACTTGACTCTTTAATATTATACTTTGGATTTGATGATAAAGGGTTTTACAAATAAATGAGATGTTATAACCCGGTTTAAAATACGATAAAATTGTTTCTTAATTATAAATACTATTTTTTTTTAAAACAAATATTAATTTTTGGTATATCACTGTTTTATAGAAATTTCATATCAAATATTTGGTGTTATTAATTTTTAATTTAACGAGATGTTATAACACGTTTAAAAGTTATCTGGGTTTGATGAGACCCATACTTTTGAGTTCAGATCAAATATATGAGAATCCTTCATTTACAAATAAAGCAATTGTGACTTAAGAGAATTCAGGGAGCAGCCATGGAGCTTTTAAAAGTTAAGTTTATATATATTATAGATGTTTTCTTCACTGTTACCCGTACTTAAAAATATTAACTTTACATACAATTTTTTATATATAAATATATAATTGTTTTTTTATTTAAGTAAACTGAATATAACATATATGAACTTTAATTATTATTGAACTAGTTTTAGAGCCCGTGAATTACACGGGATAGGTCAATGTGTGAATTAATCAATAAATAAATCGATACAAATAAATGCAAAAATTTATAGTAAAACATAAGAACATAATTATATAAAAAAATGTATTACAACCAGTGGCGGACCCAGAATTTTTTGACAACGGGGTCCCGTTATTTTCGGCGTTCAAATTTTTGGGTCGGTCCTTGTTTGGGTCGGGTCAGGTCGGGTCGGGTCAAGTGGAGAAACATAATAGAAAACAATATCATTATAATAAAACACACACAATACGATATCATTCGAAACGATAAGAGAAAACATTACAATCATGATATGAACAAGTTACATGCTTCCATCTGCAAAATCAAAGCTTTGCCATTACGAAATAGAAAGTAAACATTTTAGCTAAGTTATACCAAAACAACGCCTTGAGAGCAGCAAAAGTCAAAATGTCAATATATGAAACGGTCCACAGGGCATGCCATTCCACATCAGCTTTTATGTTTTTGATAACTTCTTACCCACAAACCAAATTATGATCCGGGCTTGCATTCTTTCCACCATTGAAGGTTTCGGTATCATCCAAAAGCACAGAACCGTCACAACCCTAAAACCAAAATAGAAAACAATATACTTATAACATTTTTATACAATAATAAGTTGTTTCGAGGATGTTTAAGACAACCCACTGAAATAAACTATTTTCAACAAACAACATAATGGGTTTGTTCCAAAAACGCAGTATCCAAATACACTTTTAATTTTACAAAGTTCATGAATGCAAATAGTGTACCTTTATCAAAAGTCACCTTACTCTAATATGTGATTAAAACATGAATTGGTAGGAGTTCAATTTTATCTCCAAAACTCTCAAATGGTTCAGCTTCTAGAAAACGATTAGGCAATCTTTAATCCTCTATCGACAAATATATTTTATTCTATCTGTTGGCCTGTCTGAAGTCAGGAAGTCAGAAACTTTTATATTCATACATAGTGTGGCATATAACTATGAACCGGGAAAGATACATTAAATATGACCTACATTAATTCAAAAATGTCCAATGATAAACGGCCAAATAAAATGGATTGCATGAAATCACTTCACCTAATACTCCTCGACACACCTCAGCGTATCCAAAGGGAAAAAAATGCCTCACGTGTGGGCATATGGAAATAAAAGCAACATAATGGCAAAATAAACAGTAAAACAAAGCAATACACTTGAATTAACATTTAATCTGGCATATATTTTTATTTAGTGATGAACATGTATTGAGTTAGAAATAGAGTCAAAATAATTGATTGTATAAGTCATGGTAAAACAACAATACAACCTTTGGCTTGCAAAACTTTATTAATCCACACAAATATTATACAATTAAGCTATAGAGTTGCATCAACCATTAAACCTCTTATTCTATTTCGTGACCAATGACAGCAACAAAGAACTCACAAGCTGCCATTTTCTTCTCTAACTTTCCACACTAACTTAAGTTTGTAGTCAATAAACAGAGTTTTAAAGTATTTCGGATGGATTGAGGGGTTAGCTATTTAACCAACAAAGCTAGTGTTGAAAGAGTAATTATTTCACCAATAACAACAATGTGATGGAAATATACAAATCTGACATGTATCGTGTAATAAAATCATGCCAATACTAATTCACTGCTAATAGCTATGCTATTAATGGTATTTTTACCGGGTATGATTGATTGATTGATATATCTATGTCAGAGACGAAGATGAATCTTGAAAACCTAGGATTATAAATTGTAATATAAGATGATGATATTAAGAATCAATCAGCTAAGATATCGATTAATTAGCTCTTATGAATCGTTACCTGAATAAAGGGGAGAATGCACATACGAAGGAGAACGTTAAAAGGCCAGAGATAACCCCTAGAATGCAATGTTTTAATTAATCAGGAACTTTATATATGACCCGAAATAAATGGGTTTGGACCCAAATAGGGCTTTGCATCGCCAGATTATTAGGCTCGAGCGGGATTTTGATGCGACTGTGAGGATGACACGTGTCTCAGATATTTTACTTTATTAGAATAGGTAGGTATGTTTTCTTCATCATTACTACGTACTTAAAAAAATATTAATAATGCAAGTAATAATAAAATTAAGTCAAAGGTTATTTTTACTTTATTTTTCTATAAAGCTCCTTATTGTGTCCATGAGTTATGACACATAGGTTGGTTTTGAAAAAGTAATTTGTGGTAACACGTTATATTCAAGAACAAACACAAATATAAGTTGAGTACAAACTAATTAGATTAATTTGTGTAGTTTTTATATATATACTTTAATCTAAGTAAATTATATTAATAGATTAGAACCATGTCAAGCGCGTGAATGGAAGCAATCAAATCATTTTTAAACAGAGGTTTAAAAAAAAACCTAAAAGTCTCTTGATAAAATATAATTTAATTATAGTCAACTAAAATATATGACATATATTTGTCAAGAAACAATATTTACACTAACAAAAAGGTAAAAGTAAAAAACTTGGAGATAAATCTGCATTAGGATCAATCTTATAATAGGTGTTAATTTAGAACATGTTGAAATAGATTAAAAACACTAACCTATTTTTGGAGGATGGGGTGCAGCCTTAACCCTTTATTTGTTTATTTATTTTAGTATTATTTTAGTATGCAAGTCAAATTTAAGCTATATTATTTATAAAACTATTAAGATTGACTATCAAATGTCACATTGTCACTTAAGCTTAAATTACCATCTCAAACATTCAAGTTACCACGATTAGTATAATAAAAAGTTCCCTATAAATAATTAAAAACATTGAACTTTTAAAAAAAAATGGTCGTTTCACTTTTGTATACCCTTGTTATTTATTCTGTATCCCAATTTGGAATATTAGCTGTTGCTTCATTCACCATCTTTACAAGAGTCACCTGCATCATATATGGATTGAGAACTTAAGTTCGGGTCAGATTGACTAACTGTTAAAAATTGTGTTGATCAAACACACAAGACCGATTCGTCCTAACTCCTAAGTATACTTACCACACTTTCAGGAACCCCGGGTGGGGGCATAGGTAAATTTCTTGGTATGGGTCCGTCTAGATGCGATCTTTTGTCAAATTGCCATTCACCAATCGTTCCATACGTTAACTCACCCTGCAATATCAACGGTTATAACAAAAAAAGGTAACTGATATGATAATTGTGAGAACAAACAATATTGTTGAAATTTTTAAGTAGTAATCTAAAATAGAGGTGTGCACGAGCCGAAATAACCGGATTCAAACACGACAAGTTCAGTTATATGTTTGTTTACAAAATAGTTTTTTTAGTTCGGTTTTAGTTTTGCTATCAACCAACAACCAAACTGATTGGAACCGATTTTATGTATTTTATAAGAAATTAATAAATTTTGTAACTAATGTACACTTAATTATACATAATTTCTACATCATTTGCATTCCATTTTATATTGTTTTTTAACACGTCCGCACCATCATGCCTCTTCAACACGCCCCTCCATGACATGGGTCACGCCCCACCTAGCACGTCCTCGTGCCTAACCATTTTTGCAGTATGTACATGACCAAGTTAGTGGAATAAGACCTTGTCTCAGCATGAGGCTATGCCCCATCAGACACAGGTTGTGCATTTGTGCCTCACCTCACATACACATTATAAATTGGATACTTAGCCTATTTCTTAGGAATTTGGTCATTTTGAGAGAAACCCACTGTTTACTCACATGAACCAGAGACTATAAGCTACTTCAAACTCTTTGGAGGTCCATCCATCATTAAGAAGAAGCTCTAGCATCACCATATTTATCTAGCTTGGACTTTTGGTCAGATCATCTTGTTTCTACCATGAGATCCATGTTTTCTTGTAGTTTACGAATGTTTAATGTCTTGTTATGTTGAAAAGCTTTATACCTTATCATTGATTTATGAAGTTGTATGATGTTTATACAGACTAGTAAAAAATGGTTGAAGGAAATTTTGATTGCTTATGATAATTGCTTGAACATATATATATCCTAATATTTTTATTTGAAAAGATTGGACATTTGTTATGGTTTTGCTTAGCTATGGTGTTCCATTGGATTTATTAACACATATACTTAGGATGTCATGCGTAGCATGAGACCATAATTGAAGGAATGCATGAATATTGTCAGAATTAATCAATCTTAGATGGATTAGATGTTGTTCATGTAATATTTCCAAAAGGTTGTTAGATTTGATGCTCTTGATTGAATTATAATCTATGTTTTATGTTTTTACATGATTCTTCACATGTGCTTATTTGTATGATTTTATGTGATTAATTTGTATCATTCATGCTAGTTTTCCAAAAAGTTATTAGGAAAGTTATAGTTAGTTAAAAATCATTCTACTTGTTGAATAGTGAATTTACCACATGTATATGAATAACATTATTAAGATTCAAGTAAAAATCATTCTACTTGTATTTTACTATTCGTTGCATGATAATTCAGTTTTAAAAACAAACAACTACTTTGCTTGATTGGTTATTTATTTACATAGATTTAATATCGAAAGTCACCGTGTTTATGGATTAATACTTGGTTCTTACCATTATCTATATTACTATTCCAGACGTGGCTTAGCCCTTAGGTGAAAACCCATTTTAAAACTCGATAACATGTGAATATACATACACACACAATTTTCACACATCAGTAACCCAAATATTTTAAGTCCAAAGGTGTAATAATTAATTGAGATAAAATATAACCAGATCGACCCTGTATAAAATACAATGAGTCAAATTACCTTCACGTTGTAGTCACATCCATAAGTGTAATGAATGATAAACTTTTTGCCAACTTCCGTTGCGAATGGGGGCTATAAAATTGAAGTCAAAAGTTATTTTAAAAACACATTTAAGTTTACAATGCATTTGTTAATATCCGTAAATATAAAGAAAATAGATTTAAACACCTCAAGCATAAAATCCTCCCTAAGAATGTGTTTCACTCCATGCAAAGCAGATGCCACAGCATATCCATACCTGCCATAAGGGTAAAATGTTTTTACAAAGTAAGCGATATGCAAACGGGTTATATGGTCAATCGTCTTTATGATTAGGTTTGGGATGTTGAAGAAAACCTAGTTATGGACCTTAGGTTATTTGAATAATAAAAAGACATTTGGTTACTTTCTTTTGGTTGATGTAACGATACATGTTTTGTTCTTTCATATGAATGCTTGTGTACTTTGATTTGAAATTAAATAATTATAGGCGTGCCTCCCACATATTCCGTCGTAAGTTGGGGTGTGACAATGAATAATCATCAATTAGAAAAAATGCACTCATTGACTGCTATTGTTAGAGTGGTAATCAATCCACACAGAACATGGTGCACTAGTTTCAGGGTCCGAGTTACCTTAAACATCATCAATTGAGGAAATGATTGCCTCGTTTGCTTACCGGAAAAATAAAATTCACACAACTTGTTTTCATATGTAATCCTACACATCCTTTCAACCATTTCCCTCCTAGACATTAGCTTTATTGACTTAAAGTTCAAGTGGCCAAGCCTGGCTGACCACGTCCAATTTGTTTATTCAATTCGGCTAAGAAAACTAACTGGTTTACCAATCTTCGATTATATCCAGTATAGATGTGACATCCTAAAAATTTTAAGCCCAAAATAAACAAAACGCCAAAATGTAGAGATTAACCCTGCAAATTGTGCAAGTCGAATCTCGACGGACCACCCCGAAATTAGCGACGGTCTGTCGTGTAATCTCGAAGTTAGCAGCTTACGATCGACCACATGTCTACACGTGGTGCCTAGTTTACAAGCCGGCGGACCGTCGGCTACATTGAAATGGTCCGTCGTTATCGATGACATATCCGTTTCTGACAAATCTCAAAACGTGGCGAGTGATGCGTCAATTGGCGAGCCAACAGACTATTGCGATTTCCCAACGTTCCGCCAACGGTACAATGGTTCAGCTATAAATAGTGACCATCTCCCGACCAGTTCATTCAACGTCACATTCCAACCACACTCCCACAATCCTTGAAGCTTTCCTCGTGCCTCGTAAAGCATGCCACAATCTCGTTGAGCGTGTTTCGACGTTCCAAGCCTTTGTTCCAATCCATTGAAGTTTGTGCCATCCCAAGGCCACTTCGAAGTTCCAACGTTTCATTCCCTTTATATCCGACGTGTAGTAGAAGTGTTGCCCATTTTGTTATTAAGCTTTATCCTCCAGTTACCCGTGTTAAGGTATGGCTTCCGATTAAGTCATTTCAATACATAATTACACCCTAGTGGGAGATATAGCCTAAGCCTTAGAAAAGTTATTTTATATATTTAAGATTTTAATAAATAAAGTTTTACAAATTAAACATTTCTTCACGACTAAGAAATGCAAATGTTTTTATAAAAAGGTTATTGTCAAAGAACTTTACTTCATACATTTCTTCATCGTGAAGAACCGTAGTATATAAAATGGAAAATAAACAGAAAGACTACATGTTTGACTGTTATATCAATACAAAGGTTTGCATAAATGTATAAAACAGACTAAGGTCTGAAGCTAGATCATTTTATCTAGATAAATTTATTAAACTGTTGTTATCGAGTTATAAGTCTGAGATAATCATTCATACAAACGGTTGTTATCTAGAAAAGCTCATCAAAAGGTGAATGTGTTCAACCCTTATAAATATTTAAACAAGTCATTTAAACAAAGTTTACATGGGATTACGGATCCCTAAAACTTTAGTATATGCTGGCTCTCGGGCTGGTAATACGTGTGTCTCGATTCAAACATATGTGGCAGAGGGTAGACATACCATACCACGCTTAGCATCATGTCCTTGCTCATTGAGCCCACCTATAGGGACTTAGGGCTTGGCTATTTGATATAATTGGTACGTTGGTCACCGGGACCGATGATTGTTTCAAGTATGAACTAAAGGTTTACATAAATAGTTTAAAATCAACATGTTCACCAGCATTTGTCGTTGATGTATTTTATAAAAAGCGTTGTACAGGTAATAAGCTAGACACATGTTAGAATATGATTGAATTAGTCATTAGATGATCTGATGGCTCAGATGCATTTTGAATATGTGAAGGATGTAAATTAACGTTTTATTAGTTTAAACGTTTTGTAAGACTATCATGTATTTAATTCCTGTGATTTTTAAGACTTCTGCTACACAACAATACTTTGATATACTTATAAAGTAGGTATGTAACATCACGTAAATTTCGGGCCAAAAATGTCAAGTTTCTAAATTATAGGGATCAAATTTGCCAAAATCCAAACCCCATGGACTAAATTGCAAAATCTGAAATTTCTGATCCATTGCGCTACGCGATGGATCAGAGGAGCACCCCATCGCGTACCGCGATGGGGTTGTCTGACAAATGTGACACGTGGCACACGGTGGCAACGTCTGCCGCCACGTGTCGCCACGTGGCAAGCCTAGTGGGTGACTGGCTAGGCCTACATCGTGGTACGCGATGGGCCAGCCAAGGAACCCATCGCGTACCGCGATGGGGTCCCAAATCAACCCTATAAATAGCGGCCATGGGATCTTCCCCAACTCACACCAAATTTCAATTTACTCTCTCTCACTACTCACTCTCTACACCTCGAAATACGTGCCAACGATCCGTCTCGAAATCTGTGCCCCGAAACCCCGTTTTCCATGCCTAGTACCTCGTTATTCGTGCTACGTCTCGACGACGTTCCAAACTAGAAGAAGGTGTTGCCATACATCCTGACTACTACCTCGAAGTACGTGCCAAGAAGTATTGGTGCCTCGAGAAACGTGCCAAGTGTGGAAGGAAGTGTTGATCAAGTGAAAGTTGAAAAGCGAGTAGCGTCGGAGTGCTGCCTAAGTGTCTAGGGTATTTCTAAGCCGACAAAGGTAGGCATAATGCCCGACCAAAATAATAATAAAATATTATAACGGCTTAATACCCGCGTGTAACGATTCCGACGAAACCAGATATACCCTAACCGGTAGACAATAGTTACGTCATATTTAATGTCGGGTACATGAATTACCATAGTAATTATACGAGAATACATGGTTTACTGTATTGATTGTACGTGAATATATAATTCATCGTATTGAATATGCGATTAATCGATCAATAGTTATTGAAACCCGAACGAATCGAGGGTTCAATTATAGACGATATCAATGATATTTAGTGATGTTTACGAAGTATTAAAGCTTCGGGATAAGTGAATTAAAGCACAGAAAAAGAATTTCGATTTAATGGTACGACGGTACGTTAAACGAAACCTTTAATACCAAACCGAGCAAGAGACGATCGATCAAGCCGAAAAAGATGCACAATAATTAGTAATATGATGTTTTAAGTTAATAAATGTCATGGTTTAAGTTTTTAAAGTTTTTAAATCGGTTTTATATAAATTTCATTTTTTAAGCCGAAAACGACCGTTTTAACCTCGTTTTAAGCCGAATTAAACGTTTAACCGAAAAATGAACTGAACCAGATTATCCAAAATGTTATCCAGATTACAGGAATCCAAATATGTGGCTAGAAATGGAGAGGTGGGTCCCACCCCACCCCCCATGGATTCCGATCGGCATAAGGGGTGTAACCCCATTGCCTTGTTATTTTTTTTAAAACAAACCTCCAAGATCTTACTCTCCTCTCCTCTTCATGATCTAAAAACCGAGAGATTTAGCAAGAAAACCGAGGTAAAAATCGAGTTATGTACGTGTTCATCTTCTTTTCTTGAGTTTATTTGCAAGAAAATGAGGTTTCAAAGATGAAAACCGATTCTTGCATGATCAAGTGATGTATACGGGTTATACAAGGGATCTTGGTCCAAGAAAGGAGTTAAACGAACCAAAAACGAATTTTTACGGTTTAAATCTTTGTTTTTAAATCATAACCGAAACTATAGTGTAAGAGGCTTGATCGTGAGTGTAACTTGCTTGGTATTGTGGTATGTTGGTTGTAGGTTCTGTATTTAGTGGTAGATAAGGCGGAAAGACGAGTTTGTAGCTTGTAGTGGCGGAAAACGAAAGGTATATTTGGTTTATGTTCGGTTATGGATTTTTGGACAGATTGTGTATGGTTTAGAGTTAGGTCATGAAATTTTACAGAGGTGTTAGATATATGAAAATATGAGTTCTGTGAAATTTTGGTAATTTTTGGGCAAAGGATGAATATTTGGTGAATTTAATGCTCGGTTTTGGCTAAAAATGGTGAAAAATAGTTAAATATCATGAAAAATTCTGGAAAATTTCAGATAAGCTTTTTATATCATGTAAAAGTCACACAAAAAATTTTAGGTCAGTTGGAGAAGTCTAAGTAGGCTTTTCGGTTAAACGAGTTCTAGGGTTTTCTAGCTCGGTTTTAGTAAAAATGGCATGTAAAAAGAGATTTTGGTTCTGGAAAAATTACAGGGGACTATGTGAATGGCAGGGGTCATCCAGGAAAAATTTGGGATTTTTCTAAGGTCGTTTGGTATTTACGACATATTTAGTGTTTAAATGATGTTTAAAAATAGATAAATAAATTTTAAATATAAAATTAATTCTGGAAATATTTTTATAAAATTCCCCGCTGTCAAAAAGTGATTTGTGCAAAATTTCAAGATCCGAGATTAAACGGATAATTATTTATGCTAATTATCAAACTTTTAAAGTTTAAAACGCGTAAACCGGTAAAGTTCGCCTAAACGAGCTGACCGATGTATAATAACCCTAAAAAGGGACTATTTTCATATAACTGAGTTAAACAAGTAAAAATAAACCATCCGAAAATAATTCGGATAATTTGTTTAATTTTAAACGATTTAACAGTTTCCGGTGCACTAATGACGGAAACGGATCCCGTGGCCAATCAGGGCGTCTAAACCGAGCTCTAATTTCACAAATTTAATTAAATTATCAGTCAACAACTATTTTCGGGTTGTGTGTGACCAAACTCATTTTGAAACGTAAAAAAACGGATAACCGTGCTAGGCACGCAAAACGGGGAAACGAACTAATAGTAGTTTTGACTACTGAACTCTAAACGATAGCACAATCTGAGTCCGTAGAAGTGTTTCTGGGTTAACATTGCCCCCGGAATGGGTACAGTACTGGGTTAACAGTGTCCCCAGATGTCCCTAGAAGTGTTTCTGGGTTAACATTGCCCCCGGAATGGGTACAGTACTGGGTTAATAGTGTCCCCAGATGCCCCTAGAAGTGTTTCTGGGTTAACATTGCCCCCGAAACGGGTACAGTACTGGGTTAACAGTGTCCCCAGATGTACCGGTTAACACGGTTAAAGTTATATTAATAGTGAGTGTATAGTAACGATCGTAGGGATCATATTACAGATTGGACGTGTTAACTGATAATGACTGTTGTTACCTGCTTGCATGTGCTAAGGTGAGTTTCACGAGCCCCTTTTTCTGAATTGTTTTTAAATATTTTCCCGGGGCGGAAGCATGTTACTCCTGAAATGTTTAAGTACATACTGAACGCATGGATTTACGTGGATTTATATATATTTTATTGTACGGGAATCGTACGGAAATGTACTAAGATGGTAATTGTCTGAGTTGCTAACATTCTAAGGCCCCGGAACAGGAGTGATTAACTGAAAGCCCGTAGAGTGTGGATAGTACTACTGGTCTGACAAACCCAACTGGTCCGGCATGGATTTGCTGATGTTTCCCAGCCAGTTGCACATGTCTATTTTGTTGTTATTTATTTTGCTATGTAATGTTAGACATAGCGGTTCGGGGCAGGTCCGTGGGCGGGGGATATGCCACGGGGGTTGTGTGTGATAGTCAGAGGTTTCACTTGTGGGCTCAGCATAATTACATCGATAATATTATATTATGATATGGATTTATCATGGTTTACTCAAATTGTGAAACTCACCAACTATTCGTAGTTGACCCGTTTTCTCACATGCTTTTCAGGTACAATTAAGATGAAGTGATTGCTTACATGCTAAGTGCTTGATGTGTGTAAGATTTGCGTGCGGGATGTTAGGATACATTATAATAACTAGAATTATGTATCTAATGCATGATGTGTGTATCACCTAGACGGTAATGAAATATGAGATAATGTAATTTGAAGTATATTAATGTATGCAGTTTTCTTTATAAACAATGTGGTTGATATCAGAGGTGTCTGTTGCATCCCGTTTACGTTTCTGCTGCGGTTACGGGGTGTTACACCGAGTCGATATAATTCTCGATAAACAAAGAAATGAATAAAAAAGAAAATATAGAAAGAGAAATAAGAAATATATATGAGTATATATAGATATAAATATTCTTTGTTAGAAATATATTATTTAAGTATAATGAGTGTACTTAAATAATAAAGAAAAGAATACGTTTCTTAATGAAGAAGAAACGTCGGGTTTTATAAACTAAAAGTTTATTAAAAACTTTTCAACTAAAGGTTTTAAAGTAAAATGGGATAATGAACTAAAGGTTCATCGAGATAATTAAGACTAGAGGTCTTAAAGCCGGATCGTGTATCTGACTAATGAATGTTATACTCGTACTATTGGTGCGAGATAACAAGAAGAAATCTACGTACGGTGTTGGAAGCCGATCCTATTGAAAAGGTGAATACGCCTCACTTTTACAAACTTGTTTTCAAACAAACAAACGTGTTATGTGTAAAACTTTACATAAGGCTTCGTGTCTCTAAAAACATTATAAATAAGGGTATAAGCCAGCCCTCAGGCTATGGTATACGTTTTTCTGGATCCTTACATATGTGGAATGCGGTGGGCACATCGCACCACGCTTGGTCACGACCTCCAGCCACGATGGGCCAGACCTAAGTTACGTCTAAGTGGGGAATGGCCATGTGTATATTTATGGTACCTAAGTTATGTCATAAACGCTACGGTGTTTCGCTGAGGTGACCTAGTGCAGAGACTCAAGTTTATGATGATTGTTTTAACTTGATTATTCCTAAGCCAAGATGGGCTGAGACTTACGTGGTCTCAAGGGGTAGTTAAGTAAAGAAAATATTTTTTAGCGTCAGCATATTCACCAACATTCGTTGCTGACATATTTTATTAACATTTTGCAGGTAACCAAGGTTAGAGCTTGCAAGACGAAGAAGCTCAAGAATCCGATGGCTCGGATAATTTTGTGTAAATATTAAAATATGATGGTTTTGTAAAATATATAAACAAGTAAATACTAAACGAGACTTTTGTCTCGTCTTTTGTAATATAAATATTTATAATACCGATCCTTATGTTTTTATAAAGACTTTCGCTATAACCCGCTACTCTGATTTATTTACAAACATGGTAACAACTATGGATCATACCCCTAGGCCTAGAATGGGGGTGTGACAAGGTAACTATGATTACACACCTAGGCCCATGGAGACAGGTGTAACAATAGCCAATTATGGGATTGAGTCAGGTCTATATTTTCAGGCCTGACCTAGACTAACCATGTTGCTTCTAAGACTCAATATGAAATAGACATCTGTAAGCTAGCGATGTTCTCTAGTTTTAGCTTCAAATAAAATCAACCCCTTCTCGCATATATCAATACAGGATCCGTCCATGAACTTAACCTTTCCCATGACCCGTTTGTTAAGTTCATAAACAAAGGACTAGTAACGTGTCATGTGGTTAATCGCGCCATTGTCCATGTACCGCACATCACCATCCTTGGATTTGTGTTTTTCATGTATAACCTTCTTTTCATTCAAGAACACCGTTTATTTAACACACTTCGTCATAAAAAAGAATGATCCTTCATCTTGGATGCTTTCACCAACTTTACTTCGCCTTGAACATTCTGCTTTTTGGTCAGGATACTTGTAAACAAAGTGTCCAAACTTATCACATTAGTAACATTGAAAAATTGAGTGGTCCTAGTCTTTTTTGTTCACGATTTTGGATTCGTGGCGTGTTCTTGATGATTGTGGTTCTGAAACGACCTACGACCACTTTGTCCCTACCCACATCGACGTCCATGACCTCCACGAGTGGAGTCATGATCATTTAAACGACTACATGATGATCCGAAATCGGTGAAACGTAAGCTTACCTTGGGTCACAATATGCATGTCTTATTCCCTGACCGTTATTGTAACATCCCGAAATTTCCAAGAATAATATTTAATGTATTATTCGTTAATGATGGAAAAGTTTACTAGAATTGGTAGAGAAATGATGACGTAATAATAAGATGGTTCAAGTAGGCTAAGTAGATGGAATTAATTATGGACCAAAAAGGAAAGATGGGCCTTAAGCCCATGGGCATAAGGGAGTATAAATACCCCTTAAACCCTAATCCTTTCCATTATTATCTATCACTACATCATAGCTTACACCTTGAGAAACACACACACCATCCTTTAACCCGAGCCTAGATTCAAAGTTGAAAACCCGAGCTTGTTGGTGCTAGATCGTCGTGTCAAACCTAAACAAGATCAGGACCAGCTCGTGTTCGTATAACGACTCGTTTAAGGTACGTTTATATTTATAAATCTTTCATATAGGTTGGGTTTGGTTTGGGAAATCATAGATCTGTGTTAGTATGGTAAAAACGAATCCAACGAAGCTAAACTTACTGAAATTGATTTCAGTTTGATAGGCTAATTGTTAGTATGAAGACCCATAACATATACGCATAAATCGCACCCCGTAAACCGGATGTTTTGAAAGATTGAATGGTTAGGGTTTGTAGGCGCTGCTTAGACAATTCCAATGATACCTAAATCATGATTTTTGGTTAAGAAATGAAGGTTTAATCGCAGATCTAATATAGTTTGATTGTTGGGTGTTCTTGACGATTTTGACTTTGACCCTAAGTCAAAGTCTGGATAAGAACAGTGATGATTCGTTATGATTGACCAGTTCGTTACGCGTTCATAACGAATGAGACCCAATTCGTGAGACTTGATAACGAATGAACTCTTAAGTTCGTTATCTATTCATTCGTTAGATAAGATAACGAATCTGGTAATTCGTTATATGCTCATTCGCTATGCTAAGGTAATGAATCAGATGATGTTCCGACAACGAATTAGCATAACGAATCAAGTAACGAACCAGGTGATTCGTTACTTGCCAATTTGTTATGTGAGGATAACGTACCAGACGGCGAATCAAGTTATGATGAGATAACGAACCAGAATAGCGAATTAGACCACGAATCAGGCTTAATTCGTTATAAAGATTTAGTTAGCAAATTAAATAATAATTTAATTTTCTAATGGAAAATGTGTTAAGATAGCTCGACCCCAGCCAGGGGCTCCGCCCCTTGGACCCTGCTAGGGGCTGCCGCCCCTAGAACCCCGCTGTCAGGGGCGCTGCCCCCGAACCCCCGTTCGTTGAGGGTTATAATTAGACCAGGAACGCGTTATGGGTAGTGATAGTTAATTGATATGTGTAATTGTTATACAGTTAGTCGTGCACAGCTAAAAAAGGGAATAACTATTAACGGAGAACGTAACCGCATCCAGGTGAGTTTCTAGCCCCATTTCCTTGTTATGTTTTCGGGGATGTGTGCGTACTCGATGTGACAGTTAATACACTTACCTTAAATGGTAAGTGTATGCCAGGTATGATATATGTGATAGATACGATTGATTGCTTGTCGATACGTGAACGATCTTCGGATATTGCATGTATTGCCAAGAATAGTGATGATTATCTCCTTATATGGATATTAAATGATAACTTATATATAGAGTTCCCTCTACGGATAATATATAAAGTGTTCCTTTAATGGAAAGCATAGTGTTCCTTTAATAGAGAGCCCAATGTTCCTTTGATGGAAAGCATATTGTTCCTTTAATGGAAAGACCAGTGCTCCTTTGATGGAAAACATAGTGTTCCTTTAATGGAAAACATAGTGTTCCTTCTATGGAAGTATATAGGATGTTCCTTCTATGGAGAATATATATATATATATATATAGAGAGAGAGAGAGTCATTCTATGGAGAATATAAATAGTAGGGGTAATAGTAATAGTTCTTTTAATAGATATTATGTGACGTTCCTCTTATGGACATTTATACAAGGTTAAGATATGTATGTATGTAAGATATGTGTATGTATTGTATGTCGCCTAACTAACTAGAACTCATTCAGCTTAGCTGACTTTTAGTATGCACGCAGGTGATTATGATTAAAGAGCTAGCATGAGGTTGGCACATGGCATGGATCGAACGGATGGCATTTGAAGATGGAAAAAATGATGTTTTAATACGATGATTTATGTTATGGTTTTAAAGGAAAGATTAAATGTTTTGTAATAAACGGCTAAAGTTTTGTATTCCGCGAAAGTTTTAATAAACTCTTATTTGTAGAACTGTGTTTATGAGTAAATCCGACGTTAAAGTGAGGCACCGGGAACGGGGCCTTACAGTTATTCATATGCTTTTAAACGTTCTACCACGTCTTCACACCCAACAGTTATGAGATCCAAAGTTTGTACAAAGGAGACAACAATCTAAATGAACTTACTCTGTGGTAGACTTTTAAGGAACTTCATAACCAACTTAGTTTCCCTAATCACCTCCCCTAAAGTTGCCGACATTGATATCGTACTAGAGAATTTCACCACAAATTAGTCAATGGTCTCAATCTCTTCATCTCTAAACCATCAAACTCAGTCGTGAGGGCTTGCAATCTTGCCTCCTTAACCCGATCAACCCCCATTATGTGTCTTAATCGCGCTGGCCGACGCCATATTACCCACTTACAAGATTGTGACTTTCGAGATTGATTGGAACATCAAAGCAATCGCAATGCTCCAGGATCCATTGCACATCAACCATGTTATATCTACGGTATCCCAAACCTTATGCACGTTCAAGAGTACTTTCCTTCAAATTGTCCATATTATGTAATCGGAAATTGTAAGCATAGGAATTTGGAACGCATCCGAGGTCCAACTACCATCGCTCGTCTTCGGTGTTTCTTTATCAGTCATCGTTCTTAGTTAAACCCTAATCGTGAATACAAGTCAATCTTAGACGATTGTCTTCACCGTTACTACCATCGATCTTATCTCGATACAAATGGATGGGAAGATCTTCGGTTTAGGTCTGATACCAACTACAAACTGATAATCAGAAACACATATTAACACACAATTTTAGGATAAACTCCTGTATTGTTATAATCAAGAAACTAACTCAATACTCGATTATAATATACTACTTACAATAACCAAATCGTGGATATGTATTTATAAAGGGAGACTTGACTTGGCCAACAAGTAATATCAAATATAATGAAACCCTAATTGTAACCCTATAAACTCGTTATATCATTAATGAATCACGCAATCTCAAATAGATCTAACCCAACCACCTATACATTATGGGCTTATGAGATGGAAATTACCAATACCCATACCCAATTATGATATTTAACTCACATTTCTAATACCCATCCAAAAGATTTATCTGTCTCCGGATCATTCTTCATTCTTAAAGAAACATTCATCCATGTGGGAGCAATTTTTTCAAGCACGTCCTGCATAAAGTCACTCAATTGCATTACTTCACTTATTTTACACATGTAAAAAGTTTGGCCCGTTTTATCTCCAAAAGGTCAAGGGTAAAAAATCGCCCAAAGTGTAGTGCATAAACGTCTTAAATTATTTTACTTTTAAAAATTAATACTATTAAAAGGTTAAAAAAATTTGATATGACTTTTTAATATTTTTATGAAAAATTCCCACAACCTGATTTTCGTTTATTCAAATCCCTAAACATCTCAAAACGAATGTTAAATTCTCTAACTTATCTAGGATGCATGTACGTGTGAAATTATATTTAAAATAATAACTTATTAGCCCAAATTAGTCAAATTTGATGAAATGACACTCAATTGCACAAAAATAAATCAATAAAAAAAAAAGTTATACCATCTTACTTTGTCATACCTAGGGGTAACAAAGTATTATTTTAAATAATTTGTCACAATTAAGTAAATTATAAATACGTTCAGATACTTTAATATAGCAAAACTAGGCTGAGTTATTGTTCATGTTTAAGGACCTTAACATACAAAAATTGTGTAGGGTGTTTTTTTATGCCGAATAAGAAAAATATGTTGATTTTTAATGTTATTGACCCTATTCGAAAAACTTAATTTAAAATTATATATATCTGTTATACACGTACCTTTCTTATAATAACAGGAGAATTACCAATTGGGTCAACATTAGTTATTGGCCCATTCTCGTTAGGAAAATATTTTCGAATTATTTTTTCGTTTTCTACAGGAGCCATGTAATCAAACGGAAAGGCAGCCGGAACTATTCCATGGGCCAAATTTAGGAGTGGGTTTACATATATGTGATCAGGTTCTGCCATGAGTATGTATCTGCAAAGGGCAAAAGAGTCATTTATTTGTTGAGAATAATATTACTTATTAAAATGTGTGTTTAGAATTAATAAGATGCTTACTCCTCTTCAATAGTTGCCCTCCTTAGCCATTGCACAAAGGCCCAAGGTCTATTTAAAACTATGTAACCCTGCATGCCAAATAATAATAACAAATAATAATAATAGTAATAATAATATCCATGATGTCATAAATCATTTTTTCTAAAGTTGTATTATTTGACTCATACCCAAACGTTACTTGTATGACACATAGCAAAAGGTTGCCCATTTGACATGTGACCTATCTTATCAAGACATCTTTGTCCCATACCTAAATATTTGTTTGACCATACCAAAAGGTAACTCTTTCGTATTTCAATAAACTCCGTAATAATAAAAAAAATAATGTTTTTTTTATCTATGGCCTAATAAAAGGTTACCTGTAACCCACCCGACTCAAATGTCTTTTGGCCCATAACCAAAAGTTACTTTTTTGACCCATTGCAAAAAATTATATGCTGTACTTGTGACACCCAAATCAGACATCTTTTGACCCATGACCAATACCGAAAGGATACATCATACATGTTTGACCCGTGATCCACCCGACTTAAAGCAACTTTTGGCCCATATCCAATGGTTACTTGTTTGACCCACATCAAAAGGTTATCTATTTACCCATAGTCCCATACCCAAAAGTTACCTGTTTGACCCGTGAGACACCTAAGTCAGGCTTCCTTTGACCCATGCGCAAAAGTTACTTTTTTTGCCCATATGCAAAAGTTACTTATTTGATCCATACAAAAAAGTTGCTTGTTTGATCCATACCAAAAGGTTATCCATTTAACCTATGACACGCCCATTTTACCACCTCAAGTATTGACCGTGTACAAGAATAAAAATAAATGATAAGAAAAAGTAAACAAAGATTCAGTCTCTTACTTTATCCATACCAGGTGGAAGCGGGTCAACAACAAAAGTCGGAATCTCATCCATCAGATTATCGGGTTGGCCCGAATGCAGGATCCGGGTATATTTTCCCATCTCGGATCCTGCCACATTTCTCATTCTTTTATACCAAAAATACATAATTCGGCTTTGCCATTTGCTATACTCACTATCTGTAGCTGTCATTGCCACATGAAATAACGCCTTTGATCTTTCCAAATTATCAGGCATCATATTATTAGCTTCACTCCATAACCCTCCATAATTCAGCATATGGCTGTGAATCACCATTGTTATTAAATTATACGTTGCGAAGAACGAACCACCGATCAAAAGAACAATTAACAGTGTTGATGAAGAGCTACAATTTTTCCTTGCCATTGTAATTTCTGTTCTAGAAATATTAACCTTCAGAGGAGCTTTCAAACCTCACTGTAATAAATACAATCAAAGTCAAAGTTGTGTAAGTCAATGCGTTGACTTTGACTGTGTTAACCACCCAACAAGCTAAATATTGAAATGTGATACTTAGCAACATTAATTAGTAAGTATAAAACATTTAGTCACTATTCTTGATTTTAGCCTTAAAAAAACATTATGGTATCAAAGGAAGAATTATGAAATTATGTCTTTAATGTAAATATGTTTAATGTTTTATTGGTAGAATAGTTATTTTGAGATTAATAAAGCATAGATAATTTGAATTAAAAGGTTGGGTGAGGCCCAATGGGCCAAATCTCATCTGAGCCCAATCCCAAATATGGAAGTAGACATGCATAAATCGGTTAACCGGTTATTCGAAAACCAGTTAATTTAATAACTAGTTATTGGTCAAAGACCAAGTAACTGGTAACCAACCGTTGGTTTTTTCGGGTAGAAACTGGTAAGGGAGGGATCGGTTACTAACCGGTTAGAGAATCAGTTAGAAATCAGTTAGTGACCGGTTAACCGATTTGGATGTGCTCCTCTATATGTAAGCCTATATTGACGTGCAATGATGCAAATACTATTTACCAACGGTGAATAAATGAACCAGTTATTGGTCAATGTGATCAAGAACCGGTTAGGTTAATAACCGGTTTCACCATCTCTAAAAACCTAACCTATATAGTAATATAATTGATTAGGTTCATAACCGGCTTATAACCGGTATTCTTTTATTAACTCAATTAAATACTAAATATATAAAATCAACTCAATAAAGTTTTTTTTTATTGATTTTTGAAATTTTCAAATTTGCAAAAGTTACAAAAAATATTTAAAATCACATATAAACTTTACACATATACGTATATTATACATACATGCACACACACACAAACATTTACCATATGTACACACATATCCTAACCGGTTATTATATAAATCATGATTTCGGTTAGCCGGTTAATAACCGATTCCTCTTTCAAAATGCCAAACCAAATTCTCAAATTACCATCATCATCAGCATCATGTATATACATATTACAAGTATTGCTATTATAGAAACCAAATTACAAGCGATGATATTGGTTGCGTTTACCTTAGTTGACGCCAAAAAGGCAACACGAGACTTTGATCAGATGGCGGAAACGAAACGTAGAGATGAAAAGTAGTGAAACCACCTTTGTAACTATGAAGGTTGTTGCACCTTCATTCTTGTCAGTGAATATAGCATAAACAAGTCTTGTTGCATACACGTATGTTATTAAAGGGTGTCCTAATGAGGAAACAAACAAACAAATACTACAAATCATTCTTTACTTAAATTCATATTAAGTTTTATATTTTATAAGTATTGTATAACATTAGATTAAAACACACTATATTAAATTAAAGCAAACAACCTCAAATGCAAATACATATAGATATGATGACTTATAATCTAACTATCTATATAATTGCCTATCATGAAATCCTACGTGTCGCTCTCAGGTTGCCCCTCCCCCCATCAATTCTCTAGAGCCACCAGATTGCTTGATTTCTAAATGGAGGCTTCTCATGCATTTGACCCGAAATCGTGGGTATGGGTCTTACCAAACCAAGATAGTCTTTAAATGGGTTATAACATCTCATTTATTTGTGAAACTCTTTCATAATCAAACAATAATTTTCGAGGATCATGGGTCTCACCAAACCCGGATAACTCTTAAACGGGTTATAACATCTCATTTATTTGTGAAATAACCCCTTAATCATCAAAGAATAATTTTCGCGGGTAATAGGTCTTACCAAACCCCTATTAGCTCTCAAATGGGTTATAATATCTTATTTATTGGTAAATGCTTTCATCGTCAAACCTTAATTTAATTTATCTTCTTTACATGTTCTCCATTGCTGGTCTATCATCTCCATTGCCGGATAACTTCCAATACTACCCGTCATCGTCAACTACATCAACGTCCCCTTTTTTATTAGAAAAATATTTGTGTTCATGTTTGTTCATTTAAAAAAATCAACATGTTCGTGTTCGTGTATTTTTGTTCGTTAAAAATCTAAAAAACCTACACATCTCAATTGAAAATACCCAAACGTAAAAAATATAATAACTAAGGGGGTGTTTGGTAGAGGGATTTGATTGGGGAGAAATGGAATTAGAAATATTTCTTTTGTTTGTTTTCCACTTTTCATTTCTATTTCTCTTTCTATTTCTCTAAAACTAGAGAATTCCATTTCTCTTTAAAACAAAGAGAAATCCATTTCTCAGCAGCCTCCTCATAGCATGTCACCACCTCGTCTCCGGCCACCACCTCGTCTCCGGCCACCACCCCGTCTCCGGCCGCCACCTCGTCTCCAAGTCTGCAACCGCCACCCTCGTCTCCAAGTCTGCAACCACCACCCCGTCTCCGCCGTTCGCAGTGGTGAACACAGAGATGGTAACCGGTTGTAGGTTGCAGGTGGTACGGGTGAACGGAGATTAGGGTTTCAAGTGGTGGTTCGTGGTAGGTTAGGGTTTTCAGATGGTCGGGTGATTGTGGTCGCAGGTGGGTGACAGTGGTGGTGGAAATCGGCGGTGGTCGCAGGTGGCTTCTGATTATCATCATCATCATCGCCACCACAACCACCACCACAAAATCTCCAAAGAGGCAGTGATGACAGATCTGAGCCTCCTTTTTCTATATCTTATGTTCCAAAAATTTGAATCTTTTTAATTTCTTGTGTACTGTGGTTGAAGAAGGGGATTTGGTGGCGGCAGCCGGTGGTGGTGGGCTGTGGTTGAAGAAAGGGCTGTGGTGGTGGTGCTGGTGGTGTGGGGCTGTGGTGGTGGGGCTGTGGTGGTGGTGCTGTGGTGGTAGGGCTGTGGTGGTGGGGCTGCGGTGGTGAGTGGTGTCAGGTTGGGTGGAGGTGGGGTTGGGTATGGTAGAGTTCTCTGTTTATTTTCTCGTGTACCAAACAAGAGAAATGATTCTCGTTCTCCATACCAATTCTCTTTCTCTACAATTCCATTTCCATTTCTATTTTCTCTCCTTTTCCATTCTCTGTACCAAACACCCCCTAATATATATGTATTAAATTACAACAAACTACGTTAAAAAAGATCATCATAAAATCGCAAGACGATTAAAAATAAAAACTTAAATAAACTCCCGTAACACGAGAGGATCTAACTAGTTACTAATATACAAATAAGATTATTAATAATAGTTAGTTGTTATATTATTATTATATATTTAACCATTTCCGTCCCTCGACAAAATGACTGAAATGCTTTTCAATTTAAAAAATCCAACTTAGTCAGAAGAACACAAATGATTAAACCTCATAAAAATTAAATAGTTAAAAATCGGGTTTGTACTCAACTAGTTACACTGGTGTACCTTAGGGACTAAAAACGAATTTAACTATTTTCTTTATCGAAATTTAATTTTTATTATTTCTATTTGTGTTATTATTGAAAATTAAAGTGTTCTCAAGGATCTATGTCGTGTTCCTAAATGATCTCCTCATATTTGCTTCATGGCTAATGCTATTCGATTCAAGATGTTCTGTTGTCATGAGCACGTAAAACGATTCTATAAAAAACTTTAATTTTATGGTATTCGTGTGCATATTGCTTATTTTAATTTTAATACGATTATTACATATTTGTGATATATCATTGTTTTCATGTGATTGTCAAAACCGGAAAGTAATATGACGAAAATGATGCGTAACAAGAGGCATATGGGTAGTTAGTTGTATATGCTAGCTTGGACGCATTTTTATTTATTTATTTATAGAAGGTCCATATTATGTCCATGAGTTACCTAACGTAATTGTTGGTTTTGCAACTACGTACTATCGATGAAAAAGTAACTTTGTGGTAACAAACTATATTCAAGAACTTAAAACACATATATAAGTTGGGTACAAAATAATTAGACATTTAGATAATCAAAATTTCAAGTTGGGTTTTTATAAGATAAGCAGAGAATAAATATTTTAAGTTTTCTTGTTGGTCTTAATATATTTCAATAATTGTGAACCTTGATCATATATTGATTTTTAGACTTCTATTTAAGTAAATATAATGAAAATACATTTTACTTTTATTTATTTCGAACAAGATTTTATCTTCATAGTCAACCCAATATAATTACGAACATATTACACATTTCTAATTCTATATTCGTGTATAATAAAAAAAAATCTTCAAACCTGTAAACCTGTCCGGCAAGGCAGCCCGAAAGGTTGGGCGTGATGGGTGACCGCCCAATGCCTGCTCTCATCCAGTGGCCCAAATTGTTTCGAAAAGGTTTGTAAATTTATATCAAAACAACAGCTTACAAAAATGGTTTTTTTTAATGAAAAGGCGTTGCTATATAGAAACAGAAGGTTTTTGGTTCAAATCCTAGGATTGACATGATTTGTTAATTTTAGTAACACGTATCATTTTAGTTGCTCAGAAGACTAGAATTTTTTTCTTGAAAAGTTTGTTAGGGAGATTAAAATTAATGTGAATTTTGTTTGCAATATCAAATAAACACCCTTCAATTGGCAATGTGATTGGAGACATAAAGTCGTCTTCCTTCCTTTGGTTTAAGAACTGAGGAAAACAAAAGTCACTCGACTGGGAGAATTGGAGTCGTTTTAATCTTTTGAACTTTCTTTGGTAATTGCAATGTAGTGTTTTTTCTCCTTTTGTCTTACTCTTACATGACCTTAGCTCCTTGCTAGTTTTAATATACAATCGTCTTTCAAAAAATATATATAAATACACTCTTTAACAATAATAATAATAATAATAATAATTTTTATTTTCTGTTAATTCTTCGCCCATAATATTGGGCTTTATTTTTTCTAATTAAATAGTGGTGTTCATTGTATATTAGTTATTCAGGTAGTTATCATCTGTTTGTTCGGATTTTTTTGGCTATCCATTGTCCGAACCGAATCCGAATTCATAATTATCTAACCAAACCGAATTCAACCAAATTTAATTCTATTGGGTGTCGGTTAAAATCGAATTACACCGAATTCAATTTGCTTCTCTCTTTTCAGTAGAACTAGACTTACCCGTGCATACAAATGGAAAGATACTATAACATGCAATCTTAGTAGAAAAATTACAAATGCTTGTAAAAGAAGGTTTATGAAGTGAAAAAGATCTTTAATACATTCTCCGTTGCATACTGTATTTGTAAATGAATTCAAACTTAATCGTATAGAATGGTAAAATTAGGTTAATTCGGTTATACAAACAAACTGAATTCAAAATTTTAAATATCTGTTATCCGATCCGAAAACCAAATTCCCAATTCAGATTCGGTTATTAACCGAAGCGAAACCAAATTTGCTATTCAGATTGGTTATTTAGGTTACGGATACGGTTTGGTTTTTGGTTTTTTGAACACCCCTAGTTCTAATTCATGGAACTTTTGGGTTCGTGTACGGCTATTCGCCTAATACATATATAAATTTATTTTTCGTATTAGTGGACTTAAAATAGTTCACATGTATACACTAGTTACTTTCACTATGTACAGTCGAAGACGTTTACCTTCGTTCGTCACTTTCTTCCAAAGCTAAAATATATTACCGGGCTTAAAAGCAGCTTGACACGATATAACTCTAATACTAAACAATCTAGAAATTTGTTTGACTTATGTAAATCAGTTTTACAAACCCGTATAGTAAATCAGTTTGACTTATGTAAATCAGTTTAACAAACTGGTCATCATATCGAGTTGTATAAAACTAAAAATTCAATCAGTCAAATCTTTTTTATATATAAAATTCTTCAAACATTTAAAGTAGGAAAAGTCTTCTTTACGACCATCGATAGATACAATGTAGAAACACCGACTTCCTTTCATATGCTTGTCGACCTGCATGTTGACAGTTAACTATATGTAAAAATAAACAAAATACATACAACTGTGTTACATAAGCACAGAACCGCATAATCCATTTGCAATTTAGTATATGTACATTGATGAAAAAAAATGTACCGTGATGTAATCGACTCCAGCACCCATTTTCTGAGCTTTTTCTGGATGGTGATTGAAGACGTTTTCAAGAATATAAGTTTGATCATCAGCAGACAAAGGATCACCATCGTTGTACCTTGACAAAGTTAGTTAGAATTCATAAAACCTCTTATGTCATTTTATATCATAAATAGATTACTGTTATTATAATGGGAAACTTCTGTAACCTTATCTGGGGTGTAAGCGAGCCGAGCCGAGCTCGACTCGTTCAGCATATGAGAGCTCGAGCTCGGCTCATTAGTAGTTTTTCAAGCTCGGGATCAACTCGCTTATTATTTTTCAATTATTTAATTTTTAAGCATTTATAGTTAATTTTTATATATTTATATAGTTATGTTAAAGATAACTTGATATATAATTACTTATGAAAATGTATATTTACTATATTAAATAAAAATTACAAATATAAGGCCTTGTTAGGCTCGCAAGCTCCTCAACGAGCAGCTTGACTCGTTTACAGCCCTAGTGTCTAATGCATGCAACAACAAAAAAATCTTTTGGACATGAAGTATCCGGTTCAACCCAACCCGGCCCGTTTTAACCATTACCCAACCCATCTAACAAGCCCACTTTGCCACATTTAGCAATGGGTTATAGATATTACCCTTTCTGATGCATGATTCTGTGGATTGATTGCATAATAGGCTCAATCTCATTAAATTGCTCATCAGTTGTGAATGTATCCGTGCGTCGTTCTGATGCAGTGAACGGCCCGCTTGATATTGGGCCATCGTTTGAGCTCCCAAGTGAGCTATCAGGATGTTTTCTTTTAAGACCCCAAACATGTCGGGAATCAGTTTTTGCTTCCACTAATTTACTCCAATCAAGACCTTTATCACATTCAGCCGAGCCCGATTCGCAATTTGTTTCGGTTTCTATCTCTCTACCAAACAGACCAGAATCTTTCTTAGGCCATGGGTCAGGTTTTGAAGAATCTTTACTCCATTTATTCCATGAACCCATCCTAGATGTCTTTGTACCCCACTGATCAGACTTGAAAGAAGTTTTGAAAATACCATCTTGGCCCGTTTTGACAAATTTTTCATCTGATAAACCCGTCCAAGAATCCTTTGTTCCCAAATGATTAGACATTGTAGAATCTTTAAAAATGACGTCTTGATTGGTTCTTTTGACACCCTTTTCAGTGTAGTTTTCAGATATATTTCCAATGCACCCAGTTACGTCAGCTTTCTTCACCTTCTGTCTACGTCTTCGGGTTTTGGGCCCACATTCATTTGACCCTTCGGGTTTTGAGCCCACCTTCATTTGTTCACCATGTTCCGGATCAGTTTTTGCTTCCACTAATGTACTCCGACCAAGATCTTTATCACATTCAACTGAGCCCGATTCATTATTAGTTTCATCTTGTAAAGCTTTACCCAACAGGCCAGAATCTTTCTCGGCCCACTGGTAGGGTGTAAAAGAATTTTGTAATAAAACTTCAGATCCTTTAAAAATGCCATCTTGACCCCCAAAATTAAATCCCTTTTCTGTTAAATCAGCGTTGGCCATCTTTGACGCAAACCCCTCCAGGCCCGTTTCTATTTGGGTTTTGGGACAACCTTCAACAAAACTATTTACAAACTGATCTTTAAATGTAAACTCGTGAGACCCAAAAGAAGGTCCGTTTTTCTTACCAAAATCTGTTTCCTGCAGACCCGCCCAAGCAGGCCCACAAAAACCTTTTCCAAAACTATAATTAGACCCATGTGGATTATATGTGCGATAGTGTTGAGTATATAGGCCGACCCACCCACACGACCCGCCAGCCTCCCACGGTGGCCCATATCTACCTTGGTGATTAAAACTAGGCCCTCCTGGTGGGCCCCGGATCTGATCACGAGTTTCTTGGTCAACATCATTTGATGAAATCTCGGCCCGCAATGGTTTCTTAGGCCCAAATTCATCACCTCCCCCTATTTCCACCTTCTTTCCATCATTTTTACTGCACTCAGTTCCTTCTTCTCCCGTGTTTTTATCTGTCAAATTAAACCTTTTCTCTGGCAGGTATCCAGTTTGTTGGTCTTCACCAATAGATGAAATCTCGGCCTGCAATGGTTTCTTGGGCCCTGCCTCACATGATCGCCCGTTATCACCTCCCTCTATTTTTACCTTCTTTCTGTCTTGGTTTTTACCGAGCTCATTTCCTTCTTCTCCCATGCTTTTATCTGCCAAATAACACCTTTCCTCGTTCGGGTCTCCAGTTTCTTGGTTTTCACCATCCAATTCAATCTGGGCCTGCAATGGTTTATTGGGCCCAGATGCATGCAATGGCCTGCCATCACCTCCCTCTATTACCACCTTCATTCCTTCGTCTTGGTTTTTACCGAGCTCGGTTCCTCCCGTTTGGTTTTGCAGGTCGATTAGCTTTTTCAGAAGTTGTTCAATGGCGGTCAATTTCTGATCAACCCCAGAAAACCTGTCTAACATCATGTCTGTTACCGTCTGGATTCTGATCTCCATCTTGTTTTCCAACTGTTCCATATTTGTATCCATCGATCTCAAATTCAAGCTACATGTTAGTAAATATTACTTATAAGCATTCGTACGGATGTTAAATACATACATATATCAGATTATCAGTAATGCATAATTAGGGTTTATCCACAGGCCCGCCCGAGTTAGGTTTGTTTCGGATTAGTTTCCATTGTAATTACAGAACTGAATTGAGTTTAAAATTTAGTTCATTACTTATTAAACACAGGGTAAAATGGGAATGCATATAATAATAATAAGTAACATAAACCCTAGCACAATCCATGAAACGTAAATAATTAATTTATGATGCCAATAAACATGTATGCTGATTGATTCAAATGATAAGACAGAACTCACATTTATATATTTATTTATTTATCTCTGAAATCAATCAATCAATCAATCGTTCCATTGAATTGAATCGTCGAAGGTCAAAGGATTTGAGGAGGAGATGGATTACCAACCAATACGCTTGCTTAAACCCTTCCTTGTATATAATATAGTGTGGGTTTAACCATGCCTACACATCTGCTGTATTTGTTGTTTATATATAGAGGGGGACAAATTAACGGGTTAATTGAACTGACCTGAAAACCGAACCAGTTTAAAACTGATTATGTAAAAATTGATTTGGAACCGATTAAAACCGTCGGTTTAGAACTGGTTTGTAATTTTCTTCACAAAACCGGTTAACCGAACCGAAACCGGCCAAAAATCGGTCAAAACCCGAAACCGAAATCGATCAAACCCAAACCGAAACCGATTATAACCTGGTCAAGAAACCGGTTTCAACCTGAACCGAAACCGATCTTAAACCGGTTTTGACTTTTATTGACCAAACCAAACCAAACCGGTTTTCACTTTTGTTAATCAAACCGAACCGGTTTCAAAACAAACCGGTTTTGAGTTTTAAACCGATATGTACACCTCTATCTATATAAACTATACATGTGCTGTACGTTTGATGTTTACAAGGAAAAAACAAGAAGAAAAATAGCCCTAAACAAAGTATCTTACTTTAATCTTGTCTTAAATCTTAAATATATATAAACAAAACATTCAAAAACTATGTTCTCAAGCCACCGTATTGTTTTATTTGTAAACAGAGGTTTCTCATGCATTTGACCCTAATTCACGGGTATGGATTTCATCAAAAACCCAGATATTCCTTAAACGGGTTATAACATCTCATTAAGTTAAAAATTAATCTTGCAAAATATTTTATATGAAAATCGTGATATACAAAAATTAATATCCGACTTTTTAAAATAATGATATTATTTAAAATTAAGAAACAATTTTATAGTAAAAAAATAAGCGGGTCATGAGTATCACCAAACCTAAATAGCTTTTAAACGGGTTATAACATTTATTGGTGAAATCTTCTCATTATCAAACCCTAAGATTATTATTATTCCTTACCATAAATAAAATTAAAAACCAAAGGAATATATAAATATTATAAACTATAAATAAATAATATAAAACAACCCTATAATACGGGGATAAAAACTAGTATAACATATATAATGCAAAAAAGTTTAATGTTATTATTATAATACACTAAAACTATAAAATACTTCTAGTGACCGAATGTAAACCAACAAAGGAAAGTTAATGAATGCAAATGAGCGTACACGTTACTAAATGCTCAAGAACAAAGTTGAACGAACGTGACCTTTCATCATATTCCTTCATTTATTAAACTACGTGAACGAACTTTCTATAGTTGAACACTTGGTTCATTTATACTTCTAGTTTTACCTTATAAACGTTGGTGAATTTCAATTTGATCATTTAAACATCTACAATTGATGCAAATATGAAAGAGCTGGGAAAGATGATGGGGGGGATCGGTTGAAAATTGATATAGAAGGCATTCGGTTAAATACATATATTGGTAGGCAGGCATTCGTTTTGCCTCAAGACCGGCCCTGGTTAGAATATATTATTTACAAGGCATTCGATTAAATAAAGATGGTATTAGATTATTAGTGTTTCATTTATCTTTCTTTAACCCACGGGTTCGATTTAGGTTTCTCAAGAGTTTGCTTCTTATTTATTTCCTACATATATGTCCATTGTAATTTGGGGTGTTCAGCATTCGAATCCGGCCATGAAATTGGAATCAAACTAGGTTGTCCAAAATTCGAATATTATTTGATTTCAGTAATCGAATTTTGAGTCGAATACAAATTTATGATTTTTTATTCTAAAGTCGAATTAAAATAATTTGTTTTACTTCAGATTAGTCTATCATACTGTAGCTTGCATTTTGTATATTGCAGTTGACTGGACCTTTTTTTGTTATGTCACAAGTTATAATTACTTGGTAACATGTCACATTGCATATAGTAGGATTATATTAACTGGTCTGTATACCAACTACAATACAACAAACATATTAGTATCAAAATTTCCTAGAAACCCATTTGAGGGTTAGTTTGTGCTCGGATCAAAATTTTCTAGATACCCGTTGATTCTTGCGGTTTCAAGCTCCGGTTGGCTGGAGTTTATGCCATGTCATAAGTCATATTTACTTGGTAACATGCCACATTGCATAGAGTGGGATCAGATTATAATTGGGCACATTGATGCTTGGATATCATTGATAACGGGTGAAATTGCAGACTGTACTTTCTTCATAACGGACCAAATTAAAACTATATCGTGGTGGTGCGTTTGACTTGGGATATGGACAAGAGACTAGCCGAAAGTAAGTCAGCTTTCGAGTATAAGAGGATATATTTAAAATTGTAATGGGGTAATAATACCATATGAATATACTTAGAAACTTGTTACGTCTTATCTTCTGTTAATTCATTGTCCTAATCGTGTTCGAGTTCATCAATTTCAACCACATGTTATCTGATCATAGTCAGAGCGCAGGCAACACACCATCGTCTGCCGTCACACATCCGCCACAAGAACGAGGGGACCAGCTTCTACAGGACCCGAGCCACAGTCCTTATTCTCGGGCTGACGAGGCTCAGAATGTTTTAAACATTTGGGAATGAATTCCACTTTGTCACGATATTTTCCACTAACGAAATTCTTCAAGCATTCCGGACAGGAAAAGTCTTCTTTATGACCATCGGCGTATACAATGCAGAAACACCAACTTCCTTGGAATTTCATATGCTCGTCGACCTACAATGTTGACAATTAACTACATGTAAAAATAACCAAAATTCATATACCTGTGTAACATAAGTACAGAACCGCATAATCTGTTTGTAATTTAGTAAATTTAACTTGGTAAAAAAACAAAATGTACCATAATGTAATCAACTCTAGCACCCGTTTTCTGAGCCTTTTCTGGATGGTGATTGAAGACAATCTCAAGCATATGAGTTTGATCATCTCCCGACAAAGGATCACCAACGTCGTACCTTCACGAAGTTAGTTAGATTCAGTATCCAAAACTTAAGTTTGACCAAGAAACTTTTATTCAACAAAGTTATGCTAAATGGCAAGGCTGTTGATTATCTCAAAAGTCAACCAAAGTTCATTCTAAATGCACAGAACCTACTACATTTTATATAGAAAAATAAATAAAAAGATTCTTATTATTAAAGCAAGTAGGGGCGTGATCGACCCAAGCCGCTCGTGAGTTGCTGGAGAACGACTCGTTATAACCTCGAATCGAGCTGATCTTAAATGAGCTCGATCCCGAGCTCAAGCCTAAAGATAAGTTTGTTTAATAAATGAGTCCAAACTCAACCTTCACTTATCAAGCTCAAGCGGGCTCGCGGGCCTATTATTTATTTATTTATATAATACTAATATATATTATTTATAATAATAACTATTATGTAAAAAATTACGACAAAGTAACTAAATAATATATACTATGTTATATATAAAAATTATAATTAAAACATATATAATAAATAAGTATAAATGTATATAAATCAATTAATAAAATAATAAAAGGGCCGAGCCTGAGCTTGAAAAATTAGCTACGAGCCGAGCTCGAGCTCGGTTCGTTTGCACCACTAAATTAACTTTAGCAATGGGTTAACAGAAATTACCCTTTCTGATGCATGATTCTTTGCATAATAGGCTTAATCTCCCTCAGAATTTCTTGCTCACCAGTTGTGACCACACCCAAATGTGGATTAAATGTAGTATACGGCCCAATCGCTATCGGGCCGTCATTTGGGCTATCAGGGTGTTTTCGTTTGAGACCCCAACCATGTTTCAAATCAGTTTTTACTTCCACTAATTTACTCCAATCAAGACCTTTATTACATTCAACCGAGCCCGGTTCACAAACTGTTTCAATTTGTACTCCTTTACCCAACGGGCCGGAATTGGTCCATGGGTCGGGTTTTGAAGAATCTTGTAGTAAAACATCCGTTCTATCTGCCTCAGTACTACTCCATCCATTCCAAAAACCCGTCCAAGAATTTTTAAAAATATCATCTTGGCCCGTTTTGACAACCTTTTTACCTGATGAACCTGTCCAAGAATTATATGTTCCCAGACGATTAAACTTTGAAAAATCTATAAAAGAGTAGTCTTGACTGGTTCTTTTGGCACCCTTTTCAGTGTCATTTTCAGATTTCTTCCCAACACATCCAGCTACATCAGCTTTTTTCACCGTCGGGCTACATCTTGGGGCTTTGGGCCCACCTTCAGTTGACCCATTAGTGAGTACTTGTTCTTGAGGTTTATTGTCACCTGTATAACCCCATGGAGCACCCCTAGAGTCAGTTGATGCTTTTACTAATGTAGTCCAATCAAGACCTTTAACAGATTCAACAGACCCACCAGGCCAAAATCTTTCTTAGCCCACTGAACGAGTTTTGAAGAATCTTGTAGTAAAACATCCGTTTTTTCATCATTTTTCTTCCCCCAACAGGCCAATGAACACGCCAACCCCGATTCAGTCACATCAGCATTGACCACATTTGATCCAAAATGAGGCCCGTTTTCTTACTAAAACCTGTTTCCTGCAGACCAACCCAAGTGGGCCCACAAAAACCTTTTCCAAAACTATAATTAGGCCTATGTGGGCTATATGTGCCACAGTGCTTAGTATGTAACTCGGCCCACCCACACGACCTGCCAGCCTCCCGTGGTGGCCCATATCTACTTCTGTCACTAACATTAAGCACTCCTGGTGGACCCTGCATCTGATCATCAGTTTCTTGGTCATCATCATCCGATGAAACCTTGACCCGAAATGGTTTCTTGGGCCCAGATTCATGCGATGGCTCATCATCACCTCCTTCTATTGCCACCTTAGGCCCAGATTCATGCGATGGCCCGTCATCACCTCCCACCTTATTGGACCCACATTCATGTGATGTCCCGCCATCACCTCCCTCTATTGCCACCTTCTTTCCTTCGTCTTGGTATTTACTGCACTCGGTTCCTTTGCCCGTGTTTTGTTCTGTCAAAATACACCTTTTCTCTGGTGAGTTTCCCGTTTTGTTTTGCGGGTTGATTAGCTGTTTCAAAAGTTGTTCAATGGCGGTCAATTTCTGGTCAACCCCAGAAAACCGGTGTAACATCATGTCTCTTACTGCCTCGATTTTGATCCCCATCTTCATTTCCAAATCTTCCATATTTGTATCCTTGATCTTAAATTCAAGCTAAACTCTCTACATGAATGCAAAGGCTGGATTCATCTAACTCTAGAAGAACTAGTTGAGCAGCAATAGTATTAACTAATGCCATGAAGATTCTTAATCAGAATTCATGAATGCAGTCAAAGCACAAATAAACAAGATCCATACATTATGTGTTAAAATATATTACTTAGGTGGCAGTTTATTCAATACAGGTAACATTTGGGTCACAATGAACAGGGGTGTATACGAGCCAAGCCGCTCGTGAGCTAGTCAAGATCAGCTCGCTATAAGCTTGAATCAAGTCGAACTTAAACTATCTCAACGTAAGATTGTTTGATGAACAAGCCCACGGTTCACTGTCACTAACAGAGCTCAAGCTGGCTCACACACCTAAAGGAGCCTAATATTTATATAGTCTTTGTTTAATACAATAGCCATTGGTGTATACAAATTAATGATAAAATAATCAAATAATATATAGTATGTTATATACTTATATATGCAACTTTTAAATATATCAAATAATAAACAAGTTGAGCGCCAGAGCTAGAGCTTTTAAAATAAAGCTCAAAATGAGCCGAACTCGCCACATCAACATACCGATATATTGACTGCATAAACATATAGCAGAAGAGAATGTGTGGTAAATGAATAGCATACACACATTATTATTATTCAATTAATCAAATCCCGTGGTTTATATTATATATACATCCATGGGAGTTGAGCTGTAGTTAAATTGCATAAACCCTAGCTAGTAATTTATGTGCCGTAATCATCGTTCTGTTGATAACATCTAAGCTGACGGAAAACACCGCAAAACGATGAGGGTTTAGGGTTTATTATATATTTTGTTTGATTGCAGATAATAATAAATAAAAGACAACTCACATTTATTTGAAATCGATGCATGGAATCCAAGACCAAATAATTGAGGAGCATGAAATGAAACAGCATATCTTTTATTTAACCACGCTTCTATTCTAACGGTTCGTTTAATAAACCAAGTTCAATAGTATTCGGGGACGGTTGATAACGTGTTTGTTTATATTAGTTATACTAGCTTTTGAACCCGTATATTATACGGGATTTGTCAAATAACAGAAATTTATGTATTTAATCATACATAATTTAGGGGTTTTTTTTTGAATTTATAGATTCGTTTTAATATTATCACACACACTTTAAATATTACATATTTAAATTATACATTTTCTTAATATTGAAATAATGTTTTAAGATGACATAAGATTAACTATTGGTACCTAAATATATTAAAGATGTTTTATATGATCAATACGCATGTAAGTTAAATAGTGTTTTACAAATTGTAAGATTATAAATATTATATTTATTCAACGAAATTTGATGTACACGCATAACTAAATATCTATTATAAACATAGGTCACTAGTTGCTATTCAAGCAGGTACCAAGAACATACAATCAAGAACAAGATTATGAATTGAACAAATCAGAGATGAAAAGAGTTTTATTGATTAAAAGAACTTGAAAAGTGAATGAATACAAATCTGAACGATTAGGACTTTTATAGAACAAGCCCTAACTGTCATTAACAAACAATATGAAATATACACATTAAGTCCCTGAAACTTTGGAATTAACCAAATCAGTCCCTGAACTTCTAACAAACTCCCCCTTAATTCCAAATCTTTCCCTGCAGATTCTCTACACCTAACAAGTACCTCATTTCCAAGAACTTTACTCTAGGCAATGCTTTAGTTAGCACATCAGCCTTCTGCAAATCTCCACATACAAAGTCAACTTTAATTTGACCATTCTCAATGTTCTCTCTAATGAAATGATACCTGGTGTTTATGTGTTTACTTCTGCCATGAAAAACTGGATTTTTCATTAAGGCTATTGCAGACTTGTTATCCACTAACAAAACCACAATTTCTTGTCTCTTGCCACTAATTTCTTCTAGCAGACCCTGTAACCAGATAGCTTGACATGCAGCCGAAGCCGCAGCCATAAATTCAGCCTCACAAGAAGATAAGGCCACTGTTTGTTGCTTTTGTGAATGCCATTAAATGATTGAACCATTGTAGTAAAAAGCATTTCTTGAAGTACTTTTACCATCATCACTATCTGACAAGTGATTACTATCACTATATCCGATCAGACTTCCACCTTCACTTCTGTTGTACCTTATGCCATAATGCAATGTACCTTACCAAATGCTTCACAGCTTTTAAATGAGCTTCTTTAGGAACTTGCATAAATCTGCTAAGATATCCTAGTGCATAGCATATGTTTGGTCTTGTTTGTGTTAGATATCTTAAGGAGCCCACTAATTTTCTATAATCCGTTGGATTAATGTCTTCACCTCCTTCTGTCTTATACAACTTTAATCCGGGCTCCATTGGTACTTTGCACTCATTACATTCTTCTAATCCAGCCATTTGCACTATCTTCTTAGCATAAGCAGATTGTTTAATCAAGATTCCATCTTTACTTTGGGCCACTTCAATTCCCAGATAATAGCATAAGAGACCCAAGTCTGTCATCTCAAACCTAGACTTCATTTGGCTTTTAAAACTTTCAACCTCTAACTGATTAACTGCAGTCACAAGCAAGTTATCCACATACACCCCTATAATCAGAAGTGAATTTTCCTTGGATTTACATATACCGCTTGCTCATGTTGACACCTTTTAAAGCCTAATTCCTTTAATACAGTGTCTAACTTGAGATTCCATGCTCTAGGTGCCTGTCTCAGCCCATAAAGAGCTTTTGACAATTTGTACACCTTGAACTCGGCTCCCTTTTGCTCATATCCCTCAGGCTGCTTTACATAGACATTTTCCCTAACTCCCCATGTAAAAAAGCTTATTTAACATCCATATGAAACACTTTCCAGCCATCTTAGCTGACATAGCCAGAATCAATCTAATTGTTTCTATTCTGGCCACCGGAGCAAAAGCCTCCTCAAAATCAACCCCTACCTGTTGCACATATCCTTTTGCAACAACTCTGGCTTTATGTTTAGTCACTTTACCAGTTGCGTCTCTTTTCAGCTTGTATACCCATTTTAACCCTATGGGATTACACTTGAGTGGAGGATCAGTCAATACCCAGGTCTTGTTTTTAATGATAGCTAGAATCTCCTCATTCATAGCCTCCCTCTAAACCTTTTCTTTAACAGCTTCCTTAAAGGAAATTGGCTCTCCTTCCTGAGCTAGTAACAACTCAATTGTGTTAATTTCTTCAACACTACCAGCCAAGTTCACTCCACCACTCAAAACATAATCATTAAATCTTAATGGCAAAGTGTGAACTCTGTTTGATCTCCTTACCACAGGTTCAGAATTATTGACGATTGAAGATTGACCCTCCCCATTTATATGATCTGGAATCAACTCCAAATTATTCTGGCCTGTTGTTGTATTTGACATGAATCGTCCTGATCATTAGCACCATTTCCTTCTCCCTCCTGATAAGGACTTACTATTTGACCAAAATCAGTAGGCACATAGAACTCTACCCAACATGGATCACTAGTACTAACTACATTTTTCTCCAGTTTTTTCAAACTTCTACAAAGATGGTTAAAGAAATTCCGGTAACCACAACCCCAGCTACTGGGGGGAATACCGGTAACACAGTTTTTACAAACACTACCCCGGTTACCCAAGCCGGGGCAAGTGAAGTAAATTTTACGAACACTACCCCAGTTACTCATGCTGGGGCAAGTGCAGTAAATGATCGCCTACTGGGATCCACTGATACCCAGGTTGAGAAACGAACAACACTCCCCCGCCAAACTCTCGATGAAGTCAAGGCATGGGCGGAGGCACGACAAAAGGAATTCCAGGCCGAGTTGAACGAACGCTTGCGTTCCGTACAACAGGCCGAAGAATTCGAATACTGGGAGGATGACTCGGAGGAATCCGACTCCGACGCGAACCCTCGCCATAGGGCAAAAGGGAAGCGTAAGGAAATGGAATCCCAACCGAAAAGGCATTTTGGACAAGCCTTCAAACCAAAAACCACAGATGGAAGTCCACGAGACTTCTCCAAAACGTTCAGACCAAACGTTGCAAATGCAGGAACGTCCAAGTTTGCAAGGGACATTGCGGAAGCAATCGCCCCAAAGAGTGCCAAACAAATGCCTAACATAGGCACATATGACGGTATATCTGATCCAGACGATCATTTGAACAGGTTCATAGCAGGGGCAACCGTCAGCAATTGGACGGAACCCACGTGGTGCTACATGTTCCAAATGACGCTTGTTGGGGCTGCTAGAGCTTGGTTTGATCGTCTACCGGTCAACCACATCTACGACTGGGCAGACTTCCAGCAGAAGTTTAGTCAACACTTCAGCCAGCAAGGGAAGTATACCGAGGAGCAATGGACAATCCTCAAATGCATACGAGAAGAAGATGAATCTCTGCCAAACTTCATCACTCGCTTCAACTCAAAGAAGCTAAGTTTGGGCAATATCAGCGAAGATCTTGTTCGCGCAGCCTTCATCCAGGGCGCGCATGACCCAGAGCTCATCCGCACCCTAACGGGTAAAGATGGTATGCCATCCACATGGGATGCCATCATGACAGCAGCAAAACGCTATGCGGAAACAGAGAAGCAACTGGGTAGAGATCTCCCACAGAGCACAAACATCTACACTCAGAAGACGAGAGAAGACAATGTCCTCACCGCCCGATTAAACAAAAAGCGGAAGCTAGGCATTTGGCAGTCAAGGGTAAACTTTGACACCTCATCCGGCTTGCAACATCGATTGGGCGGAAGGGATAATGTACAGCCGCACCGAAACTCCAGATGGACGCCACTCACCAAAAGCGTCACTGAGATATTCGCCACTGAAGAGCTCCCGTGGCCAAAGCCTCCAATAATCCGACATCGTCACGATGCTGATCGGAGCAAATACTGTGACTTTCACAAGACAAAAGGCCACAACACTGAAGAATGCATAGACGTAAAAGACATGGTCGAAGCATTTGTCAGAGATGGGACGCTCGCGCACCTCGTGGCGCAATAAAGGCTGAGTAGGCGGGTGCGTGTAGAACCCCAGTTGGGGAAAACACGAATAAAAATTCCAGCTTCAATATCGAGACCACATGCTGCGTAAAGAACGAGATCCCGAACCAGGTGCGTATCGGCTCGATGGCACTCCCATCCCAACATGGAAGGGAGCTCATTTACACAGTTTACATGTAAATCAATTCCAATTTGTAAAGAAGGCCAAGAGCCACTTCTAATGGAAATGATTCTCTTTAGAACATCGAAGCTGATGATTTTACTTTTCTGCACTAATATGACGATATTCACTAAACGTGAAGTCGTTGCGTGGGAAGGCGGTCCTACCCGCACAAACCCAATAATAGGAAAAAAACTTCACGCAGGTCAGTCAAAGGGGAAGAGTTCAATGATCCCATTAAATGAAAGTGCCGGTCTATCCGCATGAGTCATGAAAGGAAACTGAACACTAACCTATTGACAACCGCGCGTCGAACGGTTCAAAACAAATTTCTCAAAAGGATGAGGAAAACCTACACGCAGGTCAGATAAAGGTAAAGTTTCGCCATCCTACTAAGTGCAAGTGACGGTTCTACCCGCACAATCACGAAAGAGGAAGCAAAACTTCACACCTATTATCAACCACGTTCAACAGGTTAACTTATCCTCAAAAGATGAGGAAAACCTACACGCAGGTCAGATAAAGGTAAAGTTTCGCCATCCTACTAAGTGCAAGTGACGGTTCTACCCGCACAATCACGAAAGAGGAAGCAAAACTTCACACCTATTATCAACCACGTTCAACAGGTTAACTTATTCTACACTTGGAAAATTGCTAATTTAAACTAAGTATGCAAGTCATAAGTTTATAAAGCAAGAAACCCAAAGAAGGAAATAACAATCTTATACGCAAAAAGATTAATATTTCACAAATGAATTATTACAAGAATGGCCGGGTAACTACCCGCCTACGAAAAGAAAAAAAAAAATCAATACAAGCTAAAACTATCCTAGCAGTGGGAAGGGATCTTCAGGATCAGGCTTCAGGGCCACTTCCACTTGGACCAGCCCCATCGGTAGAGCGTGGCAGTTCAAGGAAAGCTTTGAGGATAGCTAGCCCATCATCAGCAGCAGCTACTTGGTTCACCTTCTCCACCACTGGATGCGGGAAGGCGGCGTATTGATTTACTGCTTGGTCGTATACGGCTTCAGTATCAACATTGTACAAAGGGAAGTTGGAAGGCGGGAAGCCTTTCTCAACGAACCCTAGACCAAGCAGGAAGCCGGCCCGTTCCCCATCCTCGTGAGAAGCGTTGAGGGTTGCGCTCATGACATCATCATAAGTAGTCTCTGAGAAGACCCGATGCACAACCTACAAAGAAAATATACAAGTGTCAAAACACCTTTTCTATGTACAAAGGAAAGCGTGAAGACGTAAAGCTAAAATACCTGAGGCAACGCTTCTCGAAGAAGCCATTCCTTGGCAACCAGAGCTTGGGTGCAGGCGCGTTCGGCTTCGCTCTTAGCAAGATTGGCAAGAAGCACTTCCTTTGCAGCAGCCTCTTCAACGCCCTTAAGCTTCCGCTCGGTGTGGTCAAGCACACCCCTCTGGTCCAGGATCTCTTGGAGCTTCTTGGCATCTTCCATGGCCAAGGCATCATGAGCACGTTGGAGGGCCTCTAATTGGGCCTTGAGCTCCTCGTTCTCCATGCGTAAAGGCTCAGCAACGGCTTCAGCCTTGGTAGCCCTCTCAGTCGCGTTCCTCGCAGTCTCCTTAGCCAGCCGAAGCTGTTCGTTAACAGCCTGGGCAGCCTTGGAGCGGGCCTCGAGTCGCGCTTGAACGTCAACCTCGAGGGCCTTGAAGGCCTTCTCCTTCTCCGCAGCAGCTGCGGTCAATCGTTGGTTCTCCTCCCGAAGAGCACGCGCCTGAGATACGTCCTTGGTGCGAGCTGCTTTCAACTTGTCGTTTTCACGACAAAGCAGCTCGACGCGCGGCTGCATCCGGGCCTGGAGAACCCGAAGCTCATTGGTTAGCCTACCCTCCTGGTAGCTAGCCATGGCTTCCCCCAACGCACCATGAGGAGCAGCGTGGCGAGCCCAGTCCACGCACTCCACAGGGGTACGAAGGGTTGTTCCTCGGCGTATGTTCCATCGCGGAACATACACTTCATTGGAATCCGACACTGCAAAAAACAAAAAAGCAGTTAGGAAAAAGATGATAAAAATAGTAAAAAAAAAAAAAAAAAGGGGGCCAAAGGAACCCTACGCACCTGTAGGGTCTATAACAGGCCGATAACCACCGAACCCATCACCTGAACCCAAAGGAAACCCATCCAAAAGGTCAGGCAGATGGGAAGGTGGCAAAGACTGGCGAGTACTCCCATGCGTACCTGATGGGCCGGCCATCGGTGCCGGTGGCGGGGGCATGGTGGCAGCCGCCGCAGTCGCTGCCGCAGAATCCGCAGCAATCGTAACCGCCGGCTCGGTGAAGGACGCCGTAAAAATCGCACTCACGGCCGGCGGTGGCATAAACTCGGCTGGAACAGTCGGCTCAGAGTGAGCAACTGAACCAGCGGGACCAGGCGCAGGCGCCTGGGTCGACGCCTCAGGTAGGCTGACCAAGCCTACCGTCATCGGCGGAGAGGTACTACTAGGCACTCCACCCGGGAATGCGTCAACATCCACGCCTGCACAAGAAGATAAGTGTTAAAACAATAAATTTATGAAGTATGTTAAATCTACAAAAACAAGGATGTTTGTACTTACGGGTTTTCTTGAGCCTGAACGTACGGACAGGCGGGGACAAACCCGATGGAGCCGGTCTCTTGATGCCGGTCACCGTCGTCGTCGTTGGTTCTCCGGAGGTAACAGTCGTAGCCTCCGGAGCAGTGGTCTTCTCACCACCGGGGTGCCCCGCCACCTCTTCATTATCTGACTCACTGTCAGATAGGAGCACCGGATCAGCTGTGGAGGCCACCTCCTTCCCTTTCCCACCGGCAGCCTTCCTCTTCCGCACCAGCGGAGGACCATCTGCGGATTCCTCAGAAGAAGACAGGATGTCAGGAATTCCAGCAGCGGGTACAGCATTGAGGGGTTGAGGATAGAGTATCGCCTTACCTGGCCGCCGTTGGCTCAGGATCTCGTGGCCCAGCGGATAGACCTCCACAAACCGATCCGCCGTTTGCTCCAGGATGGGCAACTCGTTCTCGTCAAGAGCACGAGTACCCACCCGCACGGGACCGTCAGCTTCCCGCTGGTACAGGAGCGACTCCAAATTGTTCCCCTCTGAAAGAAAAGCAGTTAGAAGACAAACTCATATCAGCAAAAAAGACAAGACATACCATAAGGAATAGAGTTCAAACCGTATTCGAGAAGGATGGGAAACCGGGACGCATCCTTCCATACCCGGCTCATCCCCAGCATCACCATCCCGGACTCTGCAAACCGGTAAACCGGAGATTGGACCCGGGATATCTTCGCGAACCATTCCGCCTCCTGGTAGCTGGAAGCGTGAAGGCTCGGAAGCGCTTGACCCTTCTTGAACTTCATAGCAATGGGGATGGCGCGGGCAGAGATGTAGAAGAACTCCCGCTTCCACGATCGTAGACTGCGCTCGGTCACGCAGATCTTCAAACCCTTAATACGGGTTGTCAGGGTGTACCACCCCTGGACGCACCTCCAAGTATAGAAGGTCATCAGGCGGTCCACGTAGGGCTCAATACCCAGAATCCGGCACACCCACTCGAAGTGCCGGACCTTGGCAATCGCCATCGGATGCACCTCGGTCAGGTGCACACCGTGCCTCTCCAGGACACGGTACACAAACTTTGTCAATGGGAACCTAAGGTTCCCATAAACAAAAAATGCAGCATATACCCCGATCTTGCCACTGGGGGCATCGTACACAGTCTGGTGGGATTCAGGAAACTCAGGCTCGAGAGACTCAAGCATGAACTTCCTGACGATGTACTGGTACTGATCGACAGGTAGAGCACACTGGCACTCGCCAGCAGTACTCCTATCGTCGGCTACAGCTTCAGCATCATGAGAAGACATTTTGCAGAAAGAAGAAAGTGATTTCGGGAAAATGCTTGCCTGAAAAGGGGAGTATTTGCCGGAAATCACTAAGAAGAAGAGAGGTGAAAGTGTGGATTACAAAGAGGCCTCTCCCCCTTTATATACTAATCGCAATTAATGCGGTGAATTTAATGCGGAGGAGAGAGAAATCGAAGGTGCAATGAAACTATGACACGTGGCAAAAAGCAGGCTGGCAACAGCTGTTGACAGGACGTGTGCCAGTAATTTCGCGGCCACGCGCCCGAAAAATCGCGCCCACGCGCCTTAAAAAGCGTCTGGAATGACCATATAATGTCACGTCACCATAACTTCCTGCACGTCCTGACACAGTCAGAAGAAACTGTCGCACGACGTTTCAGAGGTTTGGACTGTTCCTATCTTTCCACCAACCCTTCGAATTTCAAAATTCAAATTTTGAAAATATTAAAAAGTAAGCGGGAAAATCCCCCTTACCTTGGCAAACAAGTAACCGTAAGACGGATGCGGGTACAGTGTTAAGGAAAAACCCTTCACATACCTAGCACCCGCAGGGAATTGAAGCCAAGAAAACCTTGGCGAACAAGTAACCGTAAGACGGATGCGGGTACAGTGTTAAGGCAAAACCCTTCACATACCTAGCACCCGTAGGGAATTGAAGCCAAGAAAACCTTGGCGAACAAGTAACCGTAAGACGAATGCGGGTACAGTGTTAAGGCAAAACCCTTCACATACCTAGCACCCGCAGGGAATTGAAGCCAAGTACCTCGGCAACCAAGTAACTATAAGACGGGCGCGGGTACAGTGTAAAGGCAAAACCCTTCACATACCTAGCACCCGCAGGAAATTGACGCCAGGAATACCTTGGAAGTAAAGTAACCGTAAGACGAGCGCTGGTACAGTGTTAAGGCAAAACCCTCCACATACCTAGCGCTCCGCTGGGAATTGAAACCAAGAAGGATCTTCTGGGCAATGCTTGCGGAAGCGGAAATAACATCCCCGCATAGCGGGAGCATCGAGAACTACGTTGTTTGAAGCTCCAGGATGGAATTAGTGGTTTTAGCATAATTGATCACTATGTTCAAAACTACCAAAACCTTATGGAAAGTCCACACAAGTGGGACTCAACGCTCCTGACTTGCGAGGAGGTTACAGACCTACCCGCATCATACCCAAAGACCAAGCAGGAAACTCGGGAATTTCTGCAAGTGACAAGGACTTCCGCGGGAAGAATCCCCATGGAAAACCTTAAAAAACCCTTTTCAAAACCCTTTGCTTAAGTCCAAAAGTTCACCTCACTTTATTAAACACGCATGAGAAGAACATTGGACTGGGGGGACTTGAAGAGGTAGGTCCCAGCAGAGCCCAGTTGGACCCGCAAGACTCACCTTAAACAGGGACGTCTGCGCAGAAACCAACTGGATCCGCAGGACCAACCATGCTCAGAGACGTGACGTCCTTACGCGCAGTACGCAAGCTGGTCCCGCAGGAAATGCCTCCCAATGGTGAAGGACTCCGCCTGTCCCCGCAGCCTCGGATACAAGCCATTAGGGAAGGCCACCCGCGCAGCAAGGCTACACGCACAAGGCACTTAGCTCTCAATCGTTCAGTGTCACCTGAAGGAATGAGCGAAGCCGGGAACAATCCCGCACAAGGGCGGGAGGGGGAATACTCCCGCCCAAATAAGCCAGTCCGTACGATACAGGAAGATCTTCTGTACTGTACCTGACGAGGTATGGGAAAAAGATCTGACTAAAGATACGACAGCTTATAGACAACAGTATGGCGAGCAGCATGCTCCTACACTGTATGTCACTATTAGCCGCTGCCTACTCACCAACTCTTGTCATACCACGTGCGTAGCTGACAGTTGGTGGAAAAGGAATAGTATACAGCAGGCCTGGTCGCTGTCAGCCGCTACCTACCCACCAACTACCAGCAGGGCACGTGCGTAGGCTACTGTTGGTGGAACAGTAACACTGTTGCAGCCGGCCATACCTCCTTGGAAACCTACCTTCGGCTATAAATATCACAAATGGTATGACCATCTGATCTTATCTTGTATTATCATATCATATCTTATCGGATTATCATCATATTATACCTGATATCTGCTCTAGCAATCTCTTAATATACTTTTATATTTAAAGAGCAATCTAGTCTGATTCTCACGCCGGAGGGTGGTCACAAGGAGGAACCCCCCCCCCCTCTCAGTGACGAGCTCACGGTGTCTGTTTTGCAGGTTATCAGAAGAACCATCTTCTCAGGGTCTAACCCCTCGTGGGAAACATCTATCTAACCCCCAGGTTACCAGTAATCTGTCCGGGGTCTGGTTAGTGTTTCTTCAGACTTACTATTTGACCAAAATCAGTAGGCACATAGAACTCTACCCAACATGGATCACTAGTACTAACTCCCTGCAAATACTTTGACCAATCCCATTTTCTTGTTTCTTCAAAATAAACATCTCTACTCACCACAATCTTATTCCTTTCAACATCATACATTCTGTTAGCTTTTGAACCAGCCTCTACACCTAGATAAACCATTGGACTACTTCTGTCATCCAATTTGTTTAATCCAGGTTGATTAACTTTTACATGACCAACACAACCAAAAATTCTTATATGTTGCAGATTTGGTTTTCTTCTCTTTAAAGCTTCATAGGGAGTACAAGTTTCCAAAGCTTTAGTTTGCAATCTGTTAAGTACGTAGACTGAATGCCTTACCCCTTCGGCCCAAAAATCTTGTGGCGTATTCATTACCTTTAACATACTTCTGGTCATATTAAGAATCGACCTATTTCTCCTCTTTACAGCTCCATTTTGTTGAGGAGAATAAGGTGCTGTCAACTGCCTTAAAACACCTTCTTTGGCACAAAATTCATTAAACGCATAGGAAGTAAACTCCCCCCCACGATCAGATCTCACTTGTTTGATCTTAAAGCCATATTCATTTTCAACTTGGGCCTTAAACTTTTTAAGAGTATCAAATGCCTGATCCTTTCTCTTAAGAATGTAAACCCACATGAATCTAGTGCAATCATCAAGTAACAATATAAAGTACTTATTACCTGCTTGAGTTGTTGGCATTATGGGACCACACAAATCAACAGATATAAGCTTCATAGGTACCTCTGATCTGTACTGAGACCGAACCGGGAATGCTTTCCTCGCATGCTTTCCAGCCAAACAAGCCTCACACACTTATGCTGGACGTTTGATTAGGGGAACTCCTTTCACCATCTGTTTACTTGTCATTACCCTCAACGATTCAAAATTGACATGGCCCAGTCTCCCATGCCACAACCATGGTGAACTGTCCAGTCTTCCAAGTAAACACCTAGGTGAACCTATTCTCAAGTTTATTTTGTATAATCTGTTTGAGAACCTTGGGACTTTCATAAGCAGTTTACCACTACCCTCATAGATCCATAGAAAATCATTCATTCTAATCTCACAACCCTCTTCAGTTGCTTGCCCAAGACTTAATATATTGCTTCTCAAATGTGGTATACAATACACATCTGTGAGCAATCTTTGGTCACTATCCTTACCATCTAAAACTATTGTGCCTCTCCCTTCTATCTTAACACAAGAACCATCCCCAAACTTTACATTTCCACTCACATTTTTATCAAGATATGAAAACATAGAAATGCTACCTGTCATATGGTTGGAAGCCCCATTATCAAGATACCACTCAGTTTCTGCATCATCTCTTGACTCATATCTTGAAGGTACCACCTGTTTTTCATTCAGGAAGACAATTTCCTTTTTGTCTTCAATCTGAACCAACTTCACCATTAACAAGGCTGGTCCTTCATTCTCTTGTTTTTGAGTCTCTTGAGCCTAAGTTAAATTTGCCTCTTGATTGGTTTGCACACCAGTGCAATCACTTGCATAGTGTCCAAGATTGTCACACTTGAAACACTTTACTTTGGATTTGTCAACTCTTTTTCAACTTCCAAATTTCTGAGTCTTCGATTTCTCTTCCTTCCTTTTTAAATCAAACTTCATACTTTGATCACCCTTCCCCCAGTTCTTGTTCTTACCCTTTAACTCTTTCTTTCTATCTTGCCATTCATAATAGGTCAGCAACAATTGATCTTCCTTCACATTAGAAGAACTTGCAGAAAAACTTGCAGATGATAGTCTCTTCTTTAAATCGGTATGCCATTGATTCCGGCATGGCTTGAAACAGGTATGCAATTGCCGCACTATTCTTCTTGACGTCTAAAACCGCTCATTCAGTCGGTTCAATCACTTCCCAGAGACCATGAACATTGAAGATCGCCTTCAATTTCACAACCCATATCGTGTAGTTTGACGGAGTAAGAATCGTACATTGAAGGGGAATCAATGTGTAATTCTCTCTGGATGGAGGAGCAGGTGTTCCCATCTTCGATCTTCGATTGTATTTCTTCGCGAATCGTGTATCAATATCCAGTCCGTCGGATAAAACTGATTGAGCAATCTCCTATGCTCTGATACCAAATCAAGCAGGTACCAAGAACATACAATCAAGAACAAGATTATGAATTGACCAAATCAGAGATGAAAAGAGTTTTATTGATTAACATAACTTGAAAAGTGAATGAATACAAATCTAAACGATTAGGACTTTTATAGAACAAGCTCTAACTGTCATTAACAAACAATATGAAATATACACATTAAGTCAAATCAGTCCCTGAACTTCTAACAGCTATACGATAATGGTTCGTAAATCATTATTTTACTCATTTAATAATTCACTAATTGATTTTAAACTTATTATATATATTTAATGGTTTATATGTTTTTAATAAATTATGGTAACTTTCTATATCTAGTAGTAAAATTAAATGTAATGGGTTAGGAAAAGTTACTGTGATATAAATTACATTAAATACTTTTTTTCATATGGGTTACAACTAATTACCAAATAAACACATGACCAATGGATAGCTTGGAGTAAGGACTAAGGAGAATGAAGATCAGAAAAGATTAAATGTGGTTATGACACATCATCATCATTATTTTTGTTTATTAGTATAGGTAGATGAATACCTTGGAGTAAGGAGAATGAAGATTAAAAAAGATTAAATGTGGTTAGGACACATCATCATCATTATTTTTGTTTATTAGTATAGGTAGATTAGATGTGGCAATGTGAGTAGATTGGGTTAGATTTGGGTGATGGGTCAGGATTAAGTGTGGTAAACCCAACCAAAATAGATTGTTTTGGGTTAAGATGGATAAACTTTAAAAGTTAAATGGGTTATGATAGATCTTAAAATTTTTTCAAGTGGGTTAGGATGGGTTGGAAATCTGCAAGTGAATTTCATTTATAGGTTAAAATGAGTCAAAACAAAATATCCAAGTTATCCAAAATTTATCTAATTTAAAATACCCAAACTATCACGTGCGAAACAAAACGCACCCGAAACCCAAAAAACGATCAAAACAAAACAAAAATCCCGAGCTGACTAAAACGAAACAGATAAACAAAAACGTAATTGAACCGAAATAGAAAAACGACCAAAACGAAACAAAAAAAACCGGAATGAAACCGAAAAATTGACCAAAGCGAAACAAAAAAAAAAGCGAAATGCAACCGAAAAGCTGACCAAAACTAAACAAAAACACCGAATCGACCAAACCGAAACAAAACTGAATCCAAATAGAAAAACGACCAAAATGAAATAAAAAAACCGATATGAAACCGAAAAGTTAACCAAAACGAAACAAAAAATAAGCGAAATGCAACTGAAAAGCTGACCAAAACAAAACAAAAACACCGAACAGACCAAAACGAAACAAAAAAAGCAAAACGAAATAGAATTGAAATTGAAAAACGACCAAAACGAAACAAAAAACCGATACGAAACCGAAAAGCTGACCAAAGCGAAACAAAAAAAAAGTGAAGTGCAGCAGATTAGCTGATCAATACAAAACAAAAACACCAAATCGGGCTAAACGAAACAAAAAAGCCGAAACGAAACTGAACCGAAATAGAAAAACGACCAAAACGAAACAAAAAAAAACGAAATGCAACTGAAAAGCTGACCACAACAAAACAAAAACACTGAACCGACCAAAACGAAACAAAAAAACCGAAACGAAACGAAACTGAACTGAAATAAATAAACGACCGAAACGAAACAAAAAAACTGAATTGAAACTGAAAAACTAACCAAAATGAAACATAAAATAACTAAATGCAATTTAAAAACCGTACCAAAACGAATCAAAAACACCGAAACGAAATTGAACCGAAATTAATAAACGACCGAAACGAAACAAAAAAAACTGAATTGAAACTGAAAAACTGACCAAAACGAAACATAAAAAAACTAAAAGCAATTTAAAAACCGGACCAAAACGAATCAAAAACACCGAACCGACCAAAACGAAACAAAAAAACTGAAACGAAACTGAACCGAAATAGAAAAACGACCAAAACGATACAAAAAAACCGATATGACACCGAAAACTGACCAAAACCAAACAATAAAACGAAATGTAATCAAAAAGCTTACCAAAACGAAAAAAATGAAATGTAGCCGACCAAAATAAAACAAAACGAATCGAAAACGAAACAAAAAAACTAATTAAAACAAAACAACACTGAAACCTAAAAAACCGAGAAATCGAAACCGAGCAGATACCGAAACCGACCGAAATGAAAATAAAAAACAAAAACGAACCGACAAAAAACACCTGAAAACTCGAATCTGAACCGGTACAAACGGTTTTTTTTTTTTAACGAGGATGACGTGAGAAACTTTTTTAGTTATTTTATATTTAATAGTTTTTTTGAATATTTTTTTGAGGGAAACCCTTTGTATGTCAAGTTTCACTTGAGTCAAGATGAGTTAGCTTTACCCATCTTGACTCATATTCATCCTAACCCTTTATTATAAAAATCCATTCTAACCCCATAACCATCCTGACCATCACCCAAATCCAACTCAACCCACTTGCATTTACACCTCTAAATGTGTTAATTGTGATAATAAAGTGAAATTTATCTTAATTATATACCATATATAATTAAGAAGTTTGGTGCCATAAAGATTTTTTTTAGAATATTTTATTAGTTTTGTTTTGTTTTATTAAAAATCATTTTAACACTTAACCAATTATAATATCTTGGTGTGTTGGTGTTGCAAAGTTTCTTAATGCTTTGGAATTTAGAAAAGCTATGCAAGCCACACATCATGCCAATTTTTTTGGTATTTATTGTTGTTGTTGTGTAGAACTCCATGCTTCATACATATATTTTTGGTTTCTTTTTTGTGTTTTTTGTTATTTTATGTGTTTTTTTTTTAAATTTATTGATATAAGAGTTTTTGGTGCCGTAAATACGTCTTTGAGCATCTTCACGAAACTTTATTGGTGCAACACCTTTTTTTGTTTTAGTTTTGGCAAGTAACAAACGTAAAAAAACCGATCGAATGCCAATTTTGTTTTTGTTTTGTATTTTTTTCTGCTTTGTTTTATTTCCAGTACTTTAAAAAATGTGTCGGAAACTGACCGATTTCGTGTAGTCTCACCGCGTTTGTTTTATTTCCAATATCGTAAAGAAAGTAACGAAAAACCAATTGAATGTTGTTTTGTATTTTTAGTTCCGATATTGTAACGAAAGTGATGGAAACCGGACGAATTTGCGTAGACTGAACGCCTCAACGTTTGGGATCGACAAACTCTTAAGTTTTACTAACGGACGTTACCCCATTGGCCCGCCTCAATTTTTCTAATTTTTTGTTTTATTTTTTATTTTAGTTCCGGTACAATAACGCACGTAACTGAAGCAGACCGAATTCGTGTCAACTTACCGCTTCAATGCTAGGATATAACCACCACCCGGTTTTACTGACCTGCCCGGCGCAACGCGCCGGGTTAAACTCTAGTTACATATATACAATATAGTGTAATTGCATCATAGTGTAATTACACTACGATGTAATTACATAATTACACTATTTGATTCTTACAGTTAGCACGTTAAATTAATTTGTATGTTAATTTTAGGGTAAAGTTAAAATACAAAGGGAGACAAAAACGAGAAGTGTGAGAAAGATTTGTGGTCACACAAAAAATCCTTCAACAAAAAATTCAAAAAAAATAATTAAAAAATTATAACTCAAAAGATGAATAAAAACGAAAAAAAACTAAAAACCCAAAATGTTTTTTTCGTCATTCCCGTTCCAAAAAAAACCGACGAAAGACACAATGTAAAGAAAAAAAAAACACAATGCCGAAAATGAACAAACAAAATGATAAATAAAAAAAGACACAATAGGTCGCAAAATTTAACACAATGTTGAACAAAATATAACACAATGTTGAGTAATATAACACGATATTAAGAAAAAAAAGACACAATGTCATCGAAAAAAACACATTTAATGACGAAAATAAACACATAACATAATAATAAATAAAAAGACACAATGATGTTTTTACCTCAACATTGTGTGTGTGTGTGTGTGTTTTGAGGTCGAGGAAGACGGTGGAAACATTTTTGCGTTTTCACATTTTTCATTTTTTTATTAAATTTTGAGTTATGATTTTATTAATGGAATATTGGATTTTAATAATCCCTATTAAATGGTATTGGCCGATAATAATCCCTATTCGTTTTATCGCCACTGGTGGTCCCAAATTCAAAAAAGTTGCCCCCCAATGGTCCCCCGTTAAATTTGACTTAACGGCGTTATAGTTTTTTCTGAATTTCAAACCAATTTTTTAGGGCTTTTGATCGTTAGGAGGATACGAGTCGATTGGTGTAAAATTTAGTTTGAAATAGTGCTTCAAAATGACAAAACAATACTTCAATTCGGGTGTTTGAACTTATAATTATCCAAAATCAAGTCGTTTGGATCATTGTTTCGAGCTAAGTTTTACATCAATCGACTCGTATCCTCCTAACGATCAAAAGCCCTAAAACATTGGTTTGAAATTCTGGAAAAACTGTAACGCCGTTAAGTCATTTTTAACAGCGGACCATTGGGGGCCAACTTTTTTGAATTTGGGACCGCCAGCGGCGATAAAACGAATAGAGATTATTATCGGTCAATACCATATAATAGGGATTATTAAAATCAAATATTCCTTTTATTAACTAATTTTTCATTATTTTTTGAAAGGTTTTTTTTAGCTAGCAATCTTTCTCATCCTTCTTATTTTTGTCTCCTTTGTAGAATAACTTGACCCACTAAACATATAAACCTTTGCAGAATAACTTGACCCACTAAACATATAAAATACAGTTTTAATGACTGAATGTAAACCAATGGACGGAAATTAACAAACGTAAATGAGTAAATACATTGTCACAACACTAAATGAGTAAATACATTGTCACCACACTGACACAACTAAATGAATTCGGTCTCTGTTCATGTTATGGTTGGCCCATGGGAGGGGCTAATTCTTGTAGGTAAAAGACTATTGACTAATGACAAATTTTTGTAGGTGAAATACTAATGAACAAATTTGTTTTATAAACCAAATATCGAATTAACATTCATTTTAGTTTAGGCCCATTAAAATGCAAGTTCACGTAAACTCAGTCGGCCATTTACACAACCACAATCATTACCGTTAGCTCATACAAATCATAACTTTACCCATACCATTTGCCTAATTACAGCATTATTACTATTGCCTTTAGTCAACAAATTAACTGAGCATAAACATAGACGCTAAAACACACATTCTCCAACTGTGGTTAATGCTGGGTTTTGAAAACATACATATACTCTACAACATAAAATGCTAAAAACATAACTTAGGGATGATTTCATAAAGTTTTATGCACTGTTTTTACGGATCGATTGGCAATCAAATAGGTGGATATGTATCCGAGAATTGGGCCAGCCAACCGGTCCAATTTCAAGAAGAATGCATTCAAGCAAAACAACTTTTATACATAACCATTCCTTGATCATCAACCATTCATCATGCATGCATTGCATACCATACCATGCATGCATCAACATCCACATGTACCTGATCCTACGCAACACTACATTCATCAGTTATATCTACCATATCCCAAAATCATTAACCAACCTACTGTTTCAAACAATTATTCAAGAACCCCAATCCGACTTATTCGCATTACCACCGTCTCCTGCCTGGTCCCACCCGCTTCCAGATGCACCGCCTGACTCTGGTGCTGGGCTGGCCTCCTTTTTCCACCCACTTGCAGCCACCCCACCTTCCTCTGGTCCTGTGTTAGCCTCCTTTTTCCATCCGGTTATTGCAGCAGGCGTCCCACCCTCCTCGGGTGCTGTGCTGGCATCCTTCTTCCACCCGGAGGCAGGTGTTGCTGAGTCATCACCTGCCACGTTAGAGTCACGACCCCATCCTGGCCGAGAACCAGGGGTACGTGGAGTCCGCGGGGTCCCAGCTTCATCTCTGTTCATGGGAGGACGTGGCTGGTTCTTTCTGAAATACTTGGGAATAAACTCATCAACTTTGTCAGGAAACTTACTCCTCACGAAATTCTCGAGACATTTACGGTATGAGAAGTCTTCTTTCTTCCCATCGGTTGATACCACGAAAAAACACCTGCTGTCTTGAAACTGTGTGTGCTTGGTGACCTACAAATTTATTAATAAAATCAAATATATTGAGATAATTCTATGCAATTGATTAAATGAAAAAAAACAAAATGTAGCGGGCTTAAGTTTACCATGATGTAATCAACACCCGCACCCGCCTTTTGAGCTTTATCTGGATGATGAGCGAAGATATTATCAAGAATGTACTTTTGATCATCGGCAGACAAAGGTTCACCATCATTGGACCTTCAAAAAGTCAAAAAGTTAGTAATATCATGTTACATGTTTTTTTGAAAAATGTAAGCATTAAATGAAAAAGAAAATTAATATTACCCGACTGGATTCATGATTCTTCTGATAGATTGCATTATAGGCTCAATCACACTAAGGATCTCTTGTTCATCAGAAGTGAATAAATCAATGCGTTGTCTTGTCACGGTTAACGGTACGTTTGGTCTTGGAGCATCATTTGGTCCGCCAACTGGTCGAGCCGGCCGGTCTCGTTTTGGACCCCAGTTTTCCTTCTTTTTCCAACCCCCACCTTGGTCCGGTTTTTGCTCAGCCTTACGGTTCCAGCCCCACGAACCATGTTTCTGTTCGCCATCTTCTTGACCCTTTTCTGCAGACACTGGGTCCTTTTTCTGACCCCAACCAGACCCTGACTCCTCAGGTTCATTTTGAATTTTCTTTTCACCCCAAGCGGGTGCATCACTGGTCACCACCTTTTGACCCCAAGCACTTGAATCCTTCTCATTTTCAACCTCATTCTTCTTTTTTCCCCAGCCTGGTCCATCATCCGCTTTAACCACCTTTTGACCCCATGCACTTGATCCTGCACCCGTTGCAGTCTCGTCTTGACTTGTCTTTGAACCCCATGCACCAGAATCTTTTTCAGGTTCCGTTTCACTCTTTGCACCCCGTCCAGATGGCTCAACATCTTTCTGGGCCTTAGTTGGCCCCCAGCCACCGGAAGATCCGGTCTGTCGACTTTGATCAGACTTTGGAACTCCCCAACCACCACTGATTTCCGGTGTAGTCTTAGTAGCACCCCATCCACCAGAAGATCCAATCTGTTGACTTTGATCAGACTTTGGAGCTCCCCAACCACCACCGGTTTCCGGCGCAGCAGTCTTGGCTGCACCCCATCCACCAGAAGATTCATTCGGGTGACTTTGCTTATCTTTTGCAGCTCCCCAGGCACCCCCAGTTTCCGGTGCAGCAGTCTTGGCCGCACCCCATCCACCAGAAGATTCATTCGGTTGACCTTGCTTATCTTTTGCAGCTCCCCAGCCACCCGCAGTTTCTGGTGCAGCAGTCTTGGCAGCACCCCAGCCACCAGAAGATTCATTCGGTTGACCTTGCTTATCTTTTGTAGCTCCCCAACTACCACCAGCTGCAGGTGTAGTAGTCTTGACAGCACCCCAGCCACTAGAAGATTCATTCTGTTGACCTTGGTCCGCTTTCGCTGCTCCCCAACTGCCACCAGTTGTTGGTGTGGTAGTCTTGGCAGCACCCCAGCCACCAGAAGATTCACTCGGTTGACCTAGGTCCGCTTTCGCTGCTCCCCAACTACTACCTGCCGCTGGTGTAGTAGTTTTGGCAGCACCCCAGCCACCAGAAGATTCACTCTGTTGACCTTGGTCCGCTTTCCCTGCTCCCCAACTACTACCTGCTGCTGGTGTAGTAGTTTGGGCAGCACCCCATCCACCAGAAGATTCACTCGGTTGACCTAGGTCCGCTTTCGCGGCTCCCCAACTACTACCTGCTGCTGGTGTAGTAGTAGTTTGGGCAGCACCCCATCCACCAGAAGATTCACTCGGTTGACCTAGGTCCGCTTTCGCGGCTCCCCATCCACCATTATCTGCTGGTGTAGTCTTGACAGCGGCTCCCCAGCCGCCACTTGATGTACCATTTTCTGGAGCGGGGCCCGTTCCCCAGCCTGATTGATCAACATCCATTCCTCCAAAACTTAAATCTAAACCATCTTCAAAAGATGGTTTAGCAAGCCCCGAATCAATCTCAGGTGACCCTGCTTCCATAAAGTTATCATCCATGTCAAAGCTGTCAACTTCACCAGCAAGACATCCGCTGTCGGCTTCCTCTGAACCGCCCCCTACCAAATGGAGGAAGTTGTAGACATCAATCCCGTCTGTTTGGTCCAGCTTCATCTAAAAAACAGGATTATATTATTGAAAGTCGTTACATGATAATTCAATAAATCATAATCAAATAATTAGTTGGTGTTAAAGTGTGGCGTTGGAGTGTTTGGATACTTTTGCTACTTGAAGTTGTATCAATTACAATTAAGCAATTATTAATTAAAGTAGTATACATGACTTGGGGTAAGACGTTAAAAACCCATAGGCGATAACTTCAACCCATTTACTACGAACACACGCCAATTCAGATTGTCTACATCTTGAATGGGTTAAAAGTTGGCAAAAACTTTACTATTTTTGTTATAAAAGATAAAGAACAGTTTCAAGTCAACCAGTTTGACTCGTAGCAAATATCCACACATTTTGCCACTGCTACTCAAAATGTGCATCCAAATTTCAAACACCTCATAAACCATGCAATATTCTAAACAAAAACATATAACCCATGAAACCAAATACAAACCTCTCTTGTGTCCCAAAGAATATCAAACCGAGAACCTGTGCCCACCGCTACAGGCTTGCCCCACGAACAGGAACCCACAATACTAGTCAAACTATCAGAATGGCACTTCTCAGCTGCCTTTTCAAAACATCTTTTCGGCGTCTGAAAAAACAAATCAAAAGGAAAATGAATGAAGATTGTCAAGGTTATATACGAAGTCAAACATAAAAGACTTCTTAGAGAGTATGTATAAACTCAACGCCTTACATATACTGTGGCTTCAGAAAAGGGTACTTGGAAGTTGAGTGTTTTATTTAGTGCCTTTATTCCTGATATATTGAAGCCAACTAAAAATCCAGCACAGGTCATGCTACTTGCCAACAGAAGTAGGTGCTCTTTCAACATGCCTTTGGTAACCATCGATACTGAAGTAGATAAACGCTAGAAAATAATAAAAGAAAAGTTATGTTAGATATCAGTGTACGCATAAGAAATGAAATCATACAAAGCCCAAAACAATGTAACAAAACTTTTAGCCTTACAGAGTTACAGGGCAAATTGCATTAAATAGCAAAAATGTGTCTGTTTCTAATTTTATCACAAGAAATTTAGCTGTGTTTCAAACACCGACCCCACCCCAAATTGACATGAAAATTCAAATAAAATAAGTAGATAGAAACCTGAACGGCTTGCTCAAAAGCACAAGCAATTCCAAGAAGATTTTCGACTTCTTTGATTGCATAGGGAATAGAGCGTGTCGTGTCAATCAAATGGATTACTGGAAGACAGGCATCCATAACCGTCCTCCATGCATCGCCACTTTTTTTAACTGATTCTTTCTCAAGAACGACATCCACTGCTAAATCACCTTTCTGATCCTTTGAAGGATTCTTTATCCACACTGTTGTTTCAGAATTTATCCAGGTAATATTGGCTTCTTTAACCCGTGGATCACCTAAACAGTAACAACTTATTCATAAACCAATCCAACTTTTAAATAGAAATGTTTCGAAATAAGCAGGCATCATTAAAATAAATACCTTTAATAACCGAGTTTAAAAGAACGGGGCAAACTTGATTAGCAAACGCGCGTGTGGTTTTCTCTAAAGGGATACCAGGACTTTCTTCCAAAAAAAATTTCAAGCATGGGGTCCACGTAGATGACTGCTGGAACGAACACTCGCTGAAAATAGTAACCATAGCCATTATTACAGTGTGTAATCAAGTATAAGTTTGGTATTAGTTTTATATTTCTAGAAGGCGTACAAATATAAGCAGTTCAATTCTAGTAATCTTAATTTACTAAAGTGTGAGCAGAAATCAAACCACATTAACTTTTTTTCAGTTTTTTTTCTCAAATCCCTTTGTTATTTACAGTTTAAATAAGTTAAATGAAATTATGACATATTACATACCTGCAAAATATAGCAATTTTCTGGAATAGTTGGCCAGCTTTTTTCATCTTACGGAATGAGTTCACGGTGTCTTCACATTTCTTTAGAATTGTTTCCATGCTAAGATTGGATTCCTCCAACAGTACCTGCTCAAATATCATAGACAAGATAATGAGAAAACTAATGCAGACTAAACATGCTCAAAAGTAATTTTTGAAACCAATAAATTAAATTCAGTAACGCCTTTGCAATGTTAATCATTATTATTATTAATATTATTGTTATTATACACACACACACACACAGAGAACCTTGTTTAGATGGATATGACCAACAAGTCCAACTTCAGTTTCAGCATTATCTAATGTTGCTTGCTTTTTTGTATGCCTGTAGTTAGAAATCATCAAGAATAGAAGTGTTATCAACCATAAACAATTTCTAACCTGGTTAAAAATTATAGATTATATAACTACAATGGGAGAGTAAAAAACGAAAGACAAACTATATCTGGAAAACTTTACAAGGTTAGGTAACACATCAAAACAGGTAACGCTTTACTTTTGTCAAAAAGGGTCAGGTTGGCTTTAATTAACCAAAAAAAATACTTTTTATTCATTTACTTTTTTGTAGAGAAATATTGTGTTAAACTTGATTAGAGACTGTATTATTAACAAAATTTCTTCAAATAAAGCAATTTGCAAGGCTGTATGCATTTCAATGCACATTATGCAACCTTGGAGCAGTTAGACCTATTGAGACTGAATTTAGCCCAAACTGAGGTGTATAACTACTGGCTGTTACCTCTAATATATACAGCATTAAGTTCAGAAAGAATCAAGTGCAGAAAAACTAATAGGTAACAGTAGAAAATAAGAGAAATACTCTATCAGGAACTCCTTAGCCACGTCTTTGAGGCTGACTTTTCGCAAATGATTTTTAACCTTCAAAGCTGCATTCTCGAGACAATGCTTCTCTCCGCAATCACAATCATTCAAATACAATACAACCCGACGATCGTTATGAGCGTTCTTAAAATTCACCCCACATTGCAGGATTTCCTAAACAAGAACCAGAGAAAGATTCATTAACATTAGCCGTGCAATTAAGAACTGGAGGCGGCAAGATGGGTTTATGTGCCGAGTTGGATAACATTTGATAAAAAATAATGTAATAATTGTGATTTCAAAAAGGGCACCATATAACGTTTATCGAAATATCTTGATAAAAACTACTTAAAGGGTGTATGCATTAAAAGAAAGTTATGGCGATTCAAACAGTTTGCACAAAAAAAAAAACAAATCAACGCACTCGAAAACAAATGGGTGAAAATCCCCACCTCTAAGAAAACATTAAATTAGTTAGAAGTAAAAAACTACCTTCATCATATTCCATGAATTGTTACTGCTTGGAGAAGAATCAAGAACCGCCTTGTATGCGGGGTTTGACATGGCTGTTGCAGCCAATACTCCCACCGGTTCACCAGCAGCAAACAGATCTTTTGTCAGCGTCCCGTACTCAAATTGTATAATCGAATTGCTGCAGACATTTCTGACAGTTCCATCATAGCAAATCACCACATCCCTGAGTATAGCCATTGAGTTTTTGAAAAGAATACCGGGCTCGGTCAATCCTCTAGATGACCTAATCATCACCTCTCTGCTTGCGATTGAGTGCACAAGCTCTTGGTATGGATCAAGCCCATTAAACAGGCCACTCCTAATTAATCCAAATTCTTCAAACGGGTATTTTTCAGGAAATGGATAGTTTCCAACAAAATGAGATGACAAATCTTCCGTCAAAGTTCTAGAATATAATCTTCCTCTTTCATATATTTGCAAGCCCAAAAATCCTACTTGCTGAACAATTCTTGTAAGAGCTGAGTCACTCTTTGGATCTATCAAATTGCCCATCGACGAATATCTTGTTATAAAATCTGAAATAGGAGCTTTACAGGCCCGAAGATGTTTCTCTAACTGCAAATCAATCACTTCGTTGTAGTTGGATCTCAAATGGAATAACAAAGATGACAACTCTTCAAGTTGTTCTTCAGTACTTTTCAAAACGTCCTTCGGGATAATAAAGTCCTCCAAACTCAAATCAAAGCCTTCATCACATAAGTTTTCCATCAACATGGGCTGTAAAGAGTTAAAAAGCTTCAAGACTTCCTTAGGGCCTTTCGTGAAAAAGATCGAGCTGATTATTTCATTGATAATCGACTGCATCGTGTCCCTACTGTAATCCAACTTCAAAATTTTGCTATCCCGTGTCACGAACTTATCACTCAAACAATCAAACCCACTTGGTAGAGAAGTCTCAAGCAGCTCCAAAACCGTCCATAACGGGCCAGAATCACGCACCTTTAACATTGACGGTTTCGGTAACGGATTTGAAGTAAACAACGCCAGCTGTTGGACTTGAGCCTTCGTAAAAAAATACTTCTTGAACAGTGTTTTAAGTGATAACAAAGAATCACTGCCAAGTTGGAGATTCACATTACCACTGTGAGAGCTAAGAAGTTGTTTATCAACAGCAAACAGCTCTAACACCTCTGCCTTAGCTTCAGTAGATTGTGGGTAAAAGATGTGAATACAATCACCATCAAAGTCAGCACTCAAGGGCCCACAAATAAGAGGGTTGATTTTGAAAGTGTGGTCTTCATGAATATAGACAGACAATGCTTGTAAAGAATGTTTGTGGGTCGTTGGTGGCCTGTTGATAAAGATGACATCACCATCCATGATTTTCCGGTGTACAATTTGGCCTGGTTTCAAAAAGGTATGACCTTTGGACCCTTCTCTGAGTGAGTAAGTGTTTTGGCCATCTATATAAGTTAAGCACAGTTTCTCATCAACTAACTTTTGCAGAAACTTCATGTTGTGCTCAGTAACCCGTTCTTCAAAAGTTATCCTTTGAGCTATCTCAAAGGGTATCCCAATCTCATCCACACCTTTATACGGATCCCCGGTGATGACACTACGTGACGAAAACCCAGACCCTTTACTGATGAAAAGAGTTTTCATCTTCTCAAGCCATGCTTTTGTTGATGACGAATCGCTTGCTGTCCGTGCAATCGCATAACGTGTATTTCTGTCAGGGGAGGCCTGAAAATTACAAGTATCATATAAGAAAACATAATACAAAGAGCTTGAGCATACTGAAATATAAAAGAAAACAGAAAAAAAAATTAAAAAAAGGAAAAAACAATACTAATAGTGGGTATACCTCCTATCTTTAACTACGTAAGTGCATATAGAACTCAACAGAATCAGCAAATGTGAATGTTATCATATCAAGAAATCAATATTTGACAACACAAAAAATAGCTACAAAAGGACAGATCAAAATGGGTCAAACCATTTGATGAATTGGTAAATTCTGGTTATTTTTATTTCTTACAAATTAATCAGTTAAAATAGCTAGAAAGTAACATATCAGGATGGGTCACCAGACATGTACTTTCAATGCCTAAAACCTACCAAATCACTTTCTAAAACATCAGGTTAGTGTTGAGATACTATAATTTCTGCTATCATATGAATATCAAACACACTAGCTGTTTACTAAATAAAAGAACAAAAAATGTTTTGAGCTGCCGAACCATACACATTTTGACACATTACATAATGAGAAAGTATAAATAGTGTGAACAAAATAGCTCATTAACAAGAGACAATAGTAGAAATATATATATACACGCACACGCACACACATAAATATGCACACATATTTATTATATATATACACACATATAACATCAACAGATAGTCATCATCATCATCGTACTCAGTATATCCCACCAATAGCAATGCTATGGTAGGGTCTGAGGAGGGTAAGATGTAGACAACCTTACCTCTACCCCATAGGGATAGAGAGGCTGCTTCCGATGAGACCCCCGGCTCGATAGTAGTTTTGCATCAAGCCTTGGACATAAGGCACATAGCACTCAATCATCGGGACACCGGCTGATTGGTGCATGTGCCCTTGTCTTTCGGCTATCAACGCCACCACATGATGCCTGAATAACCTTCCCCCACTTTTAACGTTATTTTCACGAGATTAGTAAAATAACGTCAAAATTAGTGCAATTTTACTTTTGCCCACCCGAGAGTTCACACATATATACATTATATGCGTGCACCGCCAGCAGGGCAACATCAACAGATAGTAGATTAATAAAAAAACATCTTAAAGAGAAGCACCTTAGCACCGCGCGATAGAAGATATTGCGAGACGGCTAACTGCAAATCATTAACCTCCACCTCAAGTGACTCAAAGTTTGGTGTTCCGGACCTCGAGCTCTTGATGATCTCAACTTGTCTCAGAACTTTCTTAAGCATTGGCATTGAAATATCCTAAAAAAATATTACAAAACAAAGCTGCATATTAGATTGAGTATAAAACTATTATAGTTTTAGCAATTTATACGAAGAACGATGTTTCAGAAACAGATATTCCTCAACTTTTTAGATTTGCGTGTGAACTTCAATTTATATCCAGTACGACTTTTGACAGGATATGAAGAATTTACTTCCTGATTTCATTTAAATAGATGATATTTAGCATTCGTCGAACTAAATTTAAATTAAGTATTAAACTATAAACCTTTTTTGTCTGAAATTAAATGACATGTTACTATGTTAGAAGTGATATTCTGTTACTGATTTAATTTCTTTCCTTGACTCAATGGACAATTTTACCCCTCAGAAAATGATCATATTATAGAAAATGATCCAATTTGGTAAAGAAAACCCTTCAAAACGTTGAGAGATTAAAAAAAAGGTCAACTAACCGAAGATGTAACAGTTATGCCGTCAGAGACATCTGGAGTAGACAAACAATTTGGAGGGACTGGAAGATGTTGCATAATATACCCTTCCTGGAAAAAACACCCTTTTGCAGCTAGCTTCTTTTTGGTCGCCTCGGGAATTTTCTTCAGAATTTTAAGCACCTGACATTAAGTTTTAAAAAGGATATAAGATCTTAAATAAACTACACATCAGCTAATACATATAGAGCAGATGTGCGTTTGAAGTTATTAACTTGATGCGATAATCACTTTTGAGGGTTCACCAAAAACTCTTTTGATTCTTTTATCATGCAAGGTCAAAATGATCAAATAATTTTATTTATTTTTTCAGGTCAACTAGTTTTAATTACTACCTCAGTCGGAAGTAATGGTCGAGTAGTTGCGCCACCACCATAACGGTATCCATACTTATCAAGAAAGCCCCAGGCACGTTCATTTATTCCTATTCTTTTGCGCGGAAGCTTTAGTTCCAAAAAACATGCACCGTCTTTTTTTTGGTTTTCACAGACAGTAACCTCAGCAGTTTCCTATATAAACATGTGACAAAGATAAGCAAAGAAATCAGCATTCACCAAGATCATTACTAATTATTAAGAGAGAATGTAACCAAAAATTTCATATATTAAAACTTTATAAAGTTTGGTATAGGATTTTACATCGCAGCAAACGGAAAAAGCTCTTTCAAGCACGCCAACGTTCTTTGCCTGCAACTGAAAGTACAAAACAAAAATAAGAAAATGGAAATTAAGATATTGATGCATGTCTTTGTATGCAGATTTTCTAATCTTCTTTTAGAAAGACATAGCTAAAACAAGAACAATAATGATTATAATTTGTAAAAGCGTTTCCGTTCATCAGTAGTAGGTCAGTGCTATTACATGTTTATCTTAAAAGAGGCGAAAACATCATGAGAAAACAAGATAACTCACTTATTTTAGAAAATATTGTAATTTATGATTGAATACCCGATTCATGAATATTATTATGCCATCTGAGAACAAAAACACTAAAGAAGATAGATAACAAATACCCTTTTGCTCTTAAACTTCAAGCACTTGAGGCATATTGAACTCAGTATGCGCTTCAACTCACTGATATGAGATGGATGATATATTGGAATGGGCAACTCAATGTACCCAAAATGGCCTGAAATACAGAAGCCAAATAGAACTTGAGAATAAATTATTGGCAAATGACTACTTCACAAAAGTGTCATAAAGAAATTATGATAACACTTTGCACACCTTCACATTTCCCTGTTTCAGCTGTACCACAAGCTTCACATTTTCCAACTTCAAGTGGAAGTCCAAGAAATGGATTGGACAGCTGGCTCGCATGGCTGATGGGGCAGTCACTAATGGAGGCCAAGCACTACTCGAGTTTCATGTGCACGCCATCAAACACAAAAGGTTGTTAGACCGAAAGAAAAAACAGTTTTTAAACAGTATTTGATACATAAAAGTGAAATAAAATGAAAAGCTTACAATTTCTTGACGAGTGGCCAAAGAAAAACTAATTCCAGTAATCTTCCCCTCTAAAGTGGGGGGTGGTGAATTTTCTTCCATCGATCAAAACCTGTCTCATTATAACAAAAAATTGCATCAGTGTCTAAAATTGTAACTACTGATAATTACAAACAAAACAACTAAGAGTGAAGGAACTTTAATCAGCACTTTAATTTATAAATATCCAGGCTATATGTAGTGTTTCTCATGTTAAGATCTTGAACTTATTTAAGGCATACAAGAAGGTTAAAAAAAGGAAAAACAAATGTCAAAAATCCTATAACTACACAAATAACAGCCTTAGCAAGCAAGAATGCTACAGAAACAGTGATAAAAAGCTTTCAGAAGCATCAGAACTAATATCTAAAAACATAATTGAAGTACTCTATGAGTTGATGGTAGTTATTTTTTGGTATAGCAAAATATGATGTTTATCAAATAACAGAAGGCAAAACAGGCACACTTCCGCATATTCACTATTTACTTTCCAACAAAAGAATTCAACATGTTATAACAAAGCCCATTTCATTCCAAATTCTCACACACGATTACATCTGCATGAACCTTCTCATTGGAGATTTAAAAACAAAAACAGAATAAAGCAGAACTATAACACCAAACATTTCATCGTAATAAAGACGCCATCATTTCCAGAAACAACTCTAGTACCCTTATCAAGATACCTCACGTATACTTTCTAATCAAGCACATTATGGTAAACACAAAATAAATATGAAAGAAGTATGATCCCAAGCACGTAGAATAAAATCAAACGAGTGCAGAGTAACAGAAACAAAGCAATCCATAAGATGCACAAAAATTCCACTTGACAACATAAAAATTAGTGCAAACAGCAATTATAGCAACGCACTTTCACTTCATCGCTAATTAGGTCACCAAATCATAGTATCATACTACTAAAACCATCTTAAGTTACAAAATTTCAACATCAAAGAAAAATCAGACTCTAAACAACCATCACCACAGCTTAACAAAGCAAGAATTAAACAACATTTAACTTATTATATGCAAATACGCCCAAAAACCACAAATGCGGCTGTATATTGACCTAGAAAACAATAATAACCACTTAACACTCCATAAACAGCAACATAACCCCAAACAAACCAGAACATGTAAACAATCGTTCCCCACAACGATTCTAACAAGTAGACTAACAAAATCATACGGTTTCAGCTATCAAAATCAACAAAAACTTTAATTGTATGCTTCTAACAAGTAGACTAACAAAATCGTACACACAAATATACTATATACACACGCATACACATATGTATACAAAATTTCAAAAGCTAGATATAGCAAAACTAAAAACAAAGTTAAATCACACACTAAACAACAATTAACACGGCTTAACAAAGCAAGAATTAAACAATATTTCACTTATTATCTGCAGAAACCACAAATGTAGCTGTATTTTGACCTAAAAAAAACAATAATAACCACGTAACACTCCATTAACAACAACAAAACCGCAAAACAAACCACAATATCAAAACAATTGTTCACCGCAACGAAAACAATTGTTCACCGCAACGATTCTAACAAATAGTTTTAACAAAACCGTACACACGCCTATTATATGCACACACACACACACATATATATATACAAAATTTCAAAAGCTAGATATAGCAAAACTAGAAACAAAATAAAAATCACACTCTAAACAAGCATCAAAACATTAACAAAGCAAGAGTTAAACAATATTTTACTTATTATCTGCATACACGCCCAAAAACCACAAATGTAGCTGTATTTTGACCTAAAAACAATAACCACTTAACACTCCATAAACAACAACATAACCGCAAAACAAACAAATATATGTTAACAATCGTTCACCACAACATCTTTCACCAGCTTATCAAAGCAAGCATTAAACAATATTTCACTTATTATCTGCAAAAACCACAAATGCAGCTGTATTTTGACCTAAAAATACAATAATAACCACTTAACACTCCATAAACAACAACACAACCGCTAAACAAACAAGTATACGTAAACGATCGTTCACCACAACATCTTTCACCAGCTTATCAAAGCAAGAATTAAACAATATTTCACTTATTATCTGCTAATACACCCAAAAACCACAAATGCAGCTGTATTTTGACCTACAAAAACAATAATAACCACTTAACACTCAATAAACACCAACACAACGGCATAACAAACCATAACATGTAAACGATCGTTCACCACAACGATTCTAACAAGTAAACTACAAAAACCGTACGGTCTCAGACTGTCAGCTACCAAAATCAACAAATAACTTGAATCGAAAGAGTATTAACAGTCGGCTAACACATTTAGCCTAAAATAATCAACCGATTTCACACATGCATTCATGTAGAAGCAAAAACCTGCAAACCGAACGAACAAATTGAAACGAAATAAAGGAAAAAGAACAGAAAGAGGTTGTTGTGGAAGATAAAAGAGTAATTAGAGTGAAATGCGAGTGAATAGGTGGTTGGATAAACCCTAATTGAGGCTCAACCTGTTACGATCGATGGTGAATTTGATGAGAGAGAATAAGTAAGGGTTTTGCAGAGAGTGTGTGTGTGTGTTAGTGAGAATATGAGAAATGATGTTTTTTTTTTGGAGTTTTTAATTATTTACCAAAATGGTGTACTTACAAACTTAATTATTAAAATGGGTATTTTTAGTGGGACCCACCACCAACCCACCCATTTTATCTTCTTCATCTTCACTCAAAACCCAATTTTCATCTCTCAACCTAGACCACCATCAACTCCGATCAAATAATCCGGCGACCACCAACAATCTTCCACCGATTACCATGCCCCAACATAGTTAGTCGCCGTCAGTCCGTCACCGGAGTTCGCCTAACATGTAACTATCACGATCTACATCAATATCGATCTACGGCAATGTTCTTATACAAATTGAACAAACCTATCTTAAAATTAAAGCTGCAACGATCTGCTTAATCTTGATTCTTGACCATTGAAGGGGTATGCACCCGCCTTAACATCGAGCGGGGCGGGTCAACCCACAAGATATAGACAAGAGGCTTGAAATCAGGATGTCATGAAGACACAAAGCCAAAACCTATGCGCGTGGCGCATATCACATATGCTCACGCATATCACATATGCTCACGCATCACATATGCTCACGCATATCACATATGCTCACGCATCACACATCTGCGTGTGGCACATATCACATATGCTCACGCATATTACATATGCTTACGCATATCACATGCTCACGCATATCACATCTGCGCGTGAGAATAAAGAGAAGACCTTGCGCATCCCCGGGATAGGCGCATAAAGGACAACACAACAAATGAGACAATAGTCTAATCCAAATCAGGATAAGGACAACCATGATTGTACTCATCAGACAACCTTCCAGAATGTATCTTTTAAGGAATAAAGAATGTGCTGATGTTGACAGCTGCCAATGAAGGGTGGACAACTCAGCAAAACCCATGTGCCACCACGTGATGGCACATGGGTCAGGTAAAATACCTTGGTCAGAGAATAATCAATGAAAAAGCACCAGGTGTCCTAAGTACACGTGACGCGAAGAAATATGAGGAGGCCAAAAAGGCCCTAATTGGGTCTGAGCCCAATCATTGGAAACCCTAATACTATAAATACCACACCACCTCCACAGTTGGGGTCAAGCAAGAAATATATTCTGAATCCTTTACTCATTTTCACATTCTTATCTTCTTCTGCGATATCTTATTCTCACACCGGAGGGTTACCCCAAAGAGGACCCCTCTGTCCCTTTCTGAGGGGTAAGCTCACGGTGCTGTTCGTTTTGTAGGTGGAAGAACTCGTATCTCGGAAAACCATCGGTGATATAGCACACTCATACCCGAGGAACGTAAATCGAATACAAGTAAGTCGATACACGTTTCTTCATTGGCGCCATCACCTGTTACAACGGCAACAAAACCACTATTTCATCAGTTTTCTCTCTGAAAATCTTCACCATGGTTTCCGGTGTTCGAAACAATGATCAAGTTCTGGAGGATAATGAGCTTGAGGATGTTAATGAGGGACATCAGGTTCTGAGGGCGCCGCGTGACACTGCGCGCACCACCAGTAACCATCCCTTCAACACAACACCTCATAGCCAGACTGGAACTCCCCCAGACGATCTCATGTTCCAAAATCTGACTGGTACAAAACAAAAAGGACCAACGGGTCCGGAAGTTGAAACCAATGACCCTAAAGAATGGCTCATAAACGAACAACGGCGTTTAATGGACAAATACAATGAGCTGGTAAAACACAAAAAGTTAGCCGACTTAACACAAAGGCTCGCATTTGATAAACAAATCATTCAGGGAACAACAAAAAAGGCGCGCGCGCCGGAAGACGGTCATTCTGTTCACACCGAACACGCTGATATTAGTGATGAGGAAGAGGTGCACAGCATGAGGAAGACGCGAGATACTCATGCAGGAGGTTCACAGCTTCGCGCACACATGAACATAGCACCTGGAGCCAAAGCTGAGATGGATCTATACACACCATACAACCCACAAGCGAAAGAGCAAGTGGACGTAACCACACCGTATAGGCCAGCCATCTTGGTAAAACATTCAAAATTCACTGAGCGCATTGCGAAGGCTCCCATTCAACACAAAACTAAGATGCCAAGTGGTTTAGGAAAGTACGATGGTACAACAGATCCAGATGATTTCTTACAAGGTTTGTACAACACTGGAAACCTAGAAAGCTGGACGATGCCAACATGGTGTCACATGTTTGCTCGCTGCCTCACGGGCGCAGCGCGTGTCTGGTTCGAAAGCTTGCCGACAGGACAAATCGATGGATTCGAAGAGCTATTGGAAAAGTTCCAGGCTCACTTTGTACAGCAGCGCAGACACACGCGCGACCCCGATGACATCATGCACTGCGTGCGCAGGAATGATGAAACCATTGAGGACTACATAACTCGTTTCAATCAGGAATCTCTTGCAATTGGAGGCATCACTGAACAACTCTCGCGCGTTCCCTTTATACAAGGTGCGCGCAGTGATCAACTCCGCAGAGCTCTCGTGAACAGAGAAGGCATGCCAACCACTTGGGCTAAGCTTATGGAAGCATCGCGAGTCTTCGCGCGAAATGAAAAACAAATTGCCCAAGACAGAACAAGAGATAGAGGGCATCAAACAGAAGCACCACGCAACAATGAAAGGAGGGGCAAACAAAACTCCGTATGGTCCAGGTTGCAACAAACCAATTATTCTCCCGTAGAAAAGCAAGCGCAACAAAGTTCAGCCCAGCCCCAAAAAGACATTCTTAATCGCGGAGAGGGTGACAAGAAGGAAGGCGGCAGAGAGCCTAATAGACCTCTACCAAGAATATGGACTCCCCTCACCAAAACGCCTTCGCAAGTGTTAAGCACAGAGAATGTCCAGTTTAAAAGCCCCAGGCCATTACTCCATAAGGGACCACCAAACAGTGGAAAATATTGTGAGTTTCACAAATCCACAGGGCACAACACCGATGCATGCCACCATTTGAAGGATGCGATCGAAAAAGATGTGAAATCAGGCAAGTTGGCTCACCTAGTAAAAAACCCAAGACCAGAGAACGAACAACCAGACGGAGCCTCAGCCAGTAAAAAATTCAAAAGAATCTGTGTAGCTGAAGGAGGAAGGCAAGGGCAAAGATCGAGGAAGAGAAGCGCGCAAATCCAAGGGGATTGGCGCGAGCAACAAGTAATCTTTCCAAGAATCAGAGGAGGTCCGTCTATCAGCAGTCCTCTAGTCATCACTGCACACATCGCTCATTATGAGGTGTCAAGAGTCCTGGCGGACACCGGTAGTGAGTCAGACATCATGTATGAGCAATGTTTCGGGAAGTTGGATCCAGAGGACCAAGCAAGGCTCGAAGTTGTGAATGCACCAATCTCAGGTGTCTCAAACGAAATTATTCACCCCCTAGGTCAGATACAATTCGAACTAACTATGGGGAATGAGAAGCACAAGCGAGCTGAAATTGTCAACTTTCTGGTCTTGCCCACCACTTCATGCCATAGTATGATCTTGGGTAGAGGAACGATTGCCCAATTCAACGCCATACCGTCACCAGCGCATGGCGCGTTGGGGTTCCCAACACCAACAGGAGTAACATTTGTGTATCGAGATCATTTATGCGCAGTAACAAGTATACCTCGAGAAGGGAGAATGAAGCTTCCAGTGGCAAACAACGCGCCAGAGGAATGGATTCTCAACCCAAAATTCCCAGAACAAACAATCACAATCGGAGCTACTATATCAGATGACACAAGGGTGAGAATGAAAAGATTGCTCACAACGTATACGTCAGTCTTCGCGTGGCAACATTCTGATATGACTGGGGTTCCACGAGACCTGGCGCAGCACTCTCTCAACACATTCAAGTCTGTAGAGCCAATTGCTCAAAAGAAAAGAGTCATGGGAGACGAGAAGACAAAGGCCATGAATGAGCAAGTAGAAGATCTACTGCAAGCGAATATCGTTCGCCCAATACGATACCAAACATGGGTAACCAATCCTGTGATGGTAAAGAAGAGCAATGGGTAATAGAGAATGTGCATTGATTTCAAAGACCTCAACAAAGCGTGTCCAAAAGATTGTTACCCCCTCCCAAACATTGACGCGAAGGTGGACTCTGTGGCACCATTTAAGCTCAAATGTTTCCTGGATGCCTATAAGGGCTATCACCAAATTCAAATGGCACCACATGATGAAGACAAGACTGCTTTCAGAACTGACAAGGGTGTTTTCTGTTACACAAAAATGCCCTTTGGTTTGAAGAATGCAGGAGCCACTTACCAAAGACTCATGGATGCAATTTTCAACGAGCAGATTGAAAAAAACTTAGAAGTCTACGTGGATGATTTGGTGATTAAAAGCAGGGAGGAAAAACAAATGCTCAAAGACATCGAAGAAACCCTTCGGCGCCTAAAGGAAGTAAACATGAAGCTCAACCCGAGCAAATGCACATTCGGCGTGGAAGAAGGGAAATTTCTTGGCATAATGGTCACCAAGGATGGTTTCAAGGTGAACCCAGAGAAGGTGGAGGCTATCCTCATCATGCCCTCACCATCCACCATGAAGGAAGTTCAAAAGTTGAATGGTAGATTGGTATCAATTAACAGGTTCCTAGCAAACCATGCAAGCAAATCTACCCCATTCATTAACACATTGAGAAATTGCTTAAAGAAAAGCCAATTCAAGTGGACGCCTGAGGCCGAGCAAGTTTCAGTGAGATAAAAGAATGTCTGATAAATCTGCATGCGCTCACAGCTCCACTACCTGGTGAAACTTTAACGTTATACCTATCAGCAGGAGAACGCGCCATTGGCGCAGTATTGTTGGTGGATCGCAAGGGAATCCAAACACCAATTTATTATGTAAGTCGGGTGCTGACAGATCCGGAGACGCGCTACACCATCATAGAAAAGTTAGTTTTATCACTAACGCATGCGTCGCGCAAGCTTCACAGATATTTCAATGGTCATCCTATTGAAGTCCTGACTGGTTACAACATCCAGCAAGTCTTGCGGCGTCCCGCGCTCTCAGGAAGGCTGACAAAATGGACGCTGGAATTAGGGGAGCACACGATCACCTATAAGCCTCGTCCAGCAATCAAGGGACAAGTCTTAGCTGATTTCATCGCAGAAATCCCTGAAGGAAAAGTCGAAGAGGCTCAGCGCGAAGTAGACCCTCCGCAAGCCAATAATGAAGAAAACGTTTGGAGATTATTCACTGATGGAGCTTCAAACAACGAAGGGTCCGGCGCAGGCCTCAAACTGGTGGATCCAGAAAATCATGAGTATACCTACGCAATCAGGTTGGATTTCAAGAGCACCAACAATGAAGCTGAGAATGAAGCCCTGCTGGCTGGTTTGCGCATCGCGCACAAGTTCGGAGTTAAAAAGCTAGAGGCTCATGTAGATTCATACCTGGTAGCAGCACAAGTCAATGGCCTTTATGATGCCAAGGAGAACACCATGCCTCTGTATCTAGAGCAGGCGAAAAAACTCACCGAACAATTTGACTTTTTCAGAATCATACACATACCGCGCAGTGAAAATAAGTCCACCGACGTACTAAGCAAAATGGCATCAACCAGCTTCGATCATTTTGGCAAAGATGTCAGGGTGGAAGTAATGAGCAACCCGTCAGTGGGAGCGAAGTCTGTTCTTGTAATTCATACAACACCTTCATCATGGATAACTCCAATAATGGAATTCTTGAAGGAGGGAAAGGTACCAGACGATCGCGCACAGGCGAGGAAGATAAGACACAAGTCGCAGAACTACGAACTGCTCGATGGTACGTTATATCGACGCTCTTATCTTGGACCACTCATGAAATGCCTAGATCCTGAGGAAGCAAGCTATGTGATCAGAGAGATACATGAAGGAATCTGCGGAATACATGCTGGCCCGCGCATGGTGGTCGCCAAGGCAATGAACGCAGGTTACTATTGGCCAGGCATGTACTTGGACGCGTTAAAAGAGATCCAAAAATGCAAAGCGTGTCAGAGCTATGCGCCAAATACCATGCGACCAAAGAACAACTTGATTCCGGTGACCTCTGCATGGCCTTTCCACAAGTGGGCAATCGATATTGTGGGTCCCTTGCCGCAAGCGCCAGGGCGAGTAAAGTTTTTGGTAGTGGCAGTAGACTATTTCACAAAATGGGTTGAAGCCAAGCCACTGGCAAAAATCACAGCCGAGGCAATGAAGCAATTTATTTGGAGCCACATCGTATGCCGTTTTGGCCTGCCCATGGAAATCGTGAGCGACAATGGCAAACAATTCACTGACAAGAAGATATCCAGTTGGCTCAAGGAATTGCGCATCAACCAGGTCTTCACTTCAGTATACCACCCTCAAGGGAATGGCCAAGTGGAACGCGCGAACCAGAGCTTGCTGAATGGGCTGAAGAAAAGGTTGGAGGGAGAGTCCCATGCATGGGTCGAGGATTTACCTAATGTCCTGTGGGCGCACAGGACATTAAGCAAAACCAGCAATGGCGAGTCCCCGTTCAGCCTAACCTATGGAACGGAGGCTATGATTCCAGCAGAAATTGGATGCCCATCCTATAGAGTGCTCATGATGAGTAAGACAGATAATGAGCAAGAAAGGAGGTTGGATCTCAATTTACTTGAAGGGCGCAGAGAGGCGGCTATCATCAGTGAAGCCAAATACAAGAAAAAACTAGAAAAATATTACAATCAGTGCGTGAAAGAATGCCACTTCAAGAAGAATGATTTTGTCCTTCGAAACAATGAAGCTAGTCGCGCAATACCCTCGGGAAAGATGTCTCCCAACTGGGAGGGACCTTATCAAGTCACGGAAGAATTGGGAAAAGGCGCATACGCTTTAAAAGATTTAAATGGAAAGAAGATCCCGCGCACATGGAACGCAGCACAACTTAGAAAATGTTTCATGTAAAAGTTGTCAAGTTTGTAATCAAGGCTTTTTAAGCCATTATGAATAATGATACGCGCTATTTTCTCTTAATATGCGTTTTATTACCTTTTGCATACATGTTTCACACTTCCCTTTATTAATTTTGAGCAATATGACAACATTGTATTGACATCAAACTAAAATTAAAACGAAGTAAAACATACATGCGCGAGCTTCAAGCTCAAACGCGTTAACGAGTTTTAACTCTAAAACGTCAGGGCCTTAGCCCAATAATATGAGCCTTAGCTCAGGGCCTTAGCCCGATAATATGAGCCTTAGCTCAAATTACTCATAGCATCCATCCTACGTATTGCGTAGCTGGACCATAAAAATACCTAAGCACAACTAAGGCAAAGCACATGCCAAAGCATAGTTGTTAAGGTCTCAGGTCGGGGCCGCGCATGGGATTATAATGGATATAAGCAGAGTAACACATACTGACACGTAAAGGCTAAAAAACTCATTCATAATTCCCTATAATAAATGCACGATAACGTCGCGCAAAAGAGGAACAATGAAATGCTAAGGCACGTGTCAGCATATTCAGAATATTGCAAAATAACTTGAAATATGACAACTGTTACGGATTAAATAAAATAATTTCCTTACAGCCTTGTCCAAGTTTCAATGTGTAAGCATACCTTATATTCAACGAGCACAAACATGCAATATAAAGAGACGAATTGGGAATGCGCAAGATGCGAATAAGGGAAAAACAAAATTTCATTCCACAAACATAGAAGTTTACAAATTTACAAATGATGAGGTAAAAACTACAAATACAAAAAAAAAAAAAAAAAAAAAAAAAACAAGAAGGGCTTTTCAAGTCTCTATATCAATATCAGCCTCTTCATCGTCCTCATCATTACTTCATCCCTCAGCATCTAGCGCAGCCCGCTCCTCGTTATCTCCAAACTTTCCATAATCAAGCTGTTCGTCTTGAATATAGTCGTCTTCTATTATGATAGCGTCAAGAGTAGGTCCTTTGGCCACGCTAGAGCCGCTGGCAGAGGTAGCGTTGCCCGCGCCATCATCATTGCCACCAGTCCCTTCACATTCATCAAGTAATTTCTTTAAAGCGCCAAGATCGCGGCTATCTGCAAGTCACAAGGAACAGTATGAGTACAAAAGATTATGAAAATAAGTCAAGTAAACTCATTAAGGTTAAAATACCTGCTCAAGGATGGGAATTGGAGTATTCAGGTACTTCTCCCCCACCTCAGCCATGTCAGCGCAGACAACGTCGAGCTGATAAGGGTAGTCGGATGGATTCTTCTTTAGCATGCCATATTCATAACCATCCTTAAACCCTTCATCTCGACCCACCAAGCGCGACGCCGCATTACAATCCATCACAAGGGTCTGAAACTCGTCTGAGTATTTCATCGCATAAGCGCAACGAGTCACACCCTGTGAAATCAGCCATTGACGGTCCTGCGCGAGGGAAGAAACAGACGTCTCAAGAGCAGGGATCTGAGAGTTTAACAACTCAACAGTTTCCTTGGCTTGTTTTAGCCTCATGTTAAGTTCCTTTTGATCAAAGATATGCTGAAGGCTTTTATGGTCAGTGTAGAGGATACACTTAGTACCATAAAGGTAGTGTCTCCAGATCTTCAAGGCAAAAACAACTGCACCAAGTTCGAGGTCGTGAGTTGTATAATTCTTTTCATGAACCTTAAGTTGCCTTGATGCGTAAGCGATAACCTTGCCTCGTTGCATAAGAACACAACCGAGACCTTGGTTGGAGGCATCGCAGTACACGACAAAATCATCATTACCCTCAGGTAGCGCAAGAACAGGAGCTTCACACAACAAACGCTTGAGCGTTAGAAAGGCTTCTTCTTGCTTCGAGCCCCAAATATATGGTTTACCTTTGTGCGTTAGAGCTGTTAAAGGCAAAGCGATCTTTGAGAAGTTCGAAATAAATCGCCGGTAGAAACCAGCTAAGCCCAGAAAGGAACGGATCTCAGAAGGAGTGGATGGCGTAATCCAGTTCTTGATTGCTTCAATCTTGGATGGGTCGACATGAATACCCATCTTGTTAACAACATGACCAAGAAACTGTACTTCATCAGACCAGAATTCACACTTGGAAAGCTTAGCATAGAGTTGCTCAGCTCTAAGCTTTTGCAATACCAATCGGAGATGTTGCTCATGCTCGGCCTTGGTCTTAGAATACACCAGAACATCATCGATAAACACGATCACGAATTTATCCAAGAAAGGCCTACACACCCGATTCATTAGATCCATGAAAACGGCGGGTGCGTTGGTTAAACCGAAGGACATGACCAAGAATTCAAAATGGCCATAACGAGTTCGAAAAGCAGTCTTCGGAACATCTTCATCGCGGATGCGCAACTGGTGATAGCCAGAGCGGAGATCAATCTTGGAGAAACAAGAGGCACCTTGGAGTTGATCAAAGAGGTCGTCAGTACGCGGTAAGGGATACCGGTTCTTAATAGTGAGTTTGTTCAACTCGCGGTAATCAATACACATGCGAAACGATCCATCTTTCTTTTTAACGAACAACACCGGAGCACCCCAGGGCGAAGAGCTAGGGCGAATGAATCCTTTAGCAGTCAACTCTTGAAGTTGGCTTGCCAATTCTTGCATCTCAGCGGGCGCAAGACGGTAAGGAGATTTAGCTACGGGGGAAGCACCAGGGACAAGATCAATACGGAACTCGACTTCACGAGCGGGAGGGATACCAGGAAGATCATCAGGAAAAACTTCAGGGAAATCACGCACAACGGGGATATCGCGAAGCTTCTTCTTTTCTTCAGCAGGTTTAACCACATGGGCTAAGAATGCAATACACCTTTTCCGCATGAGCCTTCGGGCTTCGGCGCAAGACGTAAGTTTAAGACCGCGGGAGGGTTTTTCGCCGTAGATATGAAGATCACCATTTTCTCGAGGTATGCGAATCATCTTCTTGGCGCAAATAACTTCGGCGTGATTCTTCGAGAGCCAGTCCATACCAATGATAACATCAAAGCTTCCAAGAGGCATGGGGATGAGGTCGATCAGAAAATCGTTTTCGTTAAGGTTAAGCGTGCAATCTTTAATCACCGAGTTAATTAAAACAGTTTCACCGTTAGCCAATTCAACTGAAAAATCTTCTTTTAAGTTATCGCGCGGTCGCGCAAGCTTCTGCTCAAACGCGCGAGAAATAAAACTTCGATCGGCGCCAGTATCAAAAAGTACAGAAGCATAAAATCCGTTAAGCAAAAATGTACCATTAACTACGTCATTATTCGCTTGCGCTTGGTGCGCGGTTATGTTAAAAGCTCGTCCGCGTGTCACTTGGTTCGAAATCTGGTTCACCGGATTCGCTTGTGTGATTTGCACTTGTAGTCTCGGGCACGCGTTCCGGAAATGACTGGGATCACCGCAGTTGTAGCACGACCTGGGTCGTGGGTTTTGGTAGGTTGGTTGTGGGTTCTGCGGGTAGACTGGTGGTGTTGGCGCAGTTGTGTTGGCGAGAGGGACTCTACAGTATTCGGCAGAGTGACCAACGCGGCCACATCGGTTACATTGTCGACACGGGGTTTGGGTTGGGTGGTGAAGTCTACAGGTTGGGCAAAAGGGTTGATTTCCTGTGTAAGGTTTCTTAGGTGGCGGGGCAGGGAGTGCGGGATTGGTTAAGGCATAGTTATGGACTACAGGAGGTGTTGGGTAGGCTGACAGAGGGTTAGGCGTGTAAACTGGAGGTTGGTAGATGGGTTGCTGGACAATGGGCGGGTTGGTAAGCGCATAGGCCTTGCGCCTGCGCTTGAGGTTGTTACGGTTTGAGGGTTCTGATTTGGTTTCTGTTGGTTCAGGGGCAGTCTTGGTGAGTTTGGTCTTTTCAGCTCCCCGCAGGAACAGGGTTCCTGCTCTGACATGGTTGTCGCTGAGCACAGCGGCCAACTCAATGGCGTCAGAGAGGGTTACTGGGTTTCTGGCCCATACAGAATCTTGAATTTCCATGGGGAGACCCCCAAGGAATTTCTCTATGGCTCGGCGGGAAGGGGTAACAAGGTGAGGGACCAGCAAACTTAGTTCATGGAAGCGCGTCGCGTACTCGCGCGCTTCGCCACTGTATTGCTTAAGATTCCAAAATTCTTCCTCCAGGCGCTTAACTTCGTTGGGAGGGCAGAATTCTCGTGTCAGAATTTCCTTAAATTCCTCCCAGAGCATGTTGGAAGCAGTTTCTGCGCCACGCGCATGAGCTACTCCATTCCACCATGTAAGCGCTCTAGATTCCAGGACACTGGAAGCATATAGGGTTCGTCTGTCAGGAGGGCATTGGGTGTGGAGGAAAGTGTTTTCTATTTTCTCAAGCCACTGGAGCATCACGGTGGCTCCTTCAAGACCTGTGAACTTTGGAGGGTTACCCGCGTTAAAGGACTTAATGTTGTAACCAGAGGTGTTAGCATTGTTTTGGCTTAAGGCTTGGGCTATTGCGGCGGCCATTTCCTGGGAACGTTGCTGCGAACGTCTGCGCGCGGCTTCTTTCTTCTTAAGATGGCGAGCTGATAGTGGAGGCATTCTAAAAAAATTTTAATTTTAGTTAATATCTTGGTTTTAGCGCAAAGTATGACCTTAAAAAGCTTGGTTTCGCGGAGTCAGTTACTGTCAAAAGTTAAAGTAAAATAAATGACCCTAAATGCAGACTTAATAAAGGTAACAAATTTGAATCAAGAATCGACAATTCATGTATCACCATGACTTTTCGGATTTTCAAATCCAACAAACGAATATGTAAGAAAATCAATAAAAATCGAAATTCAATTAAAAATCGAAATATCGCGAAATAAAACATAAGATCACATACTGCGCAAGCGCGAGCATATTCATAAATAACGAGTAATTAACAATAAGCGTGCAAACATGAGATTTCTCTCATGCGCGAGAGGGGACTCTTAGGTATTCTAGGCCGTTACGTCTAACCACCTATCCTAAAGTCAACGAGCTCTGATACCAATCTGTAACACCCCGACCAAAGGCGGATTATACATCGGGGCGCCACATATTGTTTCATTACTCGTGACACTATTGGGTGTCAATATTTAATAAATACATTCATTCGCGCACGCGCAAAGTAAACAAGATAACATAAAACATCATAAATCAATATATTATAAATCATAATATTCGAACAGCAAAAACTTGTCTTGATACATTTTAATCTAGGTCCAAAATAAAGAAAACTTCCTACGTGTCCACAAGCTCCAAAACAGCTACTGCAAACCTGAACATGTGTTAAAATAAACGTCAAACACTTGCGTGTTGGTGAGAAATCAAGTTTAATACAATACATAGATAACAATAAATCTGCGCGCAACACGTGTATGTCTGGTGTTTAACAAGGGTGCAATCAGATTGTGATCAAGCCTAAATAGATCATAGCTCATAGTTCATAGTTCAATCCGTGCTCCCAATTGAGCACAAAAACGAGAAAACATCTGTGCAAGTGTAAACAAAGAAAACCGTAAACGATAGGTCTCCCGTGTTCATCTAATGGATCCATGAAAACTGCGGAATAGGCCGAACAAAGCGGTTAATGATACACACATACAAATAACAGCCAAGTAAACGTCCTCAACACATGGGATACTGCGCGACTAAAGTTCATAAACAAGTTTAAGACTCTAAGTTTGTACGAACACATGAACATCCCAAAACAGTAAAAATAAAAAGGGATTAGGTACGAGATTACTCACTTGATAAACGATGCGGTGTAAGATAAAGCAAGAACCAACTTTAAACAAGCACAAGTTAACCTAGAATTAAAGATTATCGTTTTAATGATTTGTTTTAAGTCTTGATTATAAGTTAGCATAATTAATAAGTAAATTATTATATATAATATATATTACCGGAAAAGCAGGGTAGAACAGGGAGGAAGACGGAGGCAGAGAGGAGGCGGCAGAGAGAGCAAGGAGCAAGAGAACAGGAGAGATTAAGTGTTTTGTGTGTGTAGTGTTATGAAAATATTATTATTATTATTTATAGAGAAACCCTAGGGAACACAATCCCTAGAAAAGGGGAAAAAGATCTCAAAAAGCAAAAGATTCCAAAAGCAAAAGATATCAAAAGATATGGCAGCAGGGAAGAAGAGAAAAAGGCTGACAGGGAACAGTAAAAAGCATGGGCGGATCAGAAAAAGGTACTGGTCAAGCATGGAAAAAGCAGATCTCAAAAGATAATGTCAGTCACTTTTTCTGCCAGCCAATGGGGTTGGTGCGCATGCTGCGCCGAAAGTAACTTTTCAGACATAAAGCAGATTAGGTCAACAGCACAAAAGATAAGACAACACAAAAGCAAATGGCTAGATTAAACAGAAGAAAACTCAAAGGGTTTAGCGCGAGAAGGCTTGAGCGCGAAGGCAGACACAGAAGGTCAAGAGAGCGCGAGCGCGAAGGCAGACGGAACCAACCTTAACGCGTCGCGGAAAGAACTACATTTCTAAGCGCGCCGCGGGAAGAATCACATTTCTTAGCGCGCCGCGGGAGGAACTAAAATTCCTAGCGCGCCGCGGGAAGAACTATAATTCTTCGCGCGTCGAGGGATGAACTACGATTCTTAGCGCGCTGCGAGAAGAACTACAAATCCTTAGCGCGTCGCGGGAAGAACTACCGTTCTTCGCGCGTTGCGAGAAGAATTACAATCCTTAGCGCGCTGCGAGAAGAGTTCGTCTCGCGTATCGCTGGAACAGATGGTCTTCACGCAGGCTTTCTTGTACGGGGTCTGGCGCGTGGAGCTGCGCAGACAACCTTAGGCGGGAAGGAACAAAGGACAAGCAAAGAGTTAGAAGAAAAAGAGGGAAACAAGGCGTAAGGGCGGGACGGCGACAAGAGGGAAAAGAAGGCGGAAAGAGAGAAGAAGAGGGACGGGACGGCGGAAAGAAAGAGAGAAAGAGGCGGGAAGGAAAATATATTATTATTATTAAAAGTAAAATATAAGTATAAATAAATATTAAATCATAAAAGAAAGAGATCGGGTCAGAGAAACGGGTACCTGGGTCGGGTCGGATCGGGGCAGATGTCACAGTCTCCCCTACTTTAAGAAATTTCGTCCCGAAATTTATCTCGAAGTAGGTTGCGCAGAGAACAGGTGCGGGTACTTGATCTTCATTTGATCTTCCATTTCCCATGTAAACTCGGCTCTGCGCTTGGACTCCCAGCGAACTTTCACGATAGGGATACGACTGCGCTTGGTTTGCTTTACCTCGCGATCCATAATCTCAACAGGCTTCTCCACGAAATGCATAGTTTCATCAACTTGAACTTCATCAAGTGAAATGTGAAGGTTCTCGTCAGCTAAACACTTCTTGAGATTGGATACATGGAACGTTGGATGCACATTACTGAGCGCGGGCGGTAGGTCAAGTCTGTAGGCAACTTTTCCTACACGCGCGAGAATCTTGAATGGACCAACATAACGAGGAGCAAGCTTACCTTTCTTCCCAAAGCGGACAACACCCTTCCAGGGCGACACTTTGAGGAGAACAAGATCACCAACTTGAAATTCGAGAGGCTTCCGCCTACGATCTGCGTAACTCTTCTGTCGGCTTCTGGCAGTCAGCAGATGATCACGGATCTTGGCGATTTTATCGGTTGTCTCTTGAACAAGTTCGGGTCCTGTGATTTGAGTTTCACCCACTTCGCTCCAACAGATCGGGGAGCGGCACTTACGACCGTAAAGTGCTTCAAATGGGGCCATACCAATACTGGAATGATAGCTGTTATTATAAGAAAACTCAATCAAAGGCAGGTGTGAATCCCAATTACCTCCAAAATCAAGAACACAAGATCGGAGCATATCCTCAAGAGTTTGAATAGTTCGCTCAGACTGACCGTCAGTCTGGGGATGATATGCCGTACTCATGTCCAAGCGAGTTCCTAGCGCAGATTGGAGAGATTTCCAAAAGCGAGATATAAAACGGCCATCGCGATCGGATATGATGCTCAAAGGAGTACCATGGCGGCAGACAATTTCCTTGACATAAAGCTGCGCGAGTTGCTCAACACGGTAGTTTTCACGAATGGGCAGAAAGTGAGCAGACTTAGTCAAACGATCCACTATTACCCAAATGCTATCATGCTTGCTTGCTGTCAAAGGTAACTTGGTAATAAAGTCCATCGCTATACCTTCCCATTTCCACGTAGGAATTTCTGGTTGTTCGAGCAAACCAGATGGGCGTTGGTGTTCAGCTTTTACTTAGAACAAGTCAGGCATTTAGCTACGAACACAGCAATATCCTTCTTCATACCGGGCCACCAATAAGTAATGCGCAAATCCTTGTACATCTTATCAGCGCCAGGATGAATAGAATACCGAGATTTGTGCGCTTCACACAGGATATCAGCGCGAAGATTCTCATCACAGGGAATCCAGATGCGATTGAGATAGCAGAGAATTCCACTTAGATTAGGGACAAAATGCGCTTCCGCGCCACACGCTAACTCGGCGCGAAGGTTACCATTACTGATGGATGCGCGCTGCGCGTCACGAATGCGCGATTCAAGGTTGCTTTGGATCGGCGCGAAGTGAAGCTGCGTGCGCGGCAAGATACAGTTAAGATGGCAGGGTTTTCGGCTGAGCGCATCGGCTACCACATTAGCCTTACCAGGATGATACCGGATCTCACAATCGTAATCGCTGATGAGTTCGTTCCATCGGCTTTGCCTCATGTTAAGTTCCTTTTGATCAAAGATATGCTGAAGGCTTTTATGGTCAGTGTAGAGGATACACTTAGTACCATAAAGGTAGTGTCTCCAGATCTTCAAGGCAAAAACAACTGCACCAAGTTCGAGGTCGTGAGTTGTATAATTCTTTTCATGAACCTTAAGTTGCCTTGATGCGTAAGCGATAACCTTGCCTCGTTGCATAAGAACACAACCGAGACCTTGGTTGGAGGCATCGCAGTACACGACAAAATCATCATTACCCTCAGGTAGCGCAAGAACAGGAGCTTCACACAACAAACGCTTGAGCGTTAGAAAGGCTTCTTCTTGCTTCGAGCCCCAAATATATGGTTTACCTTTGTGCGTTAGAGCTGTTAAAGGCAAAGCGATCTTTGAGAAGTTCGAAATAAATCGCCGGTAGAAACCAGCTAAGCCCAGAAAGGAACGGATCTCAGAAGGAGTGGATGGCGTAATCCAGTTCTTGATTGCTTCAATCTTGGATGGGTCGACATGAATACCCATCTTGTTAACAACATGACCAAGAAACTGTACTTCATCAGACCAGAATTCACACTTGGAAAGCTTAGCATAGAGTTACTCAGCTCTAAGCTTTTGCAATACCAATCGGAGATGTTGCTCATGCTCGGCCTTGGTCTTAGAATACACCAGAACATCATCGATAAACACGATCACGAATTTATCCAAGAAAGGCCTACACACCCGATTCATTAGATCCATGAAAACGGCGGGTGCGTTGGTTAAACCGAAGGACATGACCAAGAATTCAAAATGGCCATAACGAGTTCGAAAAGCAGTCTTCGGAACATCTTCATCGCGGATGCGCAACTGGTGATAGCCAGAGCGGAGATCAATCTTGGATAAACAAGAGGCACCTTGGAGTTGATCAAAGAGGTCGTCAGTACGCGGTAAGGGATACCGGTTCTTAATAGTGAGTTTGTTCAACTCGCGGTAATCAATACACATGCGAAACGATCCATCTTTCTTTTTAACGAACAACACCGGAGCACCCCAGGGCGAAGAGCTAGGGCGAATGAATCCTTTAGCAGTCAACTCTTGAAGTTGGCTTGCCAATTCTTGCATCTCAGCGGGCGCAAGACGGTAAGGAGATTTAGCTACGGGGGAAGCACCAGGGACAAGATCAATACGGAACTCGACTTCACGAGCGGGAGGGATACCAGGAAGATCATCAGGAAAAACTTCAGGGAAATCACGCACAACGGGGATATCGCGAAGCTTCTTCTTTTCTTCAGCAGGTTTAACCACATGGGCTAAGAATGCAATACACCTTTTCCGCATGAGCCTTCGGGCTTCGGCGCAAGACGTAAGTTTAAGACCGCGGGAGGGTTTTTCGCCGTAGATATGAAGATCACCATTTTCTCGAGGTATGCGAATCATCTTCTTGGCGCAAATAACTTCGGCGCGATTCTTCGAGAGCCAGTCCATACCAATGATAACATCAAAGCTTCCAAGAGGCATGGGGATGAGGTCGATCAGAAAATCGTTTTCGTTAAGGTTAAGCGTGCAATCTTTAATCACCGAGTTAATTAAAACAGTTTCACCGTTAGCCAATTCAACTGAAAAATCTTCTTTTAAGTTATCGCGCGGTCGCGCAAGCTTCTGCTCAAACGCGCGAGAAATAAAACTTCGATCGGCGCCAGTATCAAAAAGTACAGAAGCATAAAATCCGTTAAGCAAAAATGTACCATTAACTACGTCATTATTCGCTTGCGCTTGGTGCGCGGTTATGTTAAAAGCTCGTCCGCGTGTCACTTGGTTCGAAATCTGGTTCACCGGATTCGCTTGTGTGATTTGCACTTGTAGTCTCGGGCACGCGTTCCGGAAATGACTGGGATCACCGCAGTTGTAGCACGACCTGGGTCGTGGGTTTTGGTAGGTTGGTTGTGGGTTCTGCGGGTAGACTGGTGGTGTTGGCGCAGTTGTGTTGGCGAGAGGGACTCTACAGTATTCGGCAGAGTGACCAACGCGGCCACATCGGTTACATTGTCGACACGGGGTTTGGGTTGGGTGGTGAAGTCTACAGGTTGGGCAAAAGGGTTGATTTCCTGTGTAAGGTTTCTTAGGTGGCGGGGCAGGGAGTGCGGGATTGGTTAAGGCATAGTTATGGACTACAGGAGGTGTTGGGTAGGCTGACAGAGGGTTAGGCGTGTAAACTGGAGGTTGGTAGATGGGTTGCTGGACAATGGGCGGGTTGGTAAGCGCATAGGCCTTGCGCCTGCGCTTGAGGTTGTTACGGTTTGAGGGTTCTGATTTGGTTTCTGTTGGTTCAGGGGCAGTCTTGGTGAGTTTGGTCTTTTCAGCTCCCCGCAGGAACAGGGTTCCTGCTCTGACATGGTTGTCGCTGAGCACAGCGGCCAACTCAATGGCGTCAGAGAGGGTTACTGGGTTTCTGGCCCATACAGAATCTTGAATTTCCATGGGGAGACCCCCAAGGAATTTCTCTATGGCTCGGCGGGAAGGGGTAACAAGGTGAGGGACCAGCAAACTTAGTTCATGGAAGCGCGTCGCGTACTCGCGCGCTTCGCCACTGTATTGCTTAAGATTCCAAAATTCTTCCTCCAGGCGCTTAACTTCGTTGGGAGGGCAGAATTCTCGTGTCAGAATTTCCTTAAATTCCTCCCAGAGCATGTTGGAAGCAGTTTCTGCGCCACGCGCATGAGCTACTCCATTCCACCATGTAAGCGCTCTAGATTCCAGGACACTGGAAGCATATAGGGTTCGTCTGTCAGGAGGGCATTGGGTGTGGAGGAAAGTGTTTTCTATTTTCTCAAGCCACTGGAGCATCACGGTGGCTCCTTCAAGACCTGTGAACTTTGGAGGGTTACCCGCGTTAAAGGACTTAATGTTGTAACCAGAGGTGTTAGCATTGTTTTGGCTTAAGGCTTGGGCTATTGCGGCGGCCATTTCCTGGGAACGTTGCTGCGAACGTCTGCGCGCGGCTTCTTTCTTCTTAAGATGGCGAGCTGATAGTGGAGGCATTCTAAAAAAATTTTAATTTTAGTTAATATCTTGGTTTTAGCGCAAAGTATGACCTTAAAAAGCTTGGTTTCGCGGAGTCAGTTACTGTCAAAAGTTAAAGTAAAATAAATGACCCTAAATGCAGACTTAATAAAGGTAACAAATTTGAATCAAGAATCGACAATTCATGTATCACCATGACTTTTCGGATTTTCAAATCCAACAAACGAATATGTAAGAAAATCAATAAAAATCGAAATTCAATTAAAAATCGAAATATCGCGAAATAAAACATAAGATCACATACTGCGCAAGCGCGAGCATATTCATAAATAACGAGTAATTAACAATAAGCGTGCAAACATGAGATTTCTCTCATGCGCGAGAGGGGACTCTTAGGTATTCTAGGCCGTTACGTCTAACCACCTATCCTAAAGTCAACGAGCTCTGATACCAATCTGTAACACCCCGACCAAAGGCGGATTATACATCGGGGCGCCACATATTGTTTCATTACTCGTGACACTATTGGGTGTCAATATTTAATAAATACATTCATTCGCGCACGCGCAAAGTAAACAAGATAACATAAAACATCATAAATCAATATATTATAAATCATAATATTCGAACAGCAAAAACTTGTCTTGATACATTTTAATCTAGGTCCAAAATAAAGAAAACTTCCTACGTGTCCACAAGCTCCAAAACAGCTACTGCAAACCTGAACATGTGTTAAAATAAACGTCAAACACTTGCGTGTTGGTGAGAAATCAAGTTTAATACAATACATAGATAACAATAAATCTGCGCGCAACACGTGTATGTCTGGTGTTTAACAAGGGTGCAATCAGATTGTGATCAAGCCTAAATAGATCATAGCTCATAGTTCATAGTTCAATCCGTGCTCCCAATTGAGCACAAAAACGAGAAAACATCTGTGCAAGTGTAAACAAAGAAAACCGTAAACGATAGGTCTCCCGTGTTCATCTAATGGATCCATGAAAACTGCGGAATAGGCCGAACAAAGCGGTTAATGATACACACATACAAATAACAGCCAAGTAAACGTCCTCAACACATGGGATACTGCGCGACTAAAGTTCATAAACAAGTTTAAGACTCTAAGTTTGTACGAACACATGAACATCCCAAAACAGTAAAAATAAAAAGGGATTAGGTACGAGATTACTCACTTGATAAACGATGCGGTGTAAGATAAAGCAAGAACCAACTTTAAACAAGCACAAGTTAACCTAGAATTAAAGATTATCGTTTTAATGATTTGTTTTAAGTCTTGATTATAAGTTAGCATAATTAATAAGTAAATTATTATATATAATATATATTACCGGAAAAGCAGGGTAGAACAGGGAGGAAGACGGAGGCAGAGAGGAGGCGGCAGAGAGAGCAAGGAGCAAGAGAACAGGAGAGATTAAGTGTTTTGTGTGTGTAGTGTTATGAAAATATTATTATTATTTATAGAGAAACCCTAGGGAACACAATCCCTAGAAAAGGGGAAAAAGATCTCAAAAAGCAAAAGATTCCAAAAGCAAAAGATATCAAAAGATATGGCAGCAGGGAATAAGAGAAAAAGGCTGACAGGGAACAGTAAAAAGCATGGGCGGATCAGAAAAAGGTACTGGTCAAGCATGGAAAAAGCAGATCTCAAAAGATAATGTCAGTCACTTTTTCTGCCAGCCAATGGGGTTGGTGCGCATGCTGCGCCGAAAGTAACTTTTCAGACATAAAGCAGATTAGGTAACAGCACAAAAGATAAGACAACACAAAAGCAAATGGCTAGATTAAACAGAAGAAAACTCAAAGGGTTTAGCGCGAGAAGGCTTGAGCGCGAAGGCAGACACAGAAGGTCAAGAGAGCGCGAGCGCGAAGGCAGACGGAACCAACCTTAACGCGTCGCGGAAAGAACTACATTTCTAAGCGCGCCGCGGGAAGAATCACATTTCTTAGCGCGCCGCGGGAGGAACTAAAATTCCTAGCGCGCCGCGGGAAGAACTATAATTCTTCGCGCGTCGAGGGATGAACTACGATTCTTAGCGCGCTGCGAGAAGAACTACAAATCCTTAGCGCGTCGCGGGAAGAACTACCGTTCTTCGCGCGTTGCGAGAAGAATTACAATCCTTAGCGCGCTGCGAGAAGAGTTCGTCTCGCGTATCGCTGGAACAGATGGTCTTCACGCAGGCTTTCTTGTAAGGGGTCTGGCGCGTGGAGCTGCGCAGACAACCTTAGGCGGGAAGGAACAAAGGACAAGCAAAGAGTTAGAAGAAAAAGAGGGAAACAAGGCGTAAGGGCGGGACGGCGACAAGAGGGAAAAGAAGGCGGAAAGAGAGAAGAAGAGGGACGGGACGGCGGAAAGAAAGAGAGAAAGAGGCGGGAAGGAAAATATATTATTATTATTAAAAGTAAAATATAAGTATAAATAAATATTAAATCATAAAAGAAAGAGATCGGGTCAGAGAAACGGGTACCTGGGTCGGGTCGGATCGGGGCAGATGTCACAGGAATGAGCTCTCTTCAGTGATATTCCAGCTCGGGCGGTATATGTGATCGGCTCCCTACAAACACAAAGCAACCCAAAGAAAGGTTTTAGTTATCTAAACACTAATTTGGAAGTCTGCACAGCAGAGCAAAATAAACTTATACCTGCGGAGAACCGGCAGAAAGGTTAGCGCCAGCTGGCGAGCTCCTGCCCGCCCCATGAGAAAAAGGCTGAGCCACGAAATCTCGTGGCGCTATAGGGCTTACGCGGCCACCATCAGAATCTTCAAAATTAACCTCCTCATCATCCTCTATAACAGGTCTCTTCTCCTGCGACTTGGAAAAATAAAAAATAGTCTCACGAGGAGGGCTGCGCACAGGAGGAGGTGAGGGAGGTCTTGACGCTGTTAGATCAGTGCGTAAAATAGTCTCCTGCTCCTTAGTGATCCCAATGAGAGGAGATTCAGTACTTGTTGGAGCAGGAGCAGAACTAACGGCGCCAGCGCTAGCAGTGCCACCAGCAGCTTGTGTGCCAGCTATAATTCCTATTAAAAAACCAACAAGGAGAAATGATTCATCACTTGAACTAAAGGAAAAAATCAGACAATTAAAGCGCAATAAATACCTTGGCGCACCGCAGTCCGCGAATTAAACATCGCCATGAAGTCCATTTTCCCCTTTTCGAGGGTAAAACAGGGGACTTCAAAACAACCTTCGGCGTAGCCTCGGCACCTTGCTGCGCCTGAGGTTGAGCCACCAACGTTGCCGGCTCTACAAACATTTGAGTGAACAAAGCTTCATTAATGACTATCAGAATCACGCTCATAAAACCACAAAAAATAAACAAAGTATACCTGTTGGAGAAGACGAAACAGTATGCACAGCACCGCTTCCCTTGTCCGCCGCGCGCAGAGACGAGGTGGCGGCACCATACCTCGTGTGGACGGGAAGACTGCCCACACCTTGAGGTAAAGAAGACGAGGAAAACTTGGAAGTAAAACCCTTGGTTTTCTCAAGTCCCTTCGCCTGAGTAGGAGGAAGATTCTGGGCAACAGAGGCATCATCTTTTTTCTGTTTTTTACTGGCCCCTGCGCCAGTTTTGCCTTTAGCCTTGCGCTTGAGTTTTTGCGCTTCAGCTTCTTCCTCCTTCACTTCCTCTTCCACAAGCTCCAACTCATAATTAGCGAGCGCATCTACAATACGCGCAACAGAAATGTTAAAACCAAATTTGGTACTCTAAAGGCCTAAGCACAAATACAAAGGCTTACCAGGCGCATCGCTGTAAAAACAAAATTCTAAATCAACAGGGATGGACATATCATCGAAGCGATCAGGGAAAGCAACTTCCCCAGCGCTCAGCACGACAGAGCCACCTTCCGTATGCTCGTTATAGGCGGCGTGGATGTATTCCTTGCTTTCTGCATAAAACAAGACAAGTGATATCAGCAAAACGAATTATACTCGCGCAAAATTAATGCAATGAACAAACAACCCACCTGAGCCATCAACATGGATGACAGGCTCAGTCCCGCTTTCAATCCACCTCTTGCTCATACCAACCCCCACCAACGCTTCCTCGCAAATTTTCCTGGCGGGGGATGGTTCAGCAGATAACTTCTTAACCCACGCGCCAGATGGATTCTTAAGAACGTCATCATCCGCGGGCGCGGAAGTAATCGCGCGTATAGTCATGCGGATGGGAATCACACCAGCCTTGATATAAAAGAATTTTTCAGCCCAGTCATGAAGACTTTGAAGGAAACAGTGCAGCACTTAACCTTCTGACTGCTCGGTGTGAATGAGAACCAAGAATCTTGAATTTTCGGCTTATAAAAATATTGAAAGCGCCGAGGGGTGGGCTCCTCGCGCTGAGCTTTGCACATGAACTCAAAATGAGTCATGCGCACTAGTCCACAGGGATGAACCTGAGATATATGAATCCCGTAAAACTGAAGGAGCGCACCTATAAACCTCGTCATTGGAAGATGAAGATTACAGTGGGTGAAAAAATGAGAGTATAAAGAGATATAGCCGGCGGGAGGATCCGCCGCCGTTTGCCCGGTCGCCGGGAGCAGACAGCCATACTCAGGGAGAAAACCCTGAGGGGCGACGAGATTATCAAAGTCAGATTGTTTCAACTTGCAGGGAATCTCATCCCATCTCTTCACCGCCTTGTTCTTCCCTCCCTCCTCCGACGAGGCCTCGGCAACCCGTTTACCCTTGCCGGTCTTCTTCAAAGTAGACATAACCACTGATTTTACACGGCCTTTACTAGGGGAAATTGTGGTGTCTGGGTTATCAGACATACAATTGCGAATCGAACAATATGGTTACTTTAAGCACGGAAATCTGGAAGCAAAAATAATGGCTCTTAATCGGAATGTAAATTGAAGAAGCAAAAGCTCTGAAAATGACAATGGAGATGAAGAAAAAACCGTTCAAAAGGTTTGGTTTTATAGGCCCAGGGGGGAGAAAGAGAAACAAGTAATAATCAGATCTACGCTCACGCGCCCCCACGCGCAGGCGTAGGCCAACATAAGCGCGACACGTGTTCCTGACACTGTATGAGGAGACGTGAAAGGCAACTGTAGCACCTCGAGCACGCGAAAGGTCTGACACATAACGTCTCCATCTCTGATGCATGTCAGCATCAACCAACCACGTGCATTGACGATTCGTTTTAACCAAAGGGATAGAATTTCGCGCAACGTACATATGAGAAATGAAAAAGAAAAGACAAACCCTGTTAAAAGAGCAAACTATTAAGTCTAATATCTATCTTACCTCGCTCGCGTTAGACAAGACACACATTAGACTGGGGGGGCTTGAAGGGTATGCACCCGCCTTAACATCGAGCGGGGCGGGTCAACCCACAAGATATAGACAAGAGGCTTGGAATCAGGATGTCATGAAGACACAAAGCCAAAACCTATGCGCGTGGCGCATATCACATATGCTCACGCATCACATATGCTCACGCATATCACATATGCTCACGCATCACATATGCTCACGCATATCACATGCTCACGCATATCACATCTGCGCGTGAGAATAAAGAGAAGACCTTGCGCATCCCCGGGATAGGCGCATAAAGGACAACACAACAAATGAGACAATAGTCTAATCCAAATCAGGATAAGGACAACCATGATTGTACTCATCAGACAACCTTCCAGAAGGTATCTTTTAAGGAATAAAGAATGTGCTGATGTTGACAGCTGCCAATGAAGGGTGGACAACTCAGCAAAACCCATGTGCCACCACGTGATGGCACATGGGTCAGGTAAAATACCTTGGTCAGAGAATAATCATTGAAAAAGCACCAGGTGTCCTAAGTACACGTGGCGCGAAGCAATAGGAGGAGGCCAAAAAGGCCCTAATTGGGTCTGAGCCCAATCATTGGAAACCCTAATACTATAAATACCACACCACCTCCACAGTTGGGGTCAAGCAAGAAATATATTCTGAATCCTTTACTCATTTTCACATTCTTATCTTCTCCTGCAATATCTTATTCTCACACCGGAGGGTTACTCCAAAGAGGACCCCTCTGTCCCTTTCTGAAGGGTAAACTCACGGTGCTGTTCGTTTTGTAGGTGGAAGAACTCGTATCTCGGAAAACCATCGGTGATATAGCACACTCATACCCGAGGAACGTAGATCGAATACACGTTTCTTCAACCATCGCCAGGAAAGCGGATCTGGTCGTTGGCCACTGACGCCGCCGTCGTAGTACATCTACGGCACCACCAGTCACGCTCGAGATAGCTATCCGTTGGTGTTCTCGATGTGAACATTGCCATAGATCGATATTGATGTAGATTGTGATAGTTACATGTTAGGCGAACTCCGGCGACGGACTGACGGCGACTAACTATGTTGGGGCATGGTAATCGGTGGAAGATTGTTGGTGGTCGCCGGATTATTTGATCGGAGTTGATGGTGGTCTAGGTTGAGAGATGAAAATTAGGTTTTGAGTGAAGATGAAGAAGATGAAATGGGTGAGTTGGTGGTGGGTCCCACTAAAAATACCCATTTTGGTAATTAAGTTTCTAAGTACACCATTTTGGTAAATAATTTACCAACTACACTAGTTTAGTAAAAAACTCGCTTTTTTTGAGTCTTGTATTTGTCGCATATGAAGAATATGTTTTTTGTTACGAGTTGGATGTAAAAATAATGGAAACGAAAATAAAATCAAGATTTTGAATTTGTTTAGTGTTTTAGGGGTGAAAACGTACCGAGTCGAGTTTGAGCTCAGCTTGTTTGTTTCTTACACACAAGGCCGGCCTATAGGGGTGGTTGGGTGGTCGACGGCCACAGGCCTGATAATCTATTAGGCTCGAATTTTTTTTAATATATTATATATATATATATATATATATATATATATATTTATTAAAATCAATATTTATATTTAATGTTTAAACTTAATTACTAACCACTTGCTAGGTTTAGTAGCAAAGAGATATTACTTTCAACTAAAAGGTTATGAGTTCAAGTCTCATTTGAGACATGTTTTATCCTATTTTTATACAAAAACTTTTACATAACCCAAATTATAACCAATTAAACCTATATAAAAATTTAATTGTTTAAACCAACCAAATACTCCTTTTTAATTAAGGCCAAAAAAAATTCCCCGAGCCCGAGCTGGCCCGGCTCGTTTACTATTTATTAATTAATTTTTATATATTTTTAACTGTTTTATTAGGGGTGCAAACGAACCGAGCCGAGCTTTTACTTACACGGAACTCTATTTTCAAAGCTCGAGCTCGGCTCGTGAGTAGATTCTGAAGCTCGAGCTCGACTCATTAACTATTGATCATTTAACTTTTATATAATTATAATTAATTAATTATATATATATATATATATATTCTATTATAACTTTATGTATTAAATAATATATATAATAATTTTCAAAGCTCGAGCTCAACTTTATTATATAAAAATTATATATATATAAATATATATATATATATATATATATATATATATTATTTTCTATTATAACTTTATGTATTAAATAATATATATTGCTTAGTTATTTTTATTAATTTTTAACATATATATATATATATATATTTATATATATATATTAATAGTTATTAAATATATATTAAAAAATAAATGATAGACTCGTTTAGGCTCGCGAGCCGCCTCGAGCTCGATAAGTGAAGCTCGGGCTTGGGCTCGTTATTGAACGAGCTTCTTTTTAGGTTTGAGCTTGGGCTCGGACTTGATTAAGCTCGGCTCGATTGAGCTTTTTAACGATCTGATCTTCAGTAACTTGCGAGCAGCTCAGCTCATTTGCACCCCTAGTTTTTATATTGTTTTCAATTAAAATTTGTTAATGTATTAATTATGACATACATGTAAATATATATGTGTATATATTATAAAAGTTATACAAAGGATAGGCTTGTTTAGGCTCGCGATCCGGCTCGAGCATCATAATTGAAGCTCTGGTTCGTTTATTAAACGAGCTTACTTTTAGGTTCGAGCTAGTTTAAGTTCGGCTCAATCGAGCCTTTTCACGAATCGGTATTGAGTAGCTCGCAAGCAGCTCAGCTCGTTTGCACCCCTATCCATAGTCATGTCAATGGTGTGGGGTTTTACTTTTCATGTGACTGAATTGTCTTCAAATATTTGTTGGTATGTTTTACATACGAATGGTGTGATGGTAAGGGTAGGAGGGTATAATAGGATATTCATATCATGATTCACGGTATAAGGTGTGAGGTGCAAGTAGTGACCAAGACTTGGTCTAAAACAAGCTCCTTATATATAATTATACACAAAACGCGAGTTTTAACATCTAATTGGATCAACCACGACTTCATCTTCTTTGATGCACCACCTAAAAGTCTATATTGTATATCCATATACATATATGAATAAATATAATAGAATTAAAGTTTGAAAATGTTTTTAGAACAAAATTGCTACACTCGGTGTCAAAGGCTTTGATGTATGAGCAACAATTGGTATCGGTTTTGTCAATTATCAAAGCTTATTATGCAACGAAAATTTGTTTGAATAAATTATTCGTTTACATTAAAGAAGGACTTAAACGCTCGTAACATTTACAAAATTTATTTTTTTTAAACAAATTTACATGGGTGTCGTTTTTCTAAATTTAGCCGAATCATTACATATTATTTATGCCTAAGAATCCTCAATCTTCACTCGACATATGTGTCATCTATCATGTCTATCCTTGATTTCATAAAAACAATTTGAAAACACGTCAGCTAATGCGGGTGTATAGCGTTGACCGGCTCAAAAAGGTTTTCATAATTCGTTAAGACCATTGACAATAACTTTGAACAATTTAGTAGGATAGTAATAATCTATGACTCTTATAAATTGGATACAATTATCCATATGTTTATGAAGAGTTGTCAATATCCATTTAGACTACAAATATCAATAATTTTTATCACTCAATAGCACAACAAACACTTTATATGATCGTTAACCACTTAAACATAGAAACAACTCAAACGAGTGCATGACTACAATGTGCTCACTACTTACCATGTATGTAAGGATGCAAGCACATGTATATTATAATATGAGTTTATGTTATTACTTTTTATCTAAGCATTATTAAACATTTTAAACAATCTTCGTAAATACTTTTCAAACTCTTAAAAATGGATAATACACATCCATAAATTTAAAAAAAGTTTTGAAGGTAAAACGTATTCTGGAGGTCTAAAAATGTAAGGATGGTATTATCAACTAAATGATCCGATTAGAATTGTAATATCAGAGAAATTAGATGCAAAACAAATAATGTCGCAAAGATACACACTGACTCTAAATATGCAACATTGTCAGTGGCATTAGCTAGTGCCGCTGAATGCTGATGATATATATGACATTAGACGCGACATTAGCAATATCGCTATTAACTTTTTAATGACGCTAGTACGTGCTCAAGGGTTTGTAAATAGGGGACTAGACTTCATTTTTAAGGGTCGGTCAGTTAATGTATGTGAGCCGCCACCCCCGGTCAAGTTCGCTATGGGAGGAGAATACTTATGTAATCGTTTGATTAATTAAATTTGTTCACCGGAATCACTTATTTTCTGTTCTTTATCATATGTACATTATGCATGTTGTGTTGTATGACCATAAACTGACCCGTCTCGACCAACATCACTGAAACCAGTACTCATTATATTAACATTGTCGATTCTTGATAATCTCGGTCTTTTCTATTTCTTAATTATCTTTAACCTATTAAGGTAGGTTCATATTGACGTGCGGAAGCATATATATTTTTTATAATGATTTTCCACACAATTGGGTTATTAATTTATAGAAATGATTTTCACCTCATAACCAAACCACACACAAGCAAGTGTACCTATTGTATATGTAGTATATAGGAGCTAGGTATCGATCCATATACATGATTGCTTCTAATACTAAATCTTTGCTAATGTCTATCTGGATAAAATCATAAGTTGGTTGGTTTTAACAAAAAAATATCATGCAAAATATAACAGCTTTGCTAACGAATACAAAAGCAAACGATCAAGGAAGAATATCACTTTAATCTCGAATCTGTTTAGTTTACAAATGACAACTATTATGGATAAAATGACAAGATCATAAAATGCAAGTAACTAGATGTTGGAAATTTTTGGACTAATAATAATTATCAGTATGTGTTAGTGATAAACTAACTATTAACGAGTCTAAAGAGTAGAGATGAATGCGATATCAATACTCTAAAGTGTGTAGTTGAGAACTTGAACATTGGTAAAAAGGAAAAAGGGGTTGTCCCATATTGGTAGAACGCTTGAGAGTTGCCTTAGTATTTTTGTGTGGTTCGACCGGGTCATGTAACAAGTGTCGTCGTGTGGCAGCACCATGTGTGTGAGCGTGACAAGTGTCGGTAACGGAGGTGAGTCACCAGCCACATGTCCTCCTCTGGTGATGAGTTACTACGTGCCGCCATATGTCATGTGTAAAGGTGAGTCAACATGTTAAGTGTCATCTCCTGGTGGTCAGCGCACCACATGCCGCCATGTGTCATGGTGACTCATCACAAAACCCAATATATAGAAAGGTCGGGTGAGCAGTTTTGACACGCCGACAAACCAGATCACTCACGACCCGCATGCACACACGACCTAACCAGCTCGTTACCATGCACATGAAACCAAATGGCTCCCTGCCGATGATTTATACGTGTTCTCAAATCCAACTCTCTCTCTCTCTCTCTATGGATCCCGATCTCTCGTTACGAATAGTTTGGGTGCTAGGATAATTTCGACAGTACATACTGCTTCGGCTGTTGCAGACTGGCTCGTGGAGGTAGCCCGAAATATGTTTTAAAAATCTGAACAGAAATCCTCAACTACGACCGGGAATCCAGTTTGTTAAGTCTTGCAGCTAGGATAAGAGGACACGACTTTTGTTTGGCCAGTGTTTTTTAATGTTGTGTTGCATGCTTATCATAATACCATTCTAAGTCAAAATATATTTTAGAAAAGAAAACATTCAAGAATATTTGAAATTTGAAAACAAAGGTCCAAATGTGATCATGTGGGTCCAGTAAACAATTACGACTCTCTCAATGAATAAAGTACCTTACAATTTAATGATTCAATAATTCATCACTCATTGTACACCAAAATACCATTTATTTATGTAATTTAAGAAGACAACTTAATAACTGAAAGGTTATTAATGTAATTTAAATATTGGCAAATAATTTATTCAATTTATTCATTGTTTTGCTAAAAACATTTCACAGTCAAATGTATACATAATTATCAGTACTTTATAAAAAAAAGAAATTAACTTCAGATGCAAATGTACTAGCAAAGTGCCAACATATGCTTTATCTGCCATAAAAGTAATATCCACTTTAAAAAGAAAAATCCATCTATTGGCGTAAATTATTCGAGTCTGGTACGCCGTCTTAAAACTGATTTACAAAAAACATCAATATGATCGGCTATCTAGCTTCAAAGCACGAAAACACGGGTTTTCAAAGGTACAATTATGGTTGAAAAACAGGTTTCAAAATTACAGCCATGGTTAAGTTGGTGAACCATTGTCACTGAACCAGTAACCTACATCTCAACACGGTCCCAATCAATTGGTTCGTCTTTTAAGTCATATTCTGATAGCTGGAGCCTGTTACGACCCAACTTCCCCATCACCGAAAGACCTGAAGACAATGTACACGCGATTATGTGATTTTAAATAATAATTAGATAAGTTAATAAAATATCAAACTGGGGTTACTTTAAACAGAAGGCCTCAGTGGGTAAAACATCTGCCTTTAGTAGGGCTGTAAACGAGTTAACGAGCCGAGCTTGTTTATTTTAATGAGCAGAAAAGCTCTAGCCAGCCTGAGGCTCGTCGAGCGGGATCCTTAAAATCTTTTTACACATTGATTTAATTAAATAATAATTTTTAACGTACACAATGCTTTTTATGTTAATAATTCGATACCGGCATCCGCTAGAGCAACTGAATGAGAAACCTCAAAATAAACAAAGTTGTGATATGCCCAAAAGGTATCGAAACATGTCCGGTTCGTTGTTTTCTTGATTACTAACTTGAAAAAAATATTAATGATTTTTTTCTTTCATAAAGTAACTAAAATTATTATTTAAAAATGTAATCAATTTAAAAAAATAATAATAAAAAAAGAATAAAAAAAAAATAGATAATATATTAACTTGGGTTTTAATTTAAACAAGCTCAACGAGCCATTTAACGAGCTAACCCTGGCTCGGCTCATTTACAAACCGAGCCAGCTTGGCTACGCTCGTTTAAAAACAAGCTTTTTTCGAGCGAGCCACAAGGTTTTTAAATAAACCTTATATGAGTGTAATTTTACTGGGTTCGTTTGCTTGTTACAAATTAATAAAATAAAACATACAATAACCAACATACCTTCGACTACTTTATAAAGAGCAGACCACCATCTATCCTTGGGAACGTGGGCCCGTTCAAGTGACTCTTCAATATCTTTATCATGTTCACCTTTCAAAACACCCTGAAGAGTAAAAACTGCATCTTTTGTTTTCTTCAGGATATTATTATCATCTTCGGTTTCAATCTGCGTGAGGTCGTTTTGAGATGAACTGAGGCTGGAAGCAAGCGCAAACCGAGCAGCAGCTGCCCACCGTGTGGAGGCCAGCCACTTCTTCTGGCCATCTATTGCCACCTTCTCCGCCTTCTCTCCTTCTGCCCCGAATGCTAAGTTTCTCAGATACTGTGCATTTGCAGCCCCTGTACTTTGAACCATTTTAGAGAAAGCAGTTTGTTCGTCTTGCAGAAGTTTGACCGGGGCATCATACTCAACAACCTAGGATAACAAACAAACAAACATGCATACTCAACATTCTAGGCTTTATAGTCACATCTAACATTTTAGTTATATAGATAAAAAGGGAAAATACTGATTTGATGAATGCTTATATACCTGACCAGCATCGAGCAGAAGAATACGGTCACAATCAATAATCGTATTAAGACGGTGAGCAATAATAATCATAGTACACGACTTGAATTCTTCACGGATGGTCTTTTGGATAAGTGCATCTGTTCTAACATCAACAGCAGCAGTTGCTTCATCAAGAACAAGAATCTTTGATCTCCTTAACAACGCACGCGAAAGACTTAACAACTGCCGTTGTCCAACACTGAAATTCTCTCCAGCCTCTGACACCTTTAACACAACAAAAACAAAATTATGATAAAGTTAAATAAAACAGCTTCATCATCATCATCATCATCATCATCATCATCATCATCATCATCATCGTACTCAGTATATCCCACCAATAGCAAAGCTATAGTAGGGTCTGAGGAGGGTAAGATGTAGACAGCCTTACCTCTACCCCATAAGGATAGAGAGGCTGCTTCCGGTGAGACCCCTGGCTCGATAGTAGTTTTGCATCAAGCCTTGGACATAAGGCACATAGCACTCAATCATCGGGACACCGGCTGATCGGTGCATGTACCCTTGTCTTTCGGCTATCAACGCCACTACATGATGCCTGATTAACCGTCCGTCACTTTTAACGTTATTTTCACGAGATTAGTAAAATAACGTCAAAATTAGTGCAATTTCACTTTTGCCCACCCGAGGGTTAAATAAAACAGCTTGCTTAAAGTAAATGCAAGAAATGGGAAATAAACGTGTACCTCAGCATCTAAACCCAACGGATTCCTCCTAATAACCTCCTTAAGATGGGCCCGCTCCAAAGATTCCCAAAGATCCGGATCATTGTGCTCGTTGAACGGATCGAGGTTAAATCTCACAGTCCCTATAATAAACAATTATATTAAGTCAAGAAGAAAAACTAAAAATTCAGGGTACAGGTAAAGATAACCCAAATTAGTTATAACAAGAAATACAATACTTTCTTTTTCGATAAATTATCCTAATTTACTTTTTTTGTCCACTAGAAATCATTACTTGAATGAAATTTCCAATAATCTGGTATCTACTTTCCATTCAGTTCTAATACTATAAATTTTTATAATCATGTTCCACACGCTAAAATTTGTGGAAAGTGTTTCGGGTTAAGTGGTTAACCCGAATTGATACAAAATAACCGTTTTAACCTGGACCACCTTATCCTTCCCAATAGGCGGAAAATGAACCAGACTTTCAATGCTCCGTTTATGTTCGTTTATTTAGTAAACAAACAAACATGAACAATATTTTTAATCAGTTAGTTAAACGAATGGACATAAACACATGCCACACTCGTTCATTCATGTTTTGTTTCGTTCATTTGTTTACGTTCAATCTTGTTTGTTAGTTTTTTGCTTGTTTATACATTCATCAACTATTTTTAGCTTTGTGAAATTAAAGTATCGCTCAATACAACTTAGACTAATTTTTTAGGCCTAGCACATTAATGTTCACATTTACTTTTAATTGGTGTTTGCTGAGTTATGTTCATTTATATTTGCATGTCTGATCGTTTATAATCGTTTGTGTTTGTTTACATTTGTGAACCATTCATCTATACTTTTAGTGAACGGACATGAACAAGAAAACTCGTTCAATTAACCGTTCATGTTCGACTGTTTGTTTGGTTTAAAGTTAAACAAACGAACACAAAAACGCCCCTTTTGTGTTCGTTCAGTTCATTTACTATATTAGCAGATTCGAAGTACCTGAGAAGAGAACAGGTGCTTGAGGTATGATACCAAGAACCTTGCGGAGATCGGTCAACCCAAACTTTGCAATATCACAATTATCAATAATAATCTTTCCTCTTTCCAGTTCCACAATCCTAAACAAAGCATTAAGCATGCTCGACTTCCCGGCTCCGGTTCTTCCCACTATTCCAATCTTATCACTCGGAGGAATAAAAAAAGTCAAGCCATGCAACACAGGAGGAAGTTCGGGCCTATACCGCAAAACAACATCTTCAAACTTTATAGAACCCGATGAAGGCCAGCCAGGTGGCGGTCGGCTATCTTCAATTACAGGTGGAGCCTCTGAAGGCAATTCAATATAAGTCCCGACACGTTCAACCGCATTCAAACTGTTTTCAGCTAAACTTGCCAGTCGAAGGACAGCTGTCAGTAAACTTGTGATGTTTAATGCATAACTTAGAAGTAAACCCATGGTGGATGCAAATGCTTCTTGGTTTCTTGCTTTGCCATTTTGCATAACTGCAAAAGTGGCGGTTAGCCAGATCATGAGACCGCCAACGGTTTCTAATCTGATTGCGAGCCAGCGGTTTGCACTCATGTTGACTAACGTGAACCGGATGTTATTGTCCATGGAGTTTCCGTTAATCTTGGCCATTCTATCGTAGGCTTTATATGCACGGATGGTGGATAGACCATTTAGTGCTTCCCCAAATTGTGCATACACAGGGGATCTTGTGATGGAATCCATTCGTTTTACTTCACGGGCCGTGCTCTGAAGAAACCAAAAGTCGACAAAATACATATTAAAAATATACCGGAAGAAATGGGTCGATTTGGGTTGTATTTTATCTCTTCGATAAAATAAATATTAAAAAGTTATTGGAAGAAATGGCTCGATTTGGGTTGTACTTTATCTCTATAAAGTCAAATATGCCAAATCAAAAAATTTACTTAAAAAGGAAACGGGCCAAATGGGTGGATCTAGGGGTGTTGGTTCTGGACTCAAACCAAAGCAAAAACCAAATTTCAGTTTTTAAGATTTTAAAAAATCGTTCGGTTTGGTTCTACCATTTGGGCTTGAAAGTTTTTGGTCGAATAATAATTAGCCCAAAATAAAGAATTGGAACCTAAACTTTGGGCCTAAACCTTTTGTTAATTAATAATTAATTAATTATAAATATACTTGGGCTGCACTATATATTAAATTCTTGTAAATTACTTAAAAAATAAAAACACAAAATGAAAATCCACAATTCGGTTTTTGTGGTTTTATTTACATGCAAAAAAACCCGAAAGTTTGTTTTATATGAAAACCAAAAACCAAACCGTCGGTTTTTGTCTCGGTTTGGTGTTTTCGGTTTCATGCACCCTTGTGGATCACAACTTACCTAAAGTGTATTTTTAATGCATACAACCTCCTAAGCTAGAGGTGCACGAATCGGGTTTTTGGCCCAAACCGGTTTGGGTTGGGTTTTTGGCCCAAACTGGTTTTAAGCGGTTCGGTCAGTTCAGATCGAGCATATACATGTAAAACTTACATACCTGATAATACAGATAAGCTGCATAGAACAGCAACAGAAGTGGCAAGATAGCCCAAAGAGACATGGTGCTCAATAACCCTATGAGAACAAAGGTTGACAAAAGTTGTGAAACTTGGCCCAAAAACATGTTCACAAACGGGGCAACATTTCGATCTATATCACCAAGATCTTTTGCAAATCTGTTAATAATCCGTCCAAGTGGGTTGGTGTGGAAAAAGACCATAGGTGCCCTCAAAATGGAGTTAAGCATAGCATTGTGCAACTTTCTAGCTGCATAAAGACTTGACATGATTAACCAATAAGAATTCCCCAATGTCACCATAACCTGAAAACCAAATTGTAAATACATAAGCTTTGGATAATGTGAATTAAGTAATAACCATGTTAGAAGCTAATAGTAAAACGGATTAGACACATACTTGACCAAGTGATAGAAGTGCATAGATAATATTATAAAACAAGGGGCTGTGTGTCTTTGGCGTGCTTTCATCTGTCCAAATACTTAACCATGTGCTACTCAATATTCTCAAAGTTTCAGTTGCGGTATAGCACCCGAATAGTATACCCACAACCCACCAACCTCCTAATGCATCTTTATACCTGAAATAAGATAAAAGACAAAAAAAAACAAAATAAGTAATTTCTACTTTTCATCCAAATCTAAAATTAGGCGTGTGTTGTGTACGGATCGATTTTGGGTTAAAACCGAACAAAAAACCAAAAATTTGGTTTTTGAAGACAGTTTGGTTTCAATTTTTTCGGATTTCAGCTTGGATACAGTTCAGTTTCGGTTTACCATTTGGGCTTGAAATTTTTGGAGAAAAACAAATTGGCCCAAAATGATGATTTTAGGCCTAAAATTTTGGGACTTAAGTGTTTTTGTTATTTATTAATTAATAAATTATTATACAATTGGGCTAGAATATTTGGGTGACACCATTTATTAATATCTTATAATGACTTACATATTACTTAGAATTCAAAATTAAACATGAAAATCCGTCAATTCGGTTCGTTTTTTTCGGTCTTTATTACATGAAAAACCGGAAGTTCAGTTACGAATAAATTAAACTAAACCATCGGTTTTTGTTTGAGTTTGGTTATTTTGGTTCGTTTTTTTCAGTTTCATGCACACCAACAAAAAAATAAAAATAGTCGAGATTTACACTATCTTACCTCTTCAAAACATTGAAGCTCACAACACCTGTTTCCCTTTCCTCTTGTTTGATAAGAACTGATTTGGTTTCTTTTTTCTTCTTCTCAGAATCTTTAACTAACTCACCATTAGCAACAGGTTTTGATGTCTTTGAATCAGAATCTCCTACTTCTTGTTCTTCTTCCACATATTCTTCCATTTTGCCCGCATTCTCCATTAACCTCTGAAAAAGTACACCGTTCTGTGAGAGTTCCTCATATGATCCCTCCTCTTTCACCATGCCTTCATGGACCAACATGATCCTATCTACTTGTGAAAGAAAATGTAACTGATTTGTAACTAGAACTCGTGTCTTTCCTTTTAATTCTTCTTTGATACATTTCTCAAAAACCTGGTAGTTACATGTACCATAAGCATAAAGAGAAGTTAATCATATGATCAAGTGATTAAAGGTAGCAGTAATTACATAATTTTACCTGTCTGCCCACGTGAGCATCGAGAGCACTTAAAGGATCATCAAACACATATACATCTGAGTTGGAGTATACAGCTCTAGCCATTGAAACTCTTTGCTTTTGTCCTCCACTAATATTCACCCCTCTTTCACCAATCTCAGTAAGATCACCGCCCTAATAAATATTTAATTTTAGACAAAAGATAAAGTGAAACAAACTTGAACTTTGATGAAACACAGTGATACTTACAGGAAGCACTTCTAAGTCATGGTGCAAGGCTGTTACATCTAGTGTCTTCTCGTACTTATCACGTTCAAATGGGGATCCAAACAATATGTTGTTACGTACCTGGAAAATAAATGTAAGTATCAACCCGTTAAACCTAACTAGCACTTACATATTCATTATTGATGATTATAACCGTAGTATTATACTGGAATATGAACTTATTGATTTGGGTTTTTTTTTCTGTTACTAGCAAGCCATTTTTTAATTTAAAAAAAGTAGCTAAAAGGGAAACGGGTTGAAAGTTGAACAAAGTGTACGCATTTCGAATGCATACAAACTACTACATTGTATTATTTTTTTTTCAAAATATTAGATTACTATTGCAACCATATATAATGCACAAATGTTTTATATAACATGGACAAGAGGACTTTAACTCAACCGTCCCCCAATGTGTTTCACCCTGTATACAAAAGGCTCGGGATTTGACCCAAACCCTTTTGACCCGCCTTTAGACGAACCATTCGTAACTGTTCAGCGGGAAGTTCATTTATGTTTGCTTATTTAATAATGAAAAAAACAAACAAACATAAACATATTTTTTGTTCATTTAGTTAATGAACAAATGTTTCATTTGTTCATTTATGTTTGTTAACAATCATTATCCGTTTACATTCATTTGTGTTCGTTTGTTTGCATATTCAACAATATTTTAAGGTTGTTTTATCGAATTAAAATATCACCAATTACAATTTAGTCTGATTTTATTTATTTTTTAGGTCCAAGATATTGATGTTGGTTTGTCCATGTTAAGTTATATTTGTTCGTGTATGTTAAGTTATACTCGTTTACGTGGTTAATTGTTCATTTATAATATTAAAAAACGAACACGAACAAGAAACTCCGTTCATTAACTGTTTGTTCGATCATTTGTTCGGTTAAAGTTAAACGAACGGAGACAAAAATGCCTAGTCCGTGTTCGTTAGGCCTACCCGTTACCCAACATTGACTATTTTGCAGTGTCTAAATTCAAAAAAGATATAAAAGTTAACAAAAGTCATCACATACCGTTGCATTGAAAATCCACGAGACTTGTGGGACGTAAGCAACCGTTCCTCTAATAACAACATGTGCATCACTAACGGGAGGAAGTTCCCCAAGCATAGCAGATACAAGTGATGTCTTTCCCTCCCCAGTACTTCCAACAATTGCCACTAGACTACCCGTTTGTATATCTAAGTTTATGTTTGACAATGTAGGTCTTTCCGACTGCAACAAGTAAATGAAAAGTAAATACACGCTCTATAGGCCTGTAAATGAACTGAACATTCAGTGAATCGTTCAAAGGGAAGTCCATATATTTAATAAATGAGCGAACATGAACAAGAATTTCTGTTTATTTAGTTAAATGAATGAGCATGAACACATGTGTCGTTCGTTCATTTACGCTCGTTTATTATTTTTTAGGTCCAACAGATTGATGTCATGTTTACTTTTAATCGGTGTCTCGGTATTGTTTTGTTTATCTATGTTCAGTTATGTGATTATATTCGTTCGTTAACCATTCGTTTATCCTCTTGACAAACGAACGTGAAGGAACACGAACACACTCACTTTTTTAACGAACAAACACAACAAAATAAAAAAAGCAGTTCTATAAATTGTAGGTGGCCTGTCGTTTGTTAAACGAACAAACACGAAAACGCCCAGTTTGTGTTCGTTCAGTTCTTTTACAAGCGGAATGCTCTAAATTGTGACACTTTAAAAAGTAAAGACAAGACCTTTGAATCCCATGAAAAGGATCCATTTTTAATCGAGATAGCAGGAACCCCTGGTTCTAGAGGTGGGTTTGGAAGAAGAATTCTCTCATCAGCTAGAAGTAGGTCTTCCAAACGTTTCAATGACACGTTGGCATTTACAACCTGCAAATAAAGTTATTTAAATATTAAAACTTGAAATGAATAAAAAAGTAATAATAATAATTGATTAACTAATTGTACAAAACCTGAGTAATCATATTTGGAAGCATGAAGAGTGGAAAACGCAGGACTGCAAACAAAGAAAGTGATGTGAAGGCTCTGGCGGGTGTCAACTCTCCTCCAAGTAATGTAAACAACCCAAATGAAACCACAATGACCACCACCGGTATACTATTTAATATAAATGTATTCAACTGCAATAATACAATAATTAACAATAACTCGGATCATAATATCACGTAGAAATATTTAATGTACATGATATTTGTTCGCTAACATACCGCTCCTAACATCTGTACTTTTCGAAACCATGATAACTCTTCAGTTCTCACACTTTGAACCTTTTTTTGGAAACTATCCTCCCACGCATAGCATCTGAAACATAAATTAGATCGAACCGATATAATTTAGTTTTTCAAATTGTTTTCATTAACAAAGATGGTATTGTAAAGGAAAAATTAAAAAAAATTAAGAGGAAAGAGACTTGAGCCTGTAAACGAACTGAGGGAACATAAACAGAGCATGTTTGTCTCCGTTTATTTAACTTTAAGCAAACAACAATTAAACATATGGGGTCTTCTTGTTAGTGTACCTTCGTTAAGAAAATGAACGTGTTCGTTTATGTCCATTTGTTACAGTATAAATGAACGAACATAACTGAGCTATATTAGAACTATAGTTAATTGTAATGTGGCTGAAAAGTTTAAATGGAAACATTAATGACAGTAAACTAACATAAATGAATGTAAATCAACAAGATTAAATAAATGAAAGTTCACGAACATAAATGGAAAAACGAGAAATGTATTCATGTTCGTTCGTTTGACTAAATGAACAAAAAAATTGGTTTGTATTCGTTCGTTTCTTAAAAAAAGCGAACTTGTCGACGAACGATTCATGATCAATTTACAGAACATTCAGTTCATTTACAAGCTCTGCGTGAGTTCGTGTGTGTGTGTGTGTGTGTGTGTGTGAGAGAGAGAGAGAGAGAGAGAGAGACTTGACAGTGTCCATGGCAGCTAAGATTTCATTCATGAGACCAATTCTCTTGTCAGTTCGCTGAAGTCCTTCTTTAGACATTCTTTGCATATTGCTGATAACCAAGGTCTGTTTCCAAATTATAAACGTGTTTAAAATAAACGTTACATTTATATTATAATGAATGCATGTGTGAATATCTTTGTACCTGTATGGGGAACATGAGAACTAGCAATAACGCACCAAGGATTGAAGCGACACCCAGTTGTTGGTAGAGAAGAACCAAAGCGATAATGATACGGAAAGGGGCAGACCACAAAGTGTGAAGTGACTGGGATACTTGCTGTTGAAAACACGATAAAAATAGTATTCTTCATAAACTAATTAAAATCAATACCCTTACACTCAATGAACCCTTTTATTACAGATATGTTTTATCTCTGATTGGTCAAACTGGTAAAGTAACAAAATTAGCTTAAAAGGAAACATTAATGGCTCGAAATTCACACAAAGTGTATTTCTAATGCACAAAACCTCCTAAATCTTTTGTAATTCAAAATATCATAATAGTTTGTTTAATCATATTGGCACACTAATTGTTTATGAACACAAACTTTAAATGTTGGACAAAAAGTGTGTATATGTCTCGAAATATACGACTCAATAGGACACAAATGCTACTGAAACATGCCTGGAGGGATTCAGAATCAGTTGTCATCAAGTTGGTAATCTTCCCAGATGCAATCTTTCTGCGACTCTCATTAGTTAGCCTTAGTGTCTTCCGGAAAACTGCTGCAATCTTGAAAGAAATCACAGGTTCAAACACAAAAGCAAGAAAGATAGCATTTATAAATAAATGATAACAGAAGAAGGGTATGTAAGAATTAAAATGCAACACCTTCCCAAATAAATATTTTACGTGCCAATTTCCCAAAACATTTCAAAAGAAACAAGCAGTTATTGCACATGATAAGAGTGAAGTTGTTACCAGAGTAGAACGAAGGCGGTATCCCACACGCATCACATTCTGAAAATATTGCGCTTCACAGAGCACACCAAGTACCTAAATTGATAACCAGTATAAGTGTATAACTATCTTTAAAATTAAGTTAAAATGATGTAGTGGAAACAGAAGATACATTTCCTTAATTATACAAAAGAAGCATACAGAACTTCTAATTAGAAAAGGATGACAATACTACTATATAAAGAAAGTTATAGAACTTGTACCACTCCAACAAAAATTAAGAATGCATAGATGTAACCAATCTGAGCTGGAGCACGTTCTTGCATAGCCTGAAAAGTATAAACAGTTAGAACAGAAAGTAGTGGAGCTAGTTAAAGATATGAAATGAAATTACAGCAGCTAATAATTCAGATACAGAGATTCAAAAAGACCTAACTCACCAATTTACAGCAGATAATAATTTAGATACAGAAATTCAAAAAAACAAGCTATATAACTCACCAATAACAGCTGGTTCAAAATCAGTGGCCCGACAAATTGAGAAAGATCATTGCCAATCTACAAATAAAAACACCGCATTTAAGTTCGTTGTATTACATTCACAAAACCAAAGAAGAACCATTATTATTTTTATCATATCTAATGTTCATTGCTCAGTTCAATGACAAGGACTCGCATGACACATTGAGTTCAAAAGACGTCCATATTGCACAATGTGCAACTCATCAGAGAGCCAAAATTCATGACATTCATCAAATTTTTATATTCATAGATTTATTTTATTAAGTCAATAATAAATCATCATCATCATCATCGTACTCAGTAAATCCCACCAATAGCAAAGCTATGGTAGGGTCTGAGGAGGGTAAGATGTAGACAGCCTTACCTCTACCCTTTAGGAATAGAGAGGCTGCTTCCGGTGAAACCCCCGGCTCGATAGTAGTTTTGCATCAAGCCTTGGACATAAGGCACATAACACTCAACCATTGGGACACCGGCCGATTGGTGCATGCACCCTTGTCTTTCGGCTATCAACGCTACCACATGATGCATGATTAACCTTCCGCCACTTTTAAAGTTATGTTCACGAGATTAGTAAAATAACGTCAAAATTAGTGCAATTTCACTTTTGCCCACCCGAGAGTTCACACATATATACATTATATGCGCGCACCGCAAGCAGGGCGTACGTCAATAATAAAGATGTTTCTATATGCATTAAAAACATGCGAGATTCAAGACAATGAAAATATTCATAGGATACCTTCCAAAAGCCTCCCCACCAAAACCTGTAATCAAACAAACATGAAAAATTCAAACTTTCTCAAACTTATCCAAAAAAATATGTAGTGGCCAACAAAACTTTGTAGCAAAATGTTATTATACAAACCTTCCTCCAAGACTACGATGTAAAGCCCTTAAAAGCCATGGCTTAGGTTTACGAAGCTCTTCTGCCCAATATATTTGGAATCTGAAGGGAAAATATGTAAATTCATCATTAAGAATAAAAAATAGCATCGGTTAAAAAAATGTAAGTAGAAACAATAGCATACCTGCTGTTTAGTGTTTCTGTCTGGTCCCATGTGTCCAGTTTCCATATATCTTTTTCTGTAAGAGGTCTTTTGTATCCCAAAAGCATGAGTGGATCCATCCAAGAGAAGAAGATACCTAAAAAGAAACATGAAAATATATCATAAATAGATGCACTACAGCATGTCATTAAAAGGTTAAATAAATGGTTTTAGTACACAAATTTTTAACTAGTAAACTTACTAGAAATAATGTTGGTATGCCTCTCTGGACAAATTTGCTCCCTATCAGCAAGTTCTTCATATTCAACATCATCCAAAGACTCGGCCCGTATAGGGGTATAACCCGGATAAGGATCCAAATTAGGAAGATAGACAAGCAAGCATAGTCCAAACAGAACCTACATAAAAGAATATATTAAATATATGAGCTCTTGATAAACAAGTTTACAATCCAAACATCCTACAATCATGTTGCATTCCATTATCGATATTGAAAATCAAAATAGACTTAGAATACGTAGGAATTAAGTTATAAGAGTGACACTCTTGATGCTTTTTTAGGGTAATGATATTATGATGATTTGAAATGCACGTAATCGTGCTGCAACCAAAGAGTTTTTACGCCATTATTGAAGGTTATAAATAAAATTTGAAGTTAATAATAGTTTGAAATAAAATATAGAATGTTGGACACGTATCTCATAAAACTCAAATCTTTATGATGGAACCTCCACTTTATTTTCATAAGAAAATTATTAATCAATGTTATAAAACTTGCTTTTGTAACTGGTGTTTTAATTAGTGTGATTGTTTAAAACCAAAGGACAATACAATAAGTTCAAAATTACATCAACTAAAGTGACAAAACAAAAAAAAAACTATACGATAGTAAGAACATCTAACCTGTATGGCAACCTCACTGACAAAGAGATACAGAGCATCTCTGCAAAGAACAAGTTCAATCATAAACTGATGAGTTCACTATATAGCTCTTTGTTCTATTTGCAAGAAACTTCACGTGATATAGTACATAAAACAAACCTAGAGTAATGTTTGCTCACAGAAAGCACAAGATTGAACAACACTGCATCTCCAAGCAAAGCATAAACAACGCTGAACCTCACAAACCAACGGACTTCATAAACATAGACCATTGTCTCAAGACCGATCATGATCAACATACAGCACCAGGTAAAAGCCTTAATTAGTAAGGTAACAATCTGCAATGATAGATGAAAACAGAAATTTATAAGTCAAATTTGCATGAAATTGAAAAACAAAAATGCATACAAAAAGAAACAAACCTCATATGGAGCAAGACCAGTCTCTCCATCAACATTGAAAGCTGAAACGCCCATTATCAATCTAAACAAAGGCTCAGCAGTACAGTAAAAAGCCAACAACCCGAGCCAATAATTGTAGAGATTTGACCTTAGTTTGAACCTTTGCACCTTCATATTCTTCTTTGTAACCCATATCCTGTATATGCAAGCTCCCAAAAGAACCAAATGGGAAATACCAGTAACCAAAGAATCTGTTGCACAGGGTGTGTACGGCCCGAATTCATTTTCAATTGCTGTTGCCCACACACTATTTTCCACTGGTCGACAGTATGAATCTAAGGGCTTAAAACCCATCTTCCTCTGCTTAAGATGAACCAACTGCCTCTAAATTGTCAGTTCATCTTTTGTCTTTTTCCCCCTCCCTGAAAATCAAACATCATAAACCGCTCAGATTCTTAAGTCCAAAGTTTTAGGTCATCACATTTATGGGAACTCCAATTGCATGTTTGTAAAGATATATAGAACTACAACAATAATCAGTTTAGAGTGTTTAGCAATAACCAATTATGATTGTACTTTTCTAGTCATCTTTGATAAAGATAATTGCAACAGAAGAATCTGCAAGAAACCTGAATATAGAGAGAAAATATGTAACTACCTAAATTAGCTATCCAACTGTGATGCCTCAAATTGGAATAACCGAATAATCATTTCAAAAACCTAAATCCAAACATAACTTTTACATGAGCTGAAATAACCAAACTCATACACTCATATCATGTTTTAAGTTGAATATCACAAAATGAAAAACATGTGAAACCGGTGCTGCAAATTCGCAAACCACTAATAATTTCTATCATGAAAAAAAAAACCAGACTAATCACGTGTTAATAATGCATCCTAACCCTATATTAAAGCCTTGAAGAATCCAATCCAATTAAAACGGGTCTTGAAACAATTAAACACCAAATTAATAAAACTATTACTAATTTATATCTTAATATCATTGTATTCACGTTAAATATAAAAAAAAAACATGTAAATCACGTGTTAATTCATCCTAAGCCTATATTAAACCCTAGCTAGAACAGTCCAGTTCAATTAAAACATCTCTTCAAACACGTGAACAAACACTAAAGCAGTGCAAATCAATAATAATCATGAAGGAAGAAGAGTCATGGCGTTCAATTCACGTGTGAATTCATCCTAACCCTATATTAAGCCCTAAAACAATCCAATTGAATTAAAATCTGTCTTCAAACACGTGAACAAACACTAAAACATTGCAAATCAATAATAATAATAATAATAATAATAATAATAATAATAATAATGAACGAAGAACAGTCATCGCGTTCATTTCACGTGTTAATTCATCCTAACCTTATATTAAACCCTAAAATAAACATATAAATCAAAATTTGTGTTCAAACACGTGAACAAAGACTAAACCGACTCCATTAACCAGTTCAAATCAATAATAATAATAATAATAATAATAATAATAATAATAATAATAGTGATGGCGTTGAATCGGAAGACAGTATAAGTAAGAGTGTTAAGCGTTGGATAAGAACAAGAGAGTGATTAGCGTGGATTTCATGATCATCGAGGATTAATTACCTGCAAAATCGAGATCTGTGGAGTAATAATAATAATAATAATAATAATAATAATAATAATGAGTGACAGACAGCCACAGAAATGAAATAGATGATTAGGTTAAAAGGTGAGAGGAATATATCTAGCGGCGAATATGAATGAATGGACGGATGGAGCTTATAATTAAGTTAGCAGGAAAGTGACAAACCAAAAGGAAGGTTTTAATCCACAGTGGGAATCTTGTTCTTTTTCTTCTTTTCTTTCTGCTCAGGAGTCAACCTGCCATAATAATAATATCATCATCATTTTCATCAATTTCATTCTCACAACATTAATGCTTTCAACTTTAAACTTTAAACACACGTGACATGAAGCTTTCATTTTTTTTTACTCTTATCGTCAAAAAAACACTTTACACTATAGACACACCACTAAAAGGTCATGTGGGGACCATGGGAAGAATAATGCTATGTGATATGGAGAAAATGTTACATTAGGAGAATGGAGTGGTCATCTTGAGGCACTAGGCCATCAGGGTGTCTCGCTCCTTTGTTGACACTGGCCCGGGTGTCTCAGCCCCTAAAAAAGTCATCCGCTCATGAGGTATACTATACATGTTGTTTCTTCCATTCATGTTTCTCTCTCGATCGAGAATTCTCTCTTTACAAATTAACGGCTGAAAGATGGATTAGGGTGATAGATGATCATTTCCGGGGTTAAAAGATAGTTAGGAGCAAAATAATGTGGTGCTGCCGTAGAGGAGAGTGAGTGGTAGAGATAGTTAAGGATGGGATGACCACTCTCACCATCCTTATAGAGGTGACAACATGTCATACCGGTCGTGTAAACTAATTTCGTCAACTTTACACATAGGTAACGTGATTAGTTACATTTTAGTGATTTTACTACATATATAGACATTTTGATCTCATAGTATAAAGCTCGAAAAATATGGTGAAAAAGCATTTGCCTCTTTTATTTTCAATGTTTTTTTTTCTAAGCTCAAATTTCAGAATATTACAACTTATAATGACATGCATATATGAATAAATACTTTTAACTTAGTACATTAGTAAAGATATTTTATTAATTAACATTAGTTGTGATAAAGGACGCTTTACCTAAACATTCAGTTTTAGATAGAGAAACGTAAGAGACATATAATTTACTTCTACATGTTGCATTACAAATGTAATGAAAGAGAGAACGAAAGTGTGATCACTACTATTTATATAAGTGTTTACACGTTATACTATTAATGTATAGCAAAAGATATAACTGTTTTAAGTAATTCAGTGATCATAGTTTACTATTTAGACGTGGTTATGTAATAACTTTTTAGCTTGCTTATCATATTTTGATCCATTTAACTTTAGATACAAATGGTTAATTATGACATATAACAACAATTAAAGGATTCTAAAGATTTCGTTAACATTTTAGCCCCACCATGCATTTAAACCATGATGAGGGTGGTATACCACTCATTAACCACATTAATAAGATATTAACTATATATTAAAAACCAAACTTTCTTTCCCTCACACATTTACTATTTATTTTTTAGATTTTTTTATCGGTTCATGTATTTTTCTCTTCTTTTATCCTTTTCTTTTTAACTTCTTTTAATGTACAAATAACAGAGTGTTCAGTCTAACACCCTCACCAATCGTCATGTCCGTCTTTGGCATTGCCGCATCATGTGGCAGACGGTGCGGGTGTTGGTTTGGAGCGGTCGCTGACCATCACACCATGGCTCGGTTGTAACACCATGAAAATTTCGAGTTTAAAGTATCAACTTTTCAAAGTCTAGGTACTAAAATTGCCAAAATCCAAACTTAAGGGTTAAAAATGAAAAATCTGTTTTCTTGACCCATCGCGCTACGCGATGAGTCAGAAGAGACTCCCATCGCGTACCGCGATGGGGTGTCTGACAATGTTTGACGCGTGTGCCACGTGGCACACGGTGGCACTATGCGATGCCACGTGTCACCACATGGCAACACTGCCGCCACGTGTTGCCACATGGAGCGGCGCCTGCCACGTGTCAACACGTGGCAGGTCTACACCTCTGCGTCATCAGATCTATATCGCGGTACGCGATAGGTCTGCCCAGGGACCTATTGCGTAGCGCGATGGGGACCAAAATATTGGCTATAAATAGCGGCCATGGGATCTCACTCCAGGCATCCCAAATCAGCTCTCACCTTTCTCTACTCTCTCACTAGAATACCTCGTAAAACGTGCCACGAATTCCTCGATAAGCGTGCCTCGAATCTTGTTGTGTATTATCGTTTCCTTGAAAGTTCATACCACCCTCCACCCACATACCAAGAAGGTGTTGTTGAAATGGCAATGAATCTCGATAAACGTGTCGACGGGTACGAAAGTTTGGCGTAATCGTTTGACAATCGAGAAGTAAAGCGGCGTCGGAGTGCTGCTCAAGTCCCTAGGATTTCGGTACGCCACTAAAGGTTAGGTGTAATATCGAATTCAATATAATCTAATATTATATTCAAGGCTTAAGCCTTAAGTCGAGGTTATACACGATACCTCGATAAAAGAAAAGAAGAGAAAACATAACAAAGAAATGAATGAAAGATTGAATATTGAATATATGATAACATATATATGTGTGTAAGTATATATGTGTATATTCTTTGTTATGAAAATATTATTTAATGAATAAAGAGTATTCTTAAATAATAAAAGAAAAGATACGTTTCTTGGAGAAGAAGAAACGTCGGGTTTTGAATATAAACTAAAGGTTTATAAATTTACTTTTAAACAAGAGGTTTTCAAGTAAATAAGAATTGAACTAGAGGTTCAATCGAGGATTGAGATATAAGACTAAAGGTCTTAAACCGGATCGTGTATCCGACTAACAAACATTTATACTCGTAACTATAGGTTCGAGATAAAAGAAAGGGAAAGACCCTGGGACGGTGAGTGAAGCCGATCCTAAAGAGACAAGGTGAATACGCCCCCCAAACTTTTAAACTTGTTTTCAAATGAGTCAAACTTGTTATATGAAATTGTTTACAAGGAACTATGTGTTCCTAAAACCGTTATAACTATGGGTATAAACCTAGCCCTCAGGCTGTGGTATACGTATGTCTGGATCCTTACATAGGTGGTACTATGCGATGTATGGGCATGATCGCACCACCCTTGGTCGTAGGACGCTCTCCTGCAGGGAGTACGGCCGTATGTGTATATTTACGGGTACTTAATAAAGTCGAACGCTGCGGTGTTTGTGAGGTGACCTAGCGTAGAGGCTCTAGTTTATAATGTGTTATTTGACTTTGTTATTCCTAAGCCACGTTGGGCCGAGGCAGGTGTAGTCTCGAGGGGTAATAAAGTAAAAGAAATTATTTTGCGTCAGCGTGTTCACCAGCATTCGTTGCTGACGTATTTTATTACATTTTGCAGGTGAACAAGATTAGCGCTTGGAGTATCGAAGTGCAATTGATATATCCGATGGCTCGGATTTCTTTTGTAACTTAATATATAAACATGGTGGTTTGTAATTATTAAACACATAAATATTTTGTAACTTAAGCGGGTGTTATAATCCCGACTTTTGAATATATATAAATATTACATTTTCGATCCTTAAAGTTTATAAGTCTTCCGCAAATAAACGTAAACTCTGACAATTACGATACCAAATGTTGGGTCACGCTCCTAGGCCCTAGAAGGGGGTGTGACAGGTTGGTATCAGAGCCATCGATCTTAGCGAATTGGGTATCATAAAACAATACCCAAGCTTCGATCCAAGTTTAGGAAATAATTGCTTATGTGTTTTAGGGATAAGATAGGCTAGTAACCTTTCTTTCCCACTCTACATTCTAAACCACCCCTAATATTAGATGTCGTTCAAAGCTCATATCAAAGAATTTGTACGCAAGGCAAAGGAGGTCGGAATTGCCGAACCCTACCCCGAAGACAACATGAGCGACGGATACTATGAAGCATACTTCAACCAAGATGTGGAACACGACTTGTCCAAACCAGTGTACTACCCTAGAAGTCGACACTACCCAATAGATGTTCCCGATAGTCCACCAAACCAAGGAATTGAACCACCAAGACACTCAAGCTACCATCCACCAACCCTACCAATGTATCAACCTTCAGAAGTACCGACATACCAACCATCGGAGATTCCCACTTACCAACCCTCGGAGATACCGCAATGCTATCCAGCCGGATACCTACCAAACTCTCATCCATCCTCCGAGTGGATGAAGTATCTCTCCGAACAACAAGAGTGGCATTTCAGAAGCTCCACTTTCAATAAAGACAACCCCCAACCAACCAATAATTAAGGACTGTCTCGTAGACCCAAGATGAGGGTAATGATGCCTACTGAGACTTTCCAGAGGATCTTAATAAACGATGAAATCACACAACCCATGGAGGAAGATGAACCGGAAGAAGAGGAATCAGAAGAGGAGGAGGAATCCGAAGAAGAGGATCCTGAAGAAGAAGAGGAACCCGAGGAAGAATATGAGGAAGAACCGGAAGAAGAGCATCCTGAAAATCCCAATGAAATGACAAGCCCAATGGAAGGATCACTCACTTCCCAAAACGCAAGCTATGGCTCTGTGGATCCATACGTCCAGCATCTTGAATAATTGAGGAATCAAGCTTCGTCAAGCTTCCCACCATTTCAAAGAAGGATTCCGTCAATCCAAGAACAAGCCGATGAGATCCGCGAGCAGAACCAAGCGGCCAAGACCTATCTCTACCTTTCATCCAATGAGAATTACGTCCAGTGCCCTGAACCGAGAAACCATTTAGAGATGGTGACGTTGGGTTACCGTGACCCGCCACCACAGTATGGATACCCTAACGTAATTCCACAATCTTATGAAGAGCATTTGGATCGCGCTCTACATGAGACTGATGACTGGAGGAAAAAGGTAGATGAAGAAGAGAAGAAAAAGAAGAAAATTGGAGAAACAATCCTTCGTAAGTGCAACAAGATATCGAAGGTTGTGAAGAAATTCTTCAAGAACTGAAGATGGTGGCCATATGAAGACTGTGTGTAAAATAATCCTGTCTGTTTTGTGTAATATAAATACGAATAAAAGAACGTATGAAGCGTTCTAATGTAATGATAGGACCAATTATATATATTGTGAAGAACAACATATATAAGTATGTGTATTGAAAAATATATATCTTTATGATATATATTTATGTATAATAAATAAAATGTGTGTTTGATAAAGAAACATTGTTGAAATTTCAGACTAAATTGAAAAGAAAGAAAAAAATGTCTGAACAAAGTAACAACAATAATAACGCTCGAAAAGAAAAAGAAATGAGAAATAAGGGGAAAGGCCCTGAAAATGAGCAAGAGGAAGAAATTCCCGAGAAATACATGAATAGAATCCAAAAGATGATTAAAGACGCGGTTAGGGAAGAATCCGCGTTTAGATCTCAATCTAGACAATCTAGACATTCCCGAACTGTTAATCCTTTTGTTCATCCCTCTCGAAAATCCGAAAAATCTCATCCAAACACATCTCGAGTTGAAGAGAGTGTTCATGAGTCTAACGCCGATGGCGGAATTAGACGTGAGTTCAATAAACTCAAGATTAGTGGTTGTACATTCAAATATTTTAAGTACTATGGACCAAAAGAGTTCCATGGTGACAAGGGAGCCATCACAACCGTGAGGTGGCTCGAGGAGATGGAAACTCTTGTTATCACAAGCAAGTGTTCCGAGGAGGAGAAAATTCAATACTCCGCTCTCATGTTTAAGGATGAAGCACACGAATGGTGGAATGCTCTGTTGATGAGCAAGGGAAGAGACAAAATGTATAGTCTGAGTTGGGATGAGTTTAAAGCCATGCTGATGGCAAAGTTTTGTCCTATGCATGAGACTGATCAGATTCAAACAAAGTTCCTTAACAATAAGGTCATAGGGACAAACCTCCGTGAATACAATACTAAGTTCCTTGAGTATTGTTGCCTTGTTCCCCAGCTGGTTAACCATGAGTCCAGCAAAGTTACTCAATATATTTAAGGATTGCCACGGGAAATCCGTGACATGGTGAGGTCGCACTTGCCTCAGACCGCTGACTCTGCAATGGAGTTGGCTGGTTACTTAATGGGCGGCATGGTCCGCAACAAAGAAGAGGACAAGAAGGTGACACCAACAGCTGCTCAAGGAAAGACTGGTGGAAATTCCAACTTTAGAAGCAAGGGCGTAAACCGAAACAACTCTACTCCATGCAAGACTTGTAGGAGGTATCACAAGGTTCGATGCAATTTCGCCCCGTCTCCTAAAGTATGTGAGTCCTGTAATCGTACGGGACATGATGCTGCTAATTGTTGGAAGAAGAAGATGACTTGCTTTAATTGCAAGGAGATGGGCCATCTGAGTTTTGAGTGCCAAAGAACAAGTCTGCTGCTGGTGGTGCGGGTGGAAGTGGCCAGAACAAAAAGGGAAACGCTCGAGTCTTTGTACTCGACACAAAAAGGGCCGCTGATGTGCCGGAAACCGTAACCGGTACGTTTCTAGTCAACGACACCTATGCTAGAGTTTTATTTGATTCAGGTGCGAATTTAAGTTTTATAGATTATAGTTTCTGTAGTCTATTAAACGAACCATTAACAAAATTAGATAAAACTCTAAGCGTCGAGACTGCTAGTGGCGAAATCGTTAAGATCTCTGAAGCCCTTGAAAACGGAAAAATCCTTCTAGCTGGTTATATCTTACCTATTTGCTTGTTGCCTATGAGTTTGGCTGGTTTTGATATTGTACTTGGTATGGATTGGTTATCCGATAACCAAGCCCATATTATTTACAATAGCAAAACTATTGAACTTCAAGCCCCCGATAAACAAACGATTCGAATTGAAGGGGACAAAGACGCTGACTAAGTTAGCATAATTTCTATGATTAAGGCTAACAAATGTTTGAATCAAGGATGCTTTGCATTCATGGCCTACGTCACCAAAGAATCAAAGCCAAAAGAAATCAAAGACGTTCCTATCGTTTCTGACTTTTCTGATGTCTTTCCTGATGAACTTCCTGGAATCCCTCCCGATCGTGAAGTAGAGTTTAGGATCAATCTTATTCCTGGTACTACTCTGATCGCCAAAGCTCCATATCGTTTAGCGCCAACTGAGATGAAGGAGTTGAAGAAACAACTTGATGAGCTTTTGGAGAAAGGTTTCATTCGACCAAGTTCTTCGCCTTGGGGAGCACCAATTTTATTTGTCAAAAGAAGGATGGTTCTATGCGAATGTGTATCGATTATCGTGCGTTGAACAAAGTTACAATCAAAAACCGATATCCACTCCCTCGTAGAGCCGCATGATCAGAGAAAATGATAGTCTTAGAAAGCACGAGATAGGAACGGAATTTATCGCACGCGAAAACAACTGCAAGAAGTTCCTTCTCTGTCATGGTGTAATTCTCCTGAGCATCGTTAAGGGTCTTTCTAGCGTAATAGATGGGATGCAAATGTTTCTCTCGACGCTGCCCTAAAACCGCTCCAACAGCAAAATCGCTCGCATCACATATGATCTCAAATGGAAGAGTCCAATCGGGAGCAACAAGAATAGGGGCACTTACTAACCTCTCCTTAATCAACCCAAAGGCCCTCAAACACTCCTCACTAAAATCGAACGGCCTATCTTTCTCTAAAATCTGAGTCATCGGACGGGAGATTTTCGAGAAATCTTTTATAAATCGGCGATAGAATCCCGCATGACCTAAGAAACTACGAATAGACTTCACGGAAGTGGGTGGTGTAAGTTTGGAAATGGTGTCTACCTTAGCTCTATCTGCCTCAATCCCCGCACTAGAAATCTTATGACCTAAAACAATACCCTCACGAACCATAAAGTGACATTTCTCCCAATTAAGCATAAGGTTCGTCTCTTAACATCTAGAGAGCACTCGATCTAAGTCATGCAAACAATCATCAAAGGAATTCCCAAAGACAGAAAGATCATCCATAAAGACTTCCATGGAATCCTCGATTAACTCATGAAAAATGGCCACCATGCACCGCTGAAATGTGGCTGGAGCATTACATAATCCGAATGGCATGCGTCGGTATGCAAATGTGCCAAAGGGACATGTAAATGTGGTCTTCTCCTGATCACTCGGGCGATGGGGATCTGGAAATAACCAGAAAATACATCAAGGAAACAGTAGAACTGTTGTCCTGACAAACGCTCAAGCATCTGGTCGATGAATGGAAGCGGGAAGTGGTTCTTTCGTGTGGCCTCGTTAAGTTTGCGGTAGTCGATGCAAACTCCCCACCCTGTCACAGTCCGTGTAGGTATGAGCTCCTTCTTTTCATTTGTGATAACTGTCATACCGCCCTTTTTAGGGACCACCTGGACTGGACTAACCCATGCGGAGTCAGAGATAGGAAAAATCAAACCAGCATCGAGCAACTTAATAACCTCCTTCTTGACAACCCCCTACATGTTCGGGTTAAGCCTCCTCTGCGGCTGCACCACAAGTTTAAACTCATCCTCTATAAAGATTTTATGCGTGCAAAATGATGGGTTTATACCTTTGATATCCATAAGCTTCCATGCGATGGCATGCTTATGAGATTTCAGAACAACCATCAACTTCTCCTTCTCCTCCGTCTCCAAACTCGAAGAGATGATGACGGGAAGTTGAGACCCCTCCCCTAAAAACGCATACTCGAGGTGAGATGGTAAATCTTTTAGCTCTAAAGATGGGGGTTCTCAACAGATGGTTTTTCGATCGGAAACTCTCGCTCTTCAACCGCAAGGACATTAGAAAAGATTTGGGAACTCATGATCGGCTCGTGTCCTCCTGCCTAGAGTAATTGCAACTCCTCCTTCTCCTGCAACTCAAAATCAAATTCTGTCATTTAGAATGACTGATTCTCCACATCGATTATCTGAGTGTCGGACGTGTCTCTCTGGCAGACCTTCGTAAGATAGTCGCCTACATGCATCATGAAAGTGTCGATGAAGTAGAGAGTGTCATCCTGCTGCTGAGTATGCCTCATGGATTTCTGCACGTCGAATGTGACTGTGTCATCATGAACTCGAAGAGTTAATTTGACATCGGCAACATCAATGAGAGCGCGTGCGGTGGCTAAGAATGGACGACCGAGGATGAGTGCGACGTTCGAGTCCTCATCCATATCGAGAATGACAAAGTCAACCGGAAAGATGAATTTGTCCACCTACACCAACATGTTCTCCACAATGCCCCTTGGAAACTTCACAGATCGGTCTGCCAGCTGGATACTCATTCGGATGGGAAGCAGCTCTCCCACGTTAAGTTTGGCAAACACAGAATAGGGCATGAGATAATGCTTGCACCGAGGTCAGCCAAAGCATTGCTAACATGAAGATTACCAATCAACCAAGGAATGGTAAAGCTGCCCGGATCTGTCATCTCCCTAGGAAACTTGTTCTGTACGGCGGCAGAACACTCCTCACTAAGAGTAACAGTCGAAAGCTCCTCAAGTTTCTTTTTATTAGTGAGCAAATCTTTCAGAAACTTGGCGTGTTTTGGCATGTTCGCGAGAGCTTCAATAAACGGAATGTTCACATGGAGCTTCTTAAGCATGTCGAGAAACCTAGAGTACTGCTCAGAATCATTCTTCTTCACTAGACGGCTGGGATATGGCGGTTTAGGCTTATAAATGCGCACCGGTTCCTGTTCAACATGCTTCTCCTTCTCAACTGACGCACCACTTGACCGTGAGGTACTTGCTGGGCCTCGCCTCTGGTTCACCTTGTCGGGCGGTGTCTCTAACTCGAGCTCCTCATCAACTTCCTCCTCCTCACTTCGTGTATCTCTAACGACACCTCGCCCACTTCGGGTGGTCACTGGGCCTGAGCATTTTGAAATGGTTTAGAATAGGTGGGACCAGGATTTGGGATGGTGTTACTTGGAAGAATCCCCGAGGGTCGTTGATCAATCTTTGAGGACAACTCACCAAACTTGGCCTCAAGATTCTGAAATGCGACCTGTTGTCCCTTCATAAACGTCTCATGCTGCATAAGAGTGGATTTTGTGTTGGCATCATTTTGTAAAAGCTGATTTAACAATTGAGATTGGTTAGCCAACATCTCCTCGATCTTAGAAGTACTATTTGGTACAGGAGCAGGTTCGGGGGCGGGTTCTTGGAAAAGATTCTGGCGTTGCTGATAACCGGTGTTACCTGCCCGCCAATTAGAGTTAGAATTATTGTTTCGCCACCCAGAATTGAAGGTACGGTTTTGATTAGCAAGAAAATCTACCTCATCCTGAGAATCAACGGGACAATCGGCTGTCTCGTGATTTCCACAACATATCTCGCACCTACGATCTTGCAACTTAAGCTCTTTCACTTCCCTCTTCAGTGCCTCCACATCTGCCGACACACTCGTATTCTGATCAACATGATGCAGTCCACGTGACGCTGAGATGGCTGCGGCCTTGGCAGCCGAGACGGACCTTCTACTCAGTGTATGTTGATCCCCTAATGCAATGCTCTTGAACATTTCTTCAGCCTCCTCTATGGTGAGTTTATCGAGCATGTTTCCTACGGTGGCGGTATTGAACCGTTGTTGGGTTTCGGGAGTAAGACCGTCATAGAATTTTTCAACCACAGCCCAATCGTTTAGGCCATGCTGAGGACAACGGCTTATAAGAGTTTGGAAACGCTCTCACGCGGAATAGTAGGACTCATCGGGGTCCATATGAAAAGAACGGATTTTCTCGCGTAGACGTCCGGCCTTCGATGGAGGAAAATACTTCCTAAGAAACTTGGATTGCAAGTCGGCCCATGTGGAGATTGAGGCATTCGGAAGAGAGTCAAACCATGTAGCAGCACGACCAGAAAGTGAGAACGGAAATAACTTAAGATGAATGACGTTGGACGAGATATTGTTAATATTAAATGTTTCGCAGATCCGCACGAATCGGGACAGGTGTCCCGGAGCATCTTCGTCATCCAAACCGTGATACTGAGCAGAATTGGTGATAGAATTCATGACGTGAGAGGGAATTTTCCAGTTTTGATTATTGATCGCAGCAGGTCGGACAATTGCAAATCGGGCTCCCACGATGCCATCGTTGGCTCTAGCATGAACGGTTTTGTCTCGGTGGTGGAACGGTGTCGCCCATATCTATTTTTATTTTTTATTTTTTTTAGGAAAACTAAACCAAAAGGCACAAATAACAAGTAAAGGCACCTAAAGGAAAAATGACAACTAAACAGCAAATAAACAAATAAACAGATCAGATAATCAACTCAGTTTAAACAAAGAATTTTCCAGTGTTCCCGGCAACGGCGCCAAAAACTTGATGTGTGAAAAACGTATATAATATTAAAAACCAAGTTTTATCGAATTCACCTAAAAAAAAACCACACAGTCGGCAAGTGTAACGGTCATAATGTAGCTAGCAAGTAAGAAAGGATATCGAACCTAGGATACTATGGGTAAACTCTAATTATTAAACTTAAATGATTACTAACCTCGACTTTCTTTTGATTTTTTTATATTAATTAAACTAATAAAACTTAACTAATTATAAATTAACTAAAATTAAAAATAAAACTTTATAAAAATTGGATTTAAAAACAAATATGAGAAATGACTACCTAGGTAATGGAATCCCACTAGTTAAAATTAATAGTTAACGAACTTGACTTGGTTGAAAAATAATATCTTAAAAATATGACATTAAAGACCACTAAAATACGCTAGATCGCCTCCCGGCCTCACCAACGACACCCTAGAACTCTAATGACATGTGAAGCTTAATTTTTAAAGGGTTGGATCACCTCCCGGTCTCACCTTGCCTAATAATTTTATGGTACCCTAAAACCCAAATCACCTCCCGGTCTCTTCAAATACAATATATATTAATATAAAGAGGGTATTTTTAATTAACTTGAACACAACTTGTATCAAAATAATCTTAGGGACCTAGGATAACTCACTCCCGTGCAATTATGACCCAAACCCGCAAAAGACAAAGATGACACAACACTAAATCACATCCCGGTCTCTCTAGTGAAAGAACAATAAAAATCTAATAAACGCTTATAATTTATTCCTACGGTTATTTCGACCATAAACCGCAAACAAGTTGAAAACACAAAGTAGACAACCTAATCATGCGTCTAAAAATCACCAAAAATTATTAAACACAAGTGGAATAAATATTAAAGTAATAAACTAGATTTAATTACTCAACAATACCATGAACAAACCAGTTAAAAACTTTACCATAATACCAAATCAACCAACAATCAATAGTAGTTCGTCAAACCATTAAATCTAACATAGTACTCAACCAAAACCTAGGTAGTATAAAAGTTTAGCTACTCATAACAATAATAAAAGAAAACAATTTAATTGTATTCATGACAATACTTATAAAAATATATATATATAACTAATAATAATAATAATAATATAATTTCGAAGTAGTACCAGTTATAATATTCTTCTCTAATACAAACTCCACCAATAAAATCTTCTGCCTTTTCTTTCAACCCCACGTGAGCTCTCAAGAAACCAAAACCTCTCACTCACCAAAATAATAATAATTACTATGCTTCTTTTTGACTTTGTAACTACTGTTGTAGCAGAGGAGCCAAACTCCAAGTTACATTCTTCAAACTTCACGTCCCAACAGTAGCCGTCCACCCTTCTCTTAATATTAATAACTCTCTTTTTATATCTAGGTTTTTTTTCTTCTTTCTTTTTCTTCACGTCAACCGACTTCCCTAACTTCATGTATTTTTTCTTTGGGCTGATAAATCACTCTAATGTGGGCCGTCCATCTTAAATATAATTCAAGTTGTGAAGCGTTGACCCAATAGCATTGCAATTCAGATTCCTTGCTACAAATGATTCACAAAACAAAATATTAAAAATTTCAACAATAATGTTATTTAATTATTCAAAACAACTCTTACGTGAACCAAATTTTAAAATTCTGTTACTATTATTATTTTTTCTAATAATAATAAGAATAAAAATAATAACAAAAGCATATAAAACTTATTTAGTTGTTCACTCATTTATCTCAAGATTCGATACTCAATTTTAACTCGTTGTCACTTGAGACCTTTTGAATTTAAATGTGAGCCAATATAGGGATTCATTTAATAAAAGCACCCCAAAACTAGTCAAAAGTATAGGAAATATTTATATAAATTATGTATATTTTAGACTATATCAAATATCCCCACACTTAAACCTTTTTCCGTCCCTGAAAAATATATATATTGCAATGGAATCAGAATTCAAGACTAATTTTCAAAACATATAGGTTATCTTTTAAGCACAGATAAACGCAAAAACCGCGATTGCCGATATTGTTGTCCACTTAAACCCAGCCACCAGCCTATCAAGCCCCCAATTGCATTAAGCGCTTTAAGTTCAAAAACCACGGCTATACCTACACCATCTCAGACAAAGAGAGCTAGAAAAACTAGAGTCAAAGCAAACTGGCTTGACAAATCACCATAAGCCAAGGACTCGTTGATGGTACTAATTAGATGCACTCGGTGAAATTTGATGGATGAATGATCCTGTGGAGGTCGTACGAGCATACCCTAAATATTATTGGACTTTGTCCTATAAATTCCTAATTTGATATTTATTGACTAAGAACCTTCAAGCCCCAATAGTGTATCCTCAGAGTCACTATTCCCTTGGTAACACGTAAACTCTAAGTCCCGTCTAGTATGTGCAACTTTGGCCTCTTTTACTAACTTTAAAGAATGCTTCTTTGGCATTTTAAAATACATAACTTTCTTCACAAGCATTTGCTTCTCTTGAATAACTTTTGATAATACACATAACTTTCAAAACATGCTTCTCTCTTTTTTTTTCTTTTTCTTCGATTTTTTTTCTTTTTTCTTTTTTCTTTCTTTTATATCACCCTAAAGTATATAACTATTTCTAAGCTCGTAAAAAGATGGACATGTGGTGGTGTGATGGTTTGAGTGCATCTAAGTCTTACCATCTCAAAGCTTTTAGATTATGGTAATCCTCTCTAAGCATCGAAATTCAGTTTCACCGTTTTTCAAATTATTAGATATATAAAATCTGCTAAAGAAGACCATCAAAGTTAGTTGGGCCTACCGATATATCCCAACTCAAAGTACACGAAAAGAATTACACAACTCACGATTTAGAGTTAGGCGACATAATCTTTGCACTTAAGATATGGAGGCACTATCTCTATGGAGTTAGATTTACCGTGTACACTGATCATAAGAGCTTGAAACACATCTTTGATCAAAAGGAGCTCAACATGCGCCAACGGCGATGGATGGAAACGCTCAATGACTACGACTGTGAGATCATTTATCACGAAGGTAAAGCTAACGTTGTGGCTGACGCTTTAAGTCGTAAGGAGCACGAAAAGCCAAAAAGAGTTCGAGCATTACGGCTAGAACTTCAAATTGATCTTTTCGAACAAATCAAATCCGCGCAAACACAAGCGATCAATGAAAACCAAAACTCCAAAGAAAAACGTAACGGCACCATTGACTCGTTAGTCAAGGGTGACGATGGTATCCTTAGAATGGGAAACCAAATTTGGGTACCAATCGTTGGAAGTTTGCGTGAGAAAATCTTGAATGAAGCTCACAAGTCAAAATATACGATGCATCCCGGAAGTGATAAGATGTATCACAATCTTAAGACAAACTATTGGTGGAATGGAATGAAAAGGGATGTCGCTTCGCATGTTGCGAAATGTTTGACTTGTTTAAAAGTCAAGGCTGAACATCAAAAGCCTTCGGGATTGCTACAACAACCCGAACTTCCCGTTTGGAAATGGGAGTTAATCACTATGGATTTCATTACCAAACTCCCGAAGACGACTCGACAACATAATGCTATTTGGGTAATTGTAGATCGTTTAACAAAGTCCGCACATTTCATACCCATCAATGAGTCATACTCTATGGATAGATTAGCGCGTATATATGTAAACAACATTGTTGCTTTGCATGGAGTACCGCTGTCTATAATATCTGATCGAGACAGTCATTTTACGTCTCATTTCTGGAAAAGCTTCCAACAAGCTCTTGGTACGAAGTTGAACCTTAGCACTGCCTATCATCCGCAAACTAATGGGCAAAGCGAAAGGACTATTCGAACGTTGGAATATATGCTTCGCGCTTGTGTGATCGACTTAGGTGGAAGTTGGGATGACCACTTACCCCTAATGGAATTTTCGTATAACAATAGCTATCACACGAATATTCAAGTCGCACCATTCGGGGCGTTATATGGTCGAAAATGTAGAACGCCTGTGTGTTGGTCTGAAACCGGAGACAACCAACTATCTGGACCCGAAATTGTAACATCCTACTTTCGGTTATATTAATAAAATAAAGTTCGTTTGTTTTATAGCGGGTCGTTATCTGTTTAGTTGAATAGAATACGAGATGGACTTGTGTTGGGTAAATGGATATGGGTTATGGACTTGGGTTATGGGGGAATGAAAGAAAGACCATGGGCTTAAGCCCATGATCAAAAATATATATACCCTTAATCCTCTATTTAATTCATTTACACATATCCCTTACACCATCCAAAACACACACTTAAGATTCTCTCTCTAGTTTCTCTCTCACTCTAGCCGAAATATAGAAGAAGAAACGGAACCCGACCCAAGGTATGATAGTATTTTGTTGTAGGAGCTTAAATCCGTTAGATATAATCATGAAACGACGAGCCGACACCGTTAAACCGTTTAAGTCACGAGATCCGGGTGGATTAGGGTATAAACCGAACCTATGATGAGCTTAGGAGTCACCCTAGCTCAGATCTAGATCGAACGGGACGAAAAACGGTGAAAAACGAGCTAAAACCCGTTTTTCCGATGAAAACGCGTTTTTCCGGCGGCTTTCCGGCAATGACGGCGCCGGAAAGGCGGCGTCGGAAAGTGGTACGAGGTTATGGGGAATGTCAGGGAATGTTCTGACATTCCTGACCTAACCCTAGTTCGCTATGGGGACTTAACGAACTGAGGGTGATTCGTTAGTCGATTCGCATAAGGGGGCACAACGAACTAGCCCTAGTTCGCCTATGATTCGTCTCTGATTCGTTAAGGGAAAAGGGTAACGAATTACCCTTGATTCGTTATGACCAGTTCGTTAAAGGAGATAACGAATTAGAAGGTCCAATTCGCTACTTGGACTGTTTCGCTACATGGACTGATTCGCTAAGAGTCCAGTTCGTTAAAAGTCCAATTCGTGTAAGTAACCAGTTCGTTAAAGGTTCCAATTCGTTACAAGAACCAGTTCGTCATGGCAAGTCAGTTCGTTAAGGATAAGTAACGAACTAGAAGTTTAACAGAATGACAGAATGGTCCCTGGACTTAGAAAAGAATGATTTAATTACAAATAAGCCCTTGAACTTTTAAGTAGCATATTATTCAATGATTCAAAATGCTAATGGAAAATGTGTTAAGACAGTTAATGAAATTAAAATTTTTCATTAACCCCGGCCAGGGGCTCTGCCCCTTGGACCCCAGGGGCTGCCGCCCCTAGAACCCCGCTGCCAGGGGCGCTACCCCCGGACCCCCGTTCGTTGCGGGTAATGAATAAACTAGAAAGACGATATGTGTAGTGATAGTTTATTGATACGTATAATTATTATACAGTTAGTCGCGCACAGCTCAAGAAGGGAATAACCGTAAACGGTGAACGCAACCGCATTGAGGTGAGTTCTAGCCCCACTTCCTTGTTATGTTTTCGGGGTTGTGTGCATACTCGATGTGATAGTTAATACACTTATCTTAAGTGGTAAGTGTATGCCTTATATGATTTATGTATGATGATTGTTTGACAGTGCGTGAACGATCTTCGGATATTGCATGTACCGTCAAGTGGTAGTTAAGATATGATCGATAAGTATGATGAAAGATATGATGTGTGTATGAATATAAGATGTATGCATAATGTATGTATGTTATGATGATGGTACGTGAACGCTCTTCGGAGATTGCACGTATTGTCAAGGAAAGTATGTATGAACAGGTACGGTACAGTTACACGAACAAAGGGACCAGACCCTAATAATATCTGTGATGGTTGGGACCAGACCCTAATAATTTCTGGGATGGTAGGGACCAGACCCTAATAATATCTGTGATGTTAGGGACCAAACCCTTTTAATATCTGTGATGTTAGGGACCAGACCCTTATAATATCTGTGAGGTTATAGGGCGAAAGGCTCTTTAAAACGTATGATTATGTATGTAAAGAAAGTATAAAGGTAATAATGAAAGTATATACACTTACGTGTGTATGAAAGAAAGTTAAGAGGTTAAGTATGAAATGTAAGAAGGTATTGTATGATTATGTGATTAACTAGAACTCACTCAGCGTAGCTGACTTTTAGTATGCACGCAGGTGAGTAGAATGAGGCAAGTAGCTTGAGGAGGGCACATGGCAGAGTTGGACGAAGCTGGCATCTGGAGATTTTGCTATGATGTTTTATTTTATAAGACTATGTTTTGTTTTTAAATGACTATGAATGCTCGATAAGACAAGAATTATGGTTATGGAATGTAATGGTTTGAATGTTTTTAATGTTCCGCGAATGTTTTAATTAACTCTGATATTTAGAACTGCGTTTATGAGTAAATCCAACACGAAAGAAGGGCTACCGGTATCGGGGTCTTACAGAAATAGTCCAAGAAACCACCGACAAGGTTATTCAAATTCGAGAACGACTTAAGACGGCACGTGATCGTCAAAAGAGCTACGCCGATGTTCGTCGTAAGCCATTAGAATTCAATATCGGTGACAAAGTGTTATTGAAAGTCTCGCCTTGGAAAGGCGTAGTTCGCTTCGGTAAGAAAGGAAAGTTAAGTCCTCGATTCGTTGGACCTTTTAAAGTAATCGAACGAATCGGCACTGTTGCATACCGGTTGCGACTGCCCGAGGAAATGCAAGGAATACATGATGTGTTCCATGTTTCGAATCTGCGTAAATGTTTGACCGATGAATCTTTAGCTATGCCATTGAAAGACGTAGAAATAAACGAAAATTTAAAATTCGTAGAACGTCCAATTAAAATTGAAGATTCGAAAACAAAGAAATTGAAAAGCAGAACTTTGAAAATTGTGAAAGTTAAATGGGACTCGCGTAGAGGACCCGAATATACTTGGGAACTCGAATCGGAAATGAAAAATAAATACCCACACTTGTTTGAGTAAAGAAATCTCGAGGACGAGATTTGTTTCAAGGTGGGGAGGATGTAACACCATGAAAATTTCGAGTTCAAAGTATCAACTTTCTAAAGTCTAGGGACTAAAATTGCCAAAATCCAAACTTAAGGGTTAAAAATGAAAAATCTGTTTTCCTTGACCCATCGCGCTACGTGATGAGTCAGAAGAGACTCCCATCGCGTACCGCGATGGGGTGTCTGACAATGTTTGACACGTGTGCCACGTGGCACACGGTGGCACTATGTGCTGCCACGTGTCACCACGTGGCAACACTGCCGCCACGTGTCGCCAGGTGGAGCGGCGCCTGCCCCGTGTCAACACGTGGCAGGTCTACACCTCTGCGTCATCAGATCTATATCGCGGTACGCGATAGGCCTGCCCAGAGACCTATCGCGTAGCGCGATGGGGACCAAAATATTGGCTATAAATAGCGGCCATGGGATCTCACTCCAGGCATCCCAAATCAGCTCTCACCTTTCTTTACTCTCTCACTAGAATACCTCGTAAAACGTGCCACGAATTCCTCGATAAGCGTGCCTCGAATCTTGTTGTGTATTATCGTTTCCTTGAAAGTTCATACCACCCTCCACCCACATACCAAGAAGGTGTTGTTGAAATGGCAATGAATCTCGATAAACGTGTCGACGGGTACGAAAGTTTGGCGTAATCGTTTGACAATCGAGAAGTAAAGCGGCGTCGGAGTGCTGCTCAAGTCCCTAGGATTTCGGTACGCCACTAAAGGTTAGGTGTAATATCGAATTCAATATAATCTAATATTATATTCAAGGCTTAAGCCTTAAGTCGAGGTTATACTCGATACCTCGATAAAAGAAAAGAAGAGAAAACATAACAAAGAAATGAATGAAAGATTGAATATTGAATATATGATAACATATATATGTGTGTAAGTATATATGTGTATATTCTTTGTTATGAAAATATTATTTAATGAATAAAGAGTATTCTTAAATAATAAAAGAAAAGATACGTTTCTTGGAGAAGAAGAAACGTCGGGTTTTGAATATAAACTAAAGGTTTATAAATTTACTTTTAAACAAGAGGTTTTCAAGTAAATAAGAATTGAACTAGAGGTTCAATCGAGGATTGAGATATAAGACTAAAGGTCTTAAACCGGATCGTGTATCCGACTAACAAACATTTATACTCGTAACTATAGGTTCGAGATAAAAGAAAGAGAAAGACCCTGGGACGGTGAGTGAAGCCGATCCTAAAGAGACAATGTGAATACGCCCCCCAAACTTTTAAACTTGTTTTCAAATGAGTCAAACTTGTTATATGAAATTGTTTACAAGGAACTATGTGTTCCTAAAACCGTTATAAGTATGGGTATAAACCTAGCCCTCAGGCTGTGGTATACGTATGTCTGGATCCTTACATAGGTGGTACTATGCGATGTATGGGCATGATCGCACCACCCTTGGTCGTAGGACGCTCTCCTACAGGGAGTACGGCCGTATGTGTATATTTACGGGTACTTAATAAAGTCGAACGCTGCGGTGTTTGTGAGGTGACCTAGCGTAGAGGCTCTAGTTTATAATGTGTTATTTGACTTTGTTATTCCTAAGCCACGTTGGGCCGAGGCAGGCGTAGTCTCGAGGGGTAATAAAGTAAAAGAAATTATTTTGCGTCAGCGTGTTCACCAGCATTCGTTGCTGACGTATTTTATTACATTTTGCAGGTGAACAAGATTAGCGCTTGGAGTATCGAAGTGCTATTGATATATCCGATGGCTCGGATTTCTTTTGTAACTTAATATATAAACATGGTGGTTTGTAATTATTAAACACATAAATATTTTGTAATTTAAGCGGGTGTTATAATCCCGACTTTTGAATATATATAAATATTACATTTTTGATCCTTAAAGTTTATAAGTCTTCCGCAAATAAACGTAACTCTGATTTATTTACAATTACGATACCAACTGTTGGGTCACGCTCCTAGGCCCTAGAAGGGGGTGTAACATCGGTCGCCGACTAGATTTAGGTCTTAACATATCATTTTTGTTTGTGAATTGACCAATAGGAGAAAAATACAGACCACCGACACCACCACCAAGTGTGGTCGTCATGGCCACTACTACGACCCATACACGTTATGGTATAGTTTTTCTTTATTTCGTCTATTAACTTGCTACGACGAGTGAATTAACGTGGCCAACCCGTGTGTGCGATCTAATGGTTTCCGTGCAATGCACGAAGCTCGAAAACTAGTTTTGATAAAGCATAATAAATAGGTGAATATGTACTCGCTAACCTTTCAACCATGACATGTTTTGAGAAACATACTGAAACCAATTTTTGATATTTGAGTAATGAGTTTTTAACTAAACTGATATTGGGGGAAAGTGAAGGCTTTAACTGTAGACCATAAGGTCTCAAGTTTGAATCCGATTTCAACCGGGTGTTATCGCAATGGGCCTTCAAGCATCAGGGTTTTTCGGAAACATAAGATGGAGGGCTTAAACTCCCAACATTATCCGCGATATATGAGATCACTTTCACCGCTGGATTACCTCTCAAATAACATGGTTTTATCCATTGTTCATTACAAAAATTAACTAACACAATCAATCATGTGGGTGTGCATCACAATCACATAATCTTCTTGTATGTGTCAAGTGACTCACACACGTGTCACTATAAATTTTAAGGCAAAAGTCTAGGTACGATGTGTGTGGTGCGTGATCCTATCTACATAAAAATGATATGTAATTGTTTCTATATACTTTTTGTGAAGGGGACCATATAAAATAACTTTTATTTTTCTTTAACAGAAATAACTTTTATTATTTAATTGAAATGTCAATCCAATGCGTCAAAACGGTGAAAGTCAGACTACAAGATCAAAATATTTTATCTAGAGCAACTCGGCTTTTGTTAAAATTTATATAATAAGATGTTTAAAGACAAAACAAAATCTTGCGTTTTGTGTTTTTTTAACTAACAAGTACAAATTAATTGAGAAGAAAATTTAAATTACTTATTCAATGAAACATCTATATCTATATATATATAAACGAAAACCAAAAAATTCTAAGTGTCACGATGTGATCGCTTTCTCTTTTTTTGAAGTCATCAAATTTGCTTGATTTTTAAATGGAGGCTTCTCATGCATTTGACCCGAATTCACGGGTATAAGTCTTATCAAACCCAAATATTCCTTAAACGGGTTATAACATCTCATTAAATTAAAAATTACTCTCACCAAATTATTGATGTGAAAATCCTATAAAATAGGATATACTAAAAATTATTATATGATTTTTTTAAAAAAAATATTATTTATATTTATAAAACTATTTTATAGTAAAAAAAATAAGCGGGTCTTAGGTCTTACCAAACCCAGATAACTTTTAAACCGGGTTATAACATCTTAATTATTTGTGAAACATTTTTATCATCAAACTCTAAGTGTATTATAAATTTCATTACAATTAAAATTAAACCCAAAAAATTATATAAATATTAAAAACGAGTAATGTAAAACAGTCTCCATGATACGGGAGGATAAAAACTAGTTTTATATATATATATTAAAAAGTAGATCACAAAAATAACTATTCATCAACATAACAAATCTCAACCATATATTTCATCCTCACTAAATAACTATTAATTAAATGATCAAATTTCAACCACATAAATTTTTTCACACTTAGTACATATAAAGTCTTCAACAATTTTTAGTCTTCAATAATTTTTAAATATGTGTTATGCTATTTGTTAATTGCTTGATTTCTCTCTGCCCATTTACAAAACAAACAAGAGTTTACAACTCTCTAAATATATTGTCACTAATATAATTTGTTGTTTCTTTTTTTTTTTTGCCAACAAAAAATAAACAACCGAACATATGCAAAGATAACACGCCAAACATTTTTAACCTCGCAGCGAAGCGCGGATAAAATATCAAAAACAAAAACAAAAACAAAACAACGTGTCTTAAATTAGTTGGTTGTCTCGATTGACATGGATGACTCACATCCGTGATGACACTCACAATGTGTCCGCTCATGGACCACTCACACAAGCCGGTGTGATGTTCATGTGAATGCGAACTTATGCAACGATTTCACCCTAACCTTTCATGAACCATAACACTCGCCCCTAGATGGGGTTGATATTTGAGTGGGTTAACCGTTTTTACTGATTTAACTATTAAACCGTTATTTTAATTTTTTATATTAAGCATGTTGGTTTGTTCTTAAACTTTAAAATAATGAAGTGAGCCTCTAGTTATACTATATGCATAACTAATGATCCAAAAACTTAATAATAATAACAATAATACCAAAGGTTAAGACGGTTTACGTTGCCCATGGCCCATTCCAAATTTCAAATTGTCAGTTGAAGTGTAATAAGTCATCAAATTATCGAAACCGAATAGTGAATTGTACCATATGAATCCCTAACATATATTTTTTTGTTTAGATGATTCAGTTTGTTTTAACTATTTATAAATGCCCCTAAATCCAAATATAACTATTAATGAATATTTCTACTATTTTAGATTTTGATACTTGCTAACCTTTCCGACTATGATATGATTTGAGCAAAATGCCGGAACCAAATTATGATATTCAAGCAAATGATAACACATATCATATAGGTGCCACACATGTGTCATTTGAGATGTGAGACAAAACCCACTCAATAGGTACTATGTTCGTGTGTGTCGGCCCCCCTAGGCCCTATATAGTATTTTGTCTCGGTAGTGGTGTTTATTATTCGATTTCAAACCAGAACTATGGTTCAAAACTATATGAAACCAACCCAAACTACATACTTGATTTTCGATCAAAGCTGAATTATGTATTACGTTTTCGAGTTTAGAAATATGATTTTGGTTCGAATTGGATAACAAATTACTGTCATGTAAGTTTGATCATTTAGCTCATACTAATTACCACTTTAATTTAGCTTAATTTCATTTTGAACTCAATTCAATAACAAATAATGTTATAATTACGCACAACAAAAAAAGAAATAAAATAAGGTTATCTAGTCGAGGACCCAACCGAATTAAAACACTGTTTTCGGTTCGCTCTTTAACTATCGGATTTCGATTTGGTTTTCACAAAAAAAAAAAAAAAGTTCAAAACCAAATAAACCAAATCTCAAAACTACAAATACCCATACCAATAACTACGAGGTCATATTTTTAAGTATTAAAAATGAGAGTTTAATGCTAAAACAAGTCCTCACATAAAATATTATTAGTTAATTACCCATACCTGTAACGTAAGACATGATCTGACGGAGAATGTTAAGAGGATATATACGAGAGGTGAAAATTGATATTTAAAACTCCAAAAAGTTGTATTAATATCTAACATATAACTATGCAAATTTAGTATTGGTTATTCCAAAGTTTTAAAGGATGAAATTTAATATCAACAATAAAGACAAACTGGAAATTGAGAAAACCAATTGCAAGTTGCATTTTGCAATTATCAACGAGTCATTTTCAAGATATTAATCAAACGACGAATCTATTTTGATTAAACAGTTATAATTTTATATTTGTTTTAATAGTTACTTAACAAGTAACAACAATATATTGAATTCACATATATTTAGAAAATTTTGATAAGAATAATTGAAAAACCAAGAAAACTATGCTGAAAACTCTCTTTATAAAAATGTTACGTTTAAAAGAATCTCTCTATATAATAAGCAAATGGATTTCAATAAAATTCTCATTTTGTTTTTTACCAAATTTCTTCAAATTGTCACATGACATTTCCAAAGTATTTTTTAATTATTTTAACTTTCTATATAATAAGCAAGTTTGGTCCACCAAATTCTCCTTTTATTTTTCACTAAATTTCTTCAAATTTTTACATGACATTTTCTAATTATTTTAATCAATTTCAAAATCAAACTTGTGATGCCTATTAAGTTTTTATCATTTTAATTCACATGTTCTAACCCTTGTAATCACCATATACATATTACATTGAAATTCATCAGTATTCAAGGTAACTATCAAACATTTGTAATCGGATTCACATAATCAATTGTTTCACAATCACGTCTTCAATCGGAGTCAATCAATTCACCTACACATATTCAATCGGATTTAATCGATTCATAGGTTCAATCGATCAATCTTCTTAATGCGATTCATTTAATCCAAATCATGTAATCTAATTCACGCAATTGATTTATATGTAATCCGTTGTCTTTCAATTGAAACTCTAATTCTATGATCATTTTATAACACAAATTATTTACATAGAGCTATATTACAAAAAAAAAGTATGTCATCAGTTATCGATAAGTATTATTTGATAAAAGACATATTTCTTTTAAAAATACACAATAAAATGTCAAAAAAAGCAACTTAATATAGTACAAGATTCAATGTTTAATAAATTAAAGAGTAAATGTCCTCGAATATGCAATGTTTGAATTACTTTTATTCTTAGTGGATTGTTTTCGAAGAATTATGGACTTTTATATTTTTTAAGGAGATGATTTGTGATAACAAAAAGAATAACCCCTATCAAATATCTTATCAGTCTGCACATCATAATATATCACCCTTATTATATAGTTAATTATAAGTAATTTTAAATGACCGGCGGCTTGGGTTCATGTTTAGTTTAAAATAAATTTGGTCAATGTAATTTTTAAGTAAAAATGAGTTTGGCTCAAACGAGCATGATCTGAACAATAACTTACATTTTTTTGCATCTAATATTATTTATATATTTAACTGTATATATATTTTTATGTGAATTCCTTGTCAAATAAAACAAAAGGGAAAAAGATAAAAACAATCACTTTATAAGTAAAATGTTTTTTTTTCTTTTTGGTTTTTCATTTTTAATATGCCAGCATGTTTATATTGTTTTGTAAAACATTCTCATATTAACACTTTCTTCACTACCAAGAATTTCATATGTAGACATTATGATTTCGTGTGTTACAAATTTACATATTTAATAATTATCAGTTACCATAAAGAAATTGGTTTGAAAATGGTAAAAAGATTATATTTGTGAATTGAAAAATAATGAAGTTCATTTTTCTTGCTCCATATATTTTTATGTAGAAATTGATTTTTTATTTAATTAATTTATTATTTTTTGGGGTTTGATGTTTGAAGTAGTTGAAACAGGACTTTGTGACTTAAAAAACAAAGAAATAAATTTAAGATCATTATCAAAGTTTAAATATGGTCGTTATGGATCTGCGTTTTCTTTAACCACAAGTGTCAGCCACAAATTACCAGCAACATATTGTAAATAAAATTCGCATCTGAAGGATAATTATAGAATTTTTTATTTGTTATTTTTGTAACATAAATTTGCAAATTAAAGGTTATACATGTGATGGTGAACATATCAAATATTTAGTTTCGAGTTAAGAATTTGAGTGCGAGTCAAAATTCTTTAGTTTTTTTTCCAATGGCAGTTTAGGGATTTGTGAAAGTTTGGTTCGTTTGAGTTAAAAGTTGCAGATTTTTGGTCCTATATTAGTAAGAAGATTTTTTGTTTCAGTTTTGCTAATATTTTAAACACTATATTTGTTTTTAGCATTATATTTGTAGTTTGTGCATTTTCAAGAATTTAGATTTTTTAAATAACCCGTGTGTCACACGGGTTCTAACCTAGTTGTTAATAAAATGGTAGCCGGGAAAGGGTCATCATGGATACTACCCATGCATCAGCCAATTCCTGCATTGCAACTTGCAATCTCATTTTTACCCTTAACTATCTACAAACCACAATATCACTGGAAACATCTGTCCACAAATACTTTTGTTTTTTTTAATTTGGTTGTTAGAATATAAAAAGGAAAATGGTGTGGGTTACAGGGGCGGATCTATATAGTCTTATACGGGTTCACGGGAACTCACTGAGTTTCGAAATTTATATATAATATAGGTATAATTTATGAGAGTGAATCCATATATATTTTGAGAGTGACCCCATATACAATCTGGAACTTTGGGCTGGTGGTAATACTCCTCCTTTAATCCCGCCAACCCTCCTGTCCACCCGGGTTCGACTCTCATCCTTAGCGCTTTACTTTTTTTTATTTTCAGTTTTTTCCTTTTTTTATCTAGCAAGTTAGGTTATTTATTTTTTTTACCCAGCAACGCTAACACACAACTTAACTTCCCCACCACAGCGCAGATCAAACCCTAACCCCCCCCCCCCCCACCGCCGCCGCCGCAGTCCACCGCCGGCCGCCGCTGGCCGTTCCTCTTTTCGCCACACCGTCCTCGACCTTCCTCTCCATCCCTAATCTCCATCTCTCCTTCACTCCGGTCTTTACAGTAAGGTAAGTTTTGATATTTTGCTTCAATTATTTTTTTTTGTTTATTAAAATTACAATTAGAAAGAATGATTATATTGAAGTTTTGCTTCAAATTTTCTGTTAATTTATCGTATTTATGTTATGTAATGAACCTTACGGCCTTACCCGACCCGAACCGTTGAACTGACCTAAACCTTCGAATCGACCTGAAATTTTTATGGCCGGTCATATAAAATTATAGCATTTAAACACGTGAACCCATTAAAAAAATCATGAATCCATCACAGGTAGGTTATGTGAAATGTTTATCACATGAGTTTGAAGTTATGCATGAATATAGGCGACGCTGGTGTTACCACTTAGGTTCAAAGCTTGCAATGTGGTGTGCCGTCCTCCCTATAGGTTATTTGAAACATATTTAATAAAACTCAGTGTAAATTAAACATACGTTCGTAAAAGCACATTTTGGTGGTAAAATGCTTTACTTTCCAATTAAATTTGGGTCACGACTTTTTAAAGGTTGTAGTATGTTATCCAACAAGTGAACCAACAACGTCACTGCTTATGCAATCATTATTAAATCTAAATAAATTATTAACCTTATTATCAGGTTAACATGTTAAATAATTTATAATTGATGGTTTGACACAAAATTGGCTTAAAAAATACATCAATCATAAGCTAAATACACTTAAAAATCGCTTTGTATTTTTGTCGACTCATTTAATGTTTATTTATGAATATAAATAATTCTCGATAATACAGTAACAATTTAAATTAGGGATGGGCAAATTCAGGACTAGTACCGGTACCGGTACCGAATCGGTACCAATGTTTTGAGTTTCAGTACCGGTAAGGTACGGGACCGGTATTTCCCGAAATTTCCCGAAATTTTACCTTAAATACCGGTCCCGTACCGGTACCAGTACCGAACCGAATATTTCGGTACCGGTACCGGTACCGAGAATCCGCGCTTTTCGAGACCGGGATTTTCGGGACCGGGACCGGTCGGTACCGGTACGGTCCCGATCTCATCCCTAATTTAAATAACCAATCTTCAGTATTTAACTCTTTTTAAGCTTCAGCTTAAAAGAACTTCTTAAGTGGTATGCTTAACTGTTTATGTTCCTTGTTTAATTTTCTCATTGGAAACCACTGAATTTGGTCGGAATCTCGTCAAAACCGCCGATTTTGGTCAGAATCTCGCCAGAATACGACTAAATCCGATTAATCGCAATTTTGGCCAGATTTGACCATTGACCGATTAATTGGCCGGCTAGCCCAAAATTAATCAGTGGGGTGGGGATTAGAAATAATCGAGGATTAATAGGCCCCTAGTCGGAATTTTAAAATACTGCATATAGCTTGAGATTAGAGAAACCAAATGAACAAAGATTAGAGAATGGATAGTCGAAAAGAATGACTTAAGTTGTTAAAAAAAATATTGACATATAGTTTAAAAGAGAAAACAAATTTCACTTCTCAAAACGAAAACGAATTGTTAGTGAGAGAGTTAAAGATCAAAGTATTATTTAACATTTAAATGGGTTAAGAGTGGGGAGTCTAAAATTATTGGTAAAATGGTGGTCAGGTGTGGTCAAGGTACAAAAATGACAATTCCTCTATGTGGATCAAAGTAATCACTAATATTCACACATGTACGCAAAGTTGGGCATGCATTTCGTTTTAAAAATCCATTGGAGGAACTTGGAAGAACATTAATAACTTGATTAATAACTTGGGGTTGGGGGAAATGGGGAAGATTTAAATCTCTCAGCTAAGCTAAAAGTTCAAGTGAGCGGGGCGATAAGACATAATTTTGGATTGATACATGGGTAGGTGACAAGTCTTTAAAAGATATGTTCCCTAAACTGTCCTGGAGGGAGCGGAAAAAATATATGAGTGTAAAGGAGAACTGTGTGAAGGAAGTAGTTGAAATTAAATGGATTTGGCGGTGGGTTAGGCCTGTTAGGCTATATCCATTCACAATCTTACAATCACAATCTCACATTATAAAATTAATTTCTCTCTCATCATTCTACATAATTTAACTCATCCCAATCTTTTACACAAATTCACAGCCCGTTCCAACTTAAAAAAAATATTTTTTTAACGAAGTCCGTTTTTAATAAAATTTATGTCGGAATGTTCATAATTTTTTTTAAAGAAATTTTGTGTATTTTAATAATTTTTTTAGTTCATATATTAAAAGTTAATTGAATAATTAAGTTATTGGGGTTAGTTTGGATTGCAATCTGGGTTTGTTCCACCAACCCAGATTGCTCTATTTTGTTTTTTAATTTTTTTTAACTTTAGGCCCATCAATGTCATTATGAGATTGCCAATAAGAGTAGTCTTAGAACTGCTGTAGCAAAAATTGTGGAAGGATGTGGAGGGAACAGAGGTAGAGTATATGGTGAAGAACCTAAGATGAGAAATGGATAATGTGAAATATCAAAAGTTAGAAGGTAACTTTTGAGTGAAGTGCGTTCCAATCAAAATTAGTTGTTTTGTGTGGAGACTTCTATTGGATTGGGTGGCTACAAAAGCACTTTTGGTAAGGGGTATAAATAATTAATGTGTTATGTGTGAAGCGGCGCCGGAATCAGCCTCACATTTGATGGTGCGGTGCAAGGTGGCGAGATGGATATGGGCTATAATTCTTGAATGGGTTAAGTTACTGGGGTATAATTTTTCCGAATCTGCGCGAGAAATAATAGAGTATCCAGCAAAGTTCAAGAGGAATAAGACGGAGTATGAGGTGATTCAAGCAATTGTTTTGGTTACATGTTGGGAAATTTGGTTAACAAAGAGTGATATGTTATTTAATAACAAGACGTTTTCGATGGTGAAGGTAATAAATGACATTAAGGTTATGTCATTCCTTCGGGTGTGTAATCGGAACAAGAAATTGGGTATTGACTGGGAGAAGTGGTGTCGTTTTCAATTTCGTTATTTTTCATTATAGTTTATTTGTATGGCCTAGGTAGTTAATGTTGGTCCTTTTTTTGTTTTTTTAGGTACTTGCGTCTTGTAAGTGATCATTTTTTGATTTTTTTAATAGAATTTGGCCTTTCAAATAAAAAAATTTTAAGCTAAAAGCTACTTATTCTCGAATTCATTGACTCATTGCGAATCAAGCAGTAGTAGTAATAATAATAATAGAAGGGTTGGTGAATTTATTAAAAAGAACAAAAAAGATAATATAAACAATTATCTTTGTTTTCATGTCGTATGGAATGGAATATTGCCACTTCATAAAAAATAACTAAGTTAATATAACATTTAGGGTCCACACTTAAAAAATGGTATTTAATTCATGTATATTAATTGCTGATGTGGATTGTTCACAACGAAATGAATGAAGATTACCTTAAAATGTATATAAATGTTGGTTCAAATCATGTGGGGGTGTGTAGGTGTGGTGACTGGTGAACATAAGAAATCTGAGATTTTTAAATTTGAACATATTTATGGATGTGTTCTTTTGCATTTTGAAGAATTTTGTTGTAATTGGTGTTTGTTGTAATCTTTGTGTACTTGTATGATGACTAATGGCTTACTACTAGTCTTTTTGTTAATAAAATTTGGTCGTTCAGAAAAAATAAAAACTCATTTTAAGTAAATTACATGGATGAGGATAGAGATTCTATTGTGATTTGTGAATGCTTATCCCAATTCAAAATATGAAAATGCGTTCTCTTTCTTTTCACTCACAAATGCATACGCTTAATATTAATCAAAGATTTTTCTACACTCTCACTTCACTCCCGTTCTCCTCCAAGTCGAACCCTCACCCATGTCATAAATGTAACTTAAATGATTGCATTTCGAATCAATTTGAATGACTATAAAATTTTATTTATTATATGATTATTGTATTTTGAACTGGAGCCTAAATTTGAGCTCATTTAATAAACGAGCATGAGCCTAATCTTTATACATCAAACTTGACTAGACTCCGTATATGAAACGAGCATGTTTTATGTAAATATAGTACTATGTATTGCTCACTCATAATTTACTCTCTAACTCTCTCATATTTTATGAAAAAAATGGATCAACTACCCAACAATTTGTCTTCTACGAAGGTGGTGCTATATTCGAAAACAACCTTAACTCATTTACCACCCGAAGATCATTCTATATTCGATCAAAGGAAGAACAGAATCCGTGATAAAATCGTGCCAATGACGAGTAGTCATTTTTTTAAGAGAAAATGTTGAATTTTTAAAAAATCTCAAGTAACCTTTGTATATTTTTATTTCTTTATTTCAAGTATCCTTTATTTTTACTCGCAATCGCTTAAAAGAATTATAAGCACGTCAACAATTTCCCACAAATCATGAAAAACGAAATATAATAAAAACCAAAAGTTTATATGCGACAGTCTGGATACTACATAGAAAGCATAACAAAAAGTCGACCATTTATAAAGAAATTAGATTTGTGATTTTCTTATTGGATGCATCTCTCCATTTTAATACACTGCCCAACTGGACCATTACCCACCAAAACAAGCAGAGCTGAGAAGAGCAAAATTCGGGTTGGATCGAGTTAAATACCCGACACAGGATGGACTTAAAACCAGACTTATAAATCAATCTAGATTTGTTCTCGGTTTTAGAGGGTGTTTGGCTAAGCTTTTGGAATTTGCTTATATGCTTAGAAAAGCATATAAGCAAATTCCAAAAGCTTAGCCAAACACCCTCTTAATTTTGAGGTGAATTCAGGTACGGTCGAGTTTGGGTAAAAATCATATCGTGAAGCACTTTATCCACCGTTCAAAAACAATGTGAAGTACTTTAATCAAAAGACTTCCCATATTCAATCTTGTTCGGACCGAAACTGACCCAACCCAAAAAGACCGAAATCGACCGACCCTACAACGGTCCGTTCTTCGATTAGATTTTCTAGGAATTCGGGTTCTGGTACTGCCCAATAATGACTTGTTTTGCCGAATTAGGCAGAATAAAATCAACTAATTCAAGATGAAACAAGATGGAAAAAGGAAAAAAATAATGTGACAAGTTTTATTTTCTTTTATGCAAACAACATTATAAAATGATACAAACCAAACCAAGAAAAAGATATGCAAAGTTTCATTTAACGATGTTTCTCTTGAAATGCAAGTCAATGCAGCCTTGTCAGCTCTTCTACTCTCTTCATAAGTTCTTCCACGGAAACATTCATACTCTTCGAAATTTCTTCCATTCTATTCCTTCCGAGATCAAGAAACGACTCGATTAAATCACCATCCAAGAAACTCCTCGACTCAGCCGTCTTCTTCTCGTTATAAAACGACCTCCACTGCTCGTGACTCAACCCGCCAACGCCTTTAATAACCTTCCTTAAACTAGTTTGAAGTTTCTCCATAAAAATATATTGGTCTTGAGGGAGAGAAGCAATGACACCGATAACACCGTTTACAGTTCCAAATATTATGGTTGGGATGTGGCCCACGTCGGAATCGGCTAACCGCATCACGAGTGAACCGTGTCGGAACCGGTTCACAAATTCACCTAGGTGGTATTCACCAACTACTTCTAATCGGCCCCGTTCTTCATCGGTTGCACCTTCACTGTTTTTACGGACCGTAAAAAGATTGAAATTGTTTTCAGCACCGAGGTAAATGTCGTCATTGAGAATCTCGACTGCTGACATCCAGTTGGCGTTGTAGTCACGTGCCCGTTCCTCTATAGCTCCTTCCTCATGCTGAGGTGGCAACAAAAGAAAGGGTTTAATAAGTGGTGGATGTAGCAATTTCAAACATTTCACTTGTAAATAAGTAGGGGTGGGTTATGTTAAATATTAAATGGGTCGAACTTAAAATTCAGCTAGAATGGGTCAAAGGCGACTTATGTTAAACTTAAATGGTTATTGTAAATAATAATGAGATTTTGTACCTACAAGTAGAAGTGTAAACAAGCCAAGCCCGTAAAGTACTCGAGATCGGCTCGCTAAATACTCGAATCGAGCTTAAACAAGCTCAAGCGTAAGATTAAGCTTGTTTAATAAATGAGCCAGAACCCCCACTTCACTTATCAAGCTCGAGCCGACTTGCGAGCCTAAACGAGCATGTTATGTTTCATATAATATAATATATACAATTATTACAATATATAAAATTATGAAAAAATTAACTAAATGCTATATATATATGTTACATATAAAACTACAATTAAAAATACACTATATGTGTGTATGTGTGTGTAGTTTACAATACATAAAAACTAATTAATAAATAATAACGCGCCGAGCTCGAGCTTAAACACAACTCAGGAGCCCAGCCATAGCTTTAGAAATACTTAAGTAGAGCTCGAAACGAGCAGAGCTTAAGCCCATGCAAACTCGGCTCGACTTGTTTACACCCCTACCTATATTTAACAAAATCAAGTGTCCGTTGGTCAATAAGACAACCATTTAAGTTAGTACTAAAGTTGACTTGTTCTGACCAGTTGCAGACCTGCCCTCCCTACCCATCTTGCAAAGATAGTAGAATAATATGAGTTGGGTACCTTATAAATCAAGAGTGAAATTGATTTCATCAAATCACCGACAACGATGAAATCCCCACGAGTTTGTACATAGAGAGCAAGTATGTGACCATGATGTCCACATTCAGACTGTAATTCACGTGTACCATCATCACGAAGCATCCACTTGTACAACTGGATTTTTTGATTTATAGCTGCAAGAAGTTTACCATTGAAGGCATTCAAAGAGTAAACCGCACCTTTAGTTTCTTTCTCAGCTACTAATAGTAGCTTCCCGTCTTCAACTATGAAAACCAAAATACGACCCTGCACGTGTTCATTATTAAAAAAATATAATATAATATGTGAAAACATGATGTTATGTATCTTATGAACAGATCCACTCAGGTTATATTTAATCTCTAATGGGTCAAACAAATAAAATGAAATTGAGTTAATATCCACTCAGGCTACGCAACAATTATATATATTTTATTAAAAAAGGGTCAAAAAGGTTTCGGGCTTCGGGTCCAACCTATTCCAAAAGTATCCATTTAAACAGCTACCCGACCCAATCATTTTGCCACTTTATTCAATGTTCAAAACAAAATTTTAAAAAAAAACTGTCACTTTATTCAATATCATGTTATAGCCTTTAAGTAAAAGATTAGTATTAACAAACAAATCAAAAACATAAGCAAACTATCATGTCACTGTACCTGTTTTAAGTCAATGAGCTGATCATGATCTAATTAAGATCAACTCGCTAATCGAGCGGAGCTTAAACGAAGTCAAGCCTAAAATAAGCTCGTTTAAAATGCGAGTATGAGTTTCACTTATCAAGGTCAAGCTGGCTTGTGAGCCTAAAAGTAACTATATACTTTTGTAACAGTTATTATTATATATAAAATTATGATAAAAATAACATATAAATTATGTTATATACTAATATTATAATTAAAATGTAAATAAAAATATAAATATATATAAATCAATCAATTAATAAATGATAAACGAACAAAGCTGAGCCCGAGCTGAGCTCAAGTGTGAGAAACCGCTCACGAGTCAAGCTCCAGCTCAATCTCTCGTAAGCTAAGCGTGCTGAGTTGAGCCTAGACGAGCTCCGCTCGGCTCATTTACACCCCTAGTTAACACTAAACTTTCAAAACCTAGATATTGATCAAAGCAAAATATATAAAAAATACATATAACTATAAATTCATATGAAACCACAAAAAGAAAGGTAAAAAGATATGTACAATGTTTCAACATATTAAGAGCTGCATACCTTTGTTGGTTCGTTCTCCTCTGGCATAACATAAGCAGTCCCGACACAGTAATACGCGTTGTTGTCATCTGAGAAAGAACAACTGAGTATGGAACAACCACACTCAAATTGGTCAAGTGAGTAAGTGGATATGAAGTCAAATGTTTGGTCATCTAGCAACCGAATAAAATGTGATTCAGATTCTTCTGTGCTTGATTGGTTGTACTTTAAACTGCATATTGCAAACGTACGAGACTTTTCTTGATGGCAGATACGCTTTGCATGTTCACCAAGAGGAATTGAACGGATGTGAAGCTTCTGAATATCATCAATTGTCCCAATTGTTAATTCACCTTCTTTAGCAATTGCAAGACTGCCACAAATAAAAATCCCATCACAAAAAGATTATAATCTCATAAAACATATTCTTAAAGATAATATATATCTTGTCTAATTCTATTTTTCAATTCATATTCAATTAGGGGTGTAAATGAGCCAAGCCGCTCGCGGCTCTCAAGATCGGCTAGCTAAAAGCTCAAATCGGGCGAGCTTAAACGAGCCTGAGCTTGAGCCTAAAAATGCTCATTTAATAAACGATCCCCCAGTTTCACTTATCGAGCTCAAGTAGGTTCATGAGCCCAAACAAGCTTTTTAATTATATCAACAAACATGAACAGAGGTCAAGTTCGTTCAATTGGGTTTGTTTATGTTCATTCGTTAATGTTTGTACGTTTGCGTTTGTTCATGCTCGTTTGTTTAGTTTGGTCATTGAAGGTTTTTTATATATATTTTTATTTTAGTTCATTATGTCAAGTATTTTCAGATAATTATGTCAAGTACTTAACCTTATACTAATTTTGGGTGATTATGACTAATGCTTGAGTTTAAGAATGTTGATCTTTATTTGAAGTTAATGTATGTCTGTCTGTATGTGTTCATTTATGAACTTAACAAATGAACACAAACAAAGTCATTTCCTTAACAAACAAACACGAACAAGAGGTTCGTTCGGTTATGTGTGCGTGAACCGCCTGTTTGTACAATAAATTCTTACATAAACAAGATCTTGTTCGGTTCGGTTTGTATACCGCCCTACATGCGCCTTGTATGCAGATGAATTTTTTATATACAAACTATGAGCATTTTTTTTCAATTTTCAACTATCATCCTTGCTATATTACTACATATGTAACACATTAAGTGGTTGGTGTAACACTAATTTTAATTATTTATGAAAAGTTAAGGATGGAGAAATACTACACCTGTCTGGAAAAGCAGCAGAATTGAAGGGGCACATGTAACTAACTTCTTTTAGGTTTACATTACTGTAGAGTAACTTTTTGTTACTGCTGTAAATAACCGTTGGCCTGTCGGAGGCTGCAAAAACATGTGTGGTATTCTTCGATGAAAACGTTCTAAGGGTTATCGGTTGGGTCCCAAGTGAAACTTTTTTTCTATCTGTTAACTTGCCAGTATCTGTGTCCAGTAAAAAGTTTAAAAGGTGACCGTCTCCAAGTGCACATAACAAGTACGGTATCTGAAAATAAACATTAAACATTTAAACTCTTTTTTTAATGCATATGAATAAAGAAGAATTACAATCATACCCCTTCAAAGGCACATAGAAGAACAGATCGAGGAATAATTTCACCACCTATGTGTTCCTCAGTAATAGGCTCTAGGGTCGGGAGTGAAAATATTTTTACACTAATATCCGTCCACATACCAACTGCAGCAAGGTTACTTTTACTTGGATTTTCACCAATCGGGTTTATGTCAAGGCATGAAATATCATGTTTCAGTTGAGCATGATTTTTTTCAAATAATTTTCCATCTTCAATTTCAAGGTAAACAAGATGACCACCTCTAGTGGCCAATAGAACCTGTCACAAAACTAATATTTTATATAACATAACAACAAAACAGGGAATTAAACAAATATTTAGATAAAATTTAATTACCTGAGAAGCATTAGCAGTGGCGACATTAATAGAAAAGCCTTTAGGTGCATGCCACTCGTGTCTTAATTCTCTTGATATTGAACTCACGAGTCTCACAGAGCTTGAAGTAACCTGAAACATGTTTTGATACAACCTTAATGTAACATAATATTTATACAAATATGCAAAATAATTAATTACAAAATCCTCATGCGTACCTGAACGAGTTGATTATGCACAGCATCATGACAGAATAATGTTTGTACTTCTGAACAAAAGCCCTCAATTTCAGTTTCCTCAAGCTCGTCTTCCATGTTCATTGCTAATATTCGAGTCTGGTTAATAAAGGTAACAACCAAAAATGTGTCATGCGCGTCTTCTGTGGCTGATCTTAGTGACCACATTCCTTTGATACCTTGTAGTTCCACAGAAGCCTTAAAAATGGAAATTATGGTATAAAGTAAATAATCACACTTGTAAAATCTTGTCAATGAAAACAAAAGGATTAACGCGTACCTGCTCGTTTATCCCAATTCCTTTTCTAACAATGCGAAGGGAACCGTCTTTATATGCTCCTGAACAAGTGACAACCTGCCCTTGACCTTGCCTCTCTAAGTCAACCACACAAAAGTCTACAATAGGACCCAAGTTGACATACTTTTCTAGCGCTTCAACATAAGAACCTTTTACATCAGGATGGAGATTTAACTTAATAAGCTGCAGTGGACAATGGAAGAGAAAGGCAAATTAATTGCATATATAGATGCAAATTGCATATTACTGTATCTAATAGATGATAATAAAGTGCATACCCAATAAAAGAAACAAGCGATCATGATTGCATACCTGAGAATCTCCATAGCTTGAGCCAACATATACAAACGCATTATCAAGATATGATATAGTTGATGCTACAGATGTTTCACCAAGAAGCTCTATTTTTAGTCCAGTAACCCTAGAAACAATATATAAAAAGTACCACTTAGAACATTTGTGACACACACATATATAAATACATTTTACAGAATTATAACTCACTTTTCTTTCTCGTGCACTATAACGAGCAAGTGAAGAAGCCCATTAAGATCACCAAGTAGATACCTGGAACCATCAGCATCCACCCTTCCATAGGATCTAGTAATAGACTACAATTTCATAACACCATGGTCATCAATCAAAAAAAGTTTTTACAAAATGTATTGTGGGACAACAAATGGAGAAAGTAGTGTATAAAGATAAATATGTAAGGAAAATCAAGCAATCATTGGCCAAATTAACTTGTAAATTCTTGAAAACATATTTATGGAAGCACTTGACTTACAGGTCTAATAGACTACAATATTATCAGCACCATGGTCATCAATCAAGAATTAAGTTTTTACAAAATGTGTTGTGGGACAACAAATGGAGAAACTAGCATATAAAAATATATATAAAGGATAATCAAGCAATCATTGGCCACACTAACTTGGTAGACTTTTGAAAGATATTAATGGAAGCACTAGACTTACAGGTCTAATTGGGATCGCTTTAAATGTAGAAGCACTACAATACACAATTGTCTCTTCCCCGATGATTAATACACCACCAAAAGGTGGTGGAACCGGAATCAGCAAATCAGCCCCGTTATCAAGATTGTTCTGAGACCATGGACCTTCAACAAAGTCTTTATCTTTCAAAGAAACCTCATAAGTTTTTACATGGCGAGCATCTTTATTATCCTGAAATCAAGCAACAAGATGTTTATCATTCTTGAAAATGACTATTAACTCCCACAAATTAAGGTACAACTTTAGAAACAAAATCCTTCTAAGAACCCAACCTGATAAAGAACAACAATTGTAGGCTTTGGACAACCATATAGAAACTTTATATCCAAAACTTGAAGTTCTTCTAGCCTGAAATACATATGAAAGAAAATAATTAGTTAATTACATCAGTATTACAATATTTCTATAACGAGTTAGAGAAAACTGAGCTATTTTCTTATAACATAGTGTAAAGAAACATATAGTGCCCGAAAATAACACATGCCTGATGTTAAATGCTTCTTTGAGTTGTCCTCTGTTATCAATTGGAATAACCTGAAGAATTAGAGCAATGTGAGCACTTCAATGGCAAAAGCAGAATGAGGAGTTGAATCAAAACTTGAAAACTAAATTGCCTCAAGAGAAATAAGCACCTTAAACAACCCATCATACAAATGGAGTCCAATGAGTCTGCAGTCTGGGTCAATTATGCCTATCTACAAAGATCAAACGTGTGTGAAAGAATATTAGATATTAAAATAAATGGAAATTGGCTCATTTTGGCTATTAAATAATGTATTGCTATTCAGAAACTTGAAAAGTACCTGGCCATTGTCAGTAGGTCTGCCTATGCGATCTGATACATCACCATTAGATCTATACACATCATAAACAAAAAAGAAATATTAATATGTTGTAGAAAAACATAGTTTAGCTTTATTATAGGACCAAACCTTGTAACAAGCTCATTCGCAGCTGCGTCCCATTGAAGAACACAAAACTTGTATCTTTCTGTTGCAATAAACAGAAGGTCTTGTGTTTCACCCTTCAATAAAGCAAAAAACATGCACAAACAACACAACATGAATGATGCAAAACTTATATCATAAGTTCTGTTTTTAAAAAATCTACAAAGTAACTGACTCACATGAGGACGGAAAAGTTCTAGAGTTGCAATTCTTCCATATATTGGCACATCCAACAAAGGCTGCATAAAAGCAAATTATTAATAGATATAGCATTAGATTAATCCACCAATTTGAAATGTTGAATCTTGTCATATGTTGAGATACGTGTTAAAAACATGAGTGATGTAGTAAAGTTAATCAACATGCATAATACAGCTTCATACATTCCAAAGAATTATGTAAAAAATACTAAAAAAGTATCTTACATCCTTTGCATACAACCATCGTCTCATCTCTGTTTTGTTAAAACAAAGAGAAGTCTACACTTCAGCCTTGCTATTCTTTACTCTCATTTTTGGTCAATTTAAATGCAGGATAACGATATTCTATGCTTCTGTTTTACCACTGATTAACAAACTTTTTGTTTACTAGTGCGTATAAAATACACATTTAACTATCTAATTTTTTTCAGATAAAATTTTTTCAGAGGAATTTTTAAAGTTTGTTCACTCAACAGTTTATAAGCTTAATGTGATGCAAGACCAAAGCCAAACCCCCTGCTTCTTGGTATAAGTTGCCAATTAGTTAAGTTTAGGACTTTAGGCAAGGATATCCAAAATTTCTGAATAAAAACTTCTCATACACGTAAAGTATAGTGGGAAGTTGTGCAGCTAGGCATACACAAATGAATCGCAGGACGAAAACACATACATAATGCCTAATGCATGCATACAAGGCAAATATTAACTATTTTAATGTGCAAAAATCATATGAGAGCAAACCAACCTGCAAGCCTTGAGGAGTAAGTAAATGAATCTCTATACGGGTACATTTCCTGAGAACAGATACAAATTGAATGAAAATGAGTCATAAGATAAAGTAATTCAAAAAATCATCTATACTAAAATGCTAAAATTCCAGGACATAGCTACCAGAAATAACTGGAACAAAAAATTGTAACAATTTTACAATAACTAGCATGTTTCACACAGTTACCAAACAAAACATCCTACTCTCATAGATAACAAACAACAAGGACACAGTTTGAATTCTTAGGTCACACACTCACACCTAGTATTAATCCTATGCAAAAATCCAGATATATATAAACCGTATCCTGACTTGATACATTTATAGGAACTAAAGACAGGTCTGTCAATTGGGCACCTATTTAAGAAACGATTAAACCTGTTAATCAAAAAAGTACACTACGTGATTTGTTTGGTCCTTTAAAATAACTGAAATTAGTAAGCTAGGCTCCATGATTTCTCTTTATTGGTACATGAAACTTAAAACTGTGTTATAGACATGAGATAAGTAGTTCGTATTCATGTTTGATACTTGTGTTAAGCGCGTTGTCTTTAACCTGTTTAACACAACAAGACCTGTTTTTCCAGCCCTAACTAAAGATGTGAGAGATTCTCAATAGAAATCAACAACAATTCTAATTTGTTATATTGGTTACTTTTTCACGAAAGCTCAAATTGATGCATCGAGTCCACAGCTAGCAACACTACGAATTGACATGGGGAAAACAAGAAAATAATCGAAAATACAAAGAGGAATAAATTCTTCACACCATATAAGAACTAAGAATATGCCAAATTATGTACACTTGTCAACATAAAGCTCCATATATTTCATAACATTCAAACATGCAGGATTCTTATATATTAACAAAAATTAACAGCAATTCTAATTTGTTATATCGATTAACTTTTCACGAAATAACCGTCAAATTACAAAAACAAGGATACTCCAAAAAACCATGTCCCAAGTCCCGACTTTATATATGTCATAGCAACTAAAGATGCGAGAGATTCTAATTTGTTATATCGGTTAGTTTTTCATGAAAGCTTAAAAAGTTATGCATCTAGTCCATGGCTAACTATCTTAGTAAACAATACCGGAAAAAACAAAATAAAAATAAAAATTACAAAGAGGAATAAATTATTCTTCACATCATGTAAGAACTAATAATATGCCTAATTTTGTACACTTGTCAACTAACATAAAGCTCCATAACAACGAAATAACAGCAATCCTAATTAGATAAATCAATTAATATCAAACGAATTAACCGTCAAAATACAGAAACCGATAGCTGAAATTGATGAATCTAATCCATATATTGAGTTAATAATAATCAGAAGCTCGAAAACAGTACGGATCGAGATCGAAAAAACGAAATGAAAGATGAATAAATTCTTCACACCTTATAAACAGTAATAATATGCCTAATTCAAATTCTGTACACTTGTCATCCATATATATATCATAACAAGTGAATATGCAGAATCCTAATTTGTTATATCGATTAATATCTAACTAATTAACCGTCAGATTACAACGCCGATAGCTTAAAATGATGCATATAATGAATAGATTGAGATAATAATAATCAGATGGTTACGCCATGATGAGATTGAGTTCGTGTGGAGCGGTGAAATTGCCGACGCATGAGTGAGTGACATTGGTAGGCTTGTGAGCTGTAACCACGTAATTATACGTACTCATTTGTAGTCTTTGAGATGAAATGAAACCCTAAAACCTGCTCTTTGTTTCTTCGTTGATTTCTGTTAGCCACCGCGGCGGGTAGGTGCTATTTATGTTGATGCTGAAACAAGGTCTACGACGACGTTTTGGTCATATTAATACGGATGCTGTAAACTGGTCATTTAGCTCGCGGCTCGGAACTCGAACACGTGCCTCGCTCGATGAAAGCTTGAATTAAAAAAGCTAAAAAAACTTGATTTGAAACGGCTTGAGCTGAGTTGGCTCATTTATGTAACCGAGCCAAAATCGTCCCAAGCTCGGCTCGGGTCATGGCTTAGCTCGTTGGCTCGATCTTAGGCTCACTAAACTTCAAAATCGAGCTTAAGCCTAACTGAGTTGCCTCATTTGATTTTGAGCTCGAGCTCGAAACCACCTTGGCAAGACTCGGGCTCGACTCGTGAACGGGATGAGGTTAATTTTATAAGAGGCACTCGGTGGCCGCTATCAAAAACCCGTGAATCTGTTTTAGGCATGTTCACCCTGGTTGTTTTAGAAGTTGGTTATATATTTAAATGTGATTGTTCATACACTAAATTAAGGGGGGCGGTAGGTTTCTTTGGACCAATGAATAAGAGTATGTTTGTCAATAAACTTTTAGAAGCTTTTAGCTTCAAACTATTTAGAAAAAAACTCATATTCAATAAAAGGATTTGTTTGGTTAGAGTAGCTTCAAGCTTTTATGCTGGTAAAAAAAGCTCCATATTTGAACGCTACTATTACTAGGAGAAAAAAAACTTGGTACTTGAACTTCTATCAACTTTTGTTAATATATATAATAGTTACAAATTTAATCCTTATTCAAAACTAACTACCCCCGACTTTTTTAGGGGCCGTAACGTTTTCACACGTTAATAACTTTTCAAACAAATTACATCATAAAAACAAGCATTTTATTCTCTTTAATTTGAGTATGATATTGTTATACTTCTTTAACTTTAAAAAATTAACTAACTACATGATTATCGGTTAGGATCGGTAACAAGTCGAGTCAGGTGAGCTCGAGTAATGTGTAAGACCAAATTAGGGTCAGAACGAGTCGATACAAAAAGGGTTAAATTAGTTTGGTTCGTGTCGTTGCGCTTTTGAGTCGAAAGAGGTCAGGTCAGAACACGTTTCAGATTAGAACAATGCCTGTTCAGAAAGGGATTCAGATCAAAATAGGTTGGTTTAAAAATTTATCTATTTGAAATTACTGTATATTTCAGCTTTATTTCTTGATTTTCGACATCAGTTACACGCTTACTGCCTTTCCATGAATTACATGTCTACATTCGGGTTATGTATGCACTGTCATCAGGTGAATCATTTACCGACACTAATTATGCAGTTGATGTTAGGTTGTGCGCCCATTTCGCCGCACCACGCGGTCACCCAGCTAGTTTTATTAAAAACTTATGCTACTCTGCCAAACACCTAAATATATTTAAAAAGTTACAGCTAACGGCTACCAGCTTCCAGCCTTCAGCTAACAACCACAAACTAGTTTTGTCAAACATACCCTAAGTCTTCGTTGATAAAGTGGTTCATATGGATTATAATCATCACCAAAGGTATACATATACTAGTAAACTTACTGAATATTGAAAATCAATATAACAACCCACTAGTATTCGCTTGATTGAAAGTGCACTTAATGATTTAAACTTTGGTTATGTTTATCAAATCTGATTTTCATTTTGGTTTTCTAACATTGTAATGTCTTAATCCATCGTTAAATAAATAAGTTAAAACTAAATACAAATAACACTAACTCAAAACGAAGACGATTACACAAATGTTATTAACATGACAATTTGTTTTTGAACAAGAAGTTTATATGGCACCAATGTTCTTGAGGCCTAAAACAACACCAACACCAATAATGTGACCTACGGTCCCACAAGCCAACGTATCAGCAAGTGTGAAGCCAGCAGGGTCGCCAGTTTGAAGCCCTGAGTCCCTCACCTCGAGCTTTAGCCCTGCGGTCGCCTTTCTGTTTGCTGACGGTGCCAACCCGAATCGGCCAGCAAACAACATCAAGGTGGTTGATGTCACCATTATCTATATATCCAAACAATTTTTTAATATGGTTAAGCATTTATTATGTTTTCGATATTGTTTATGTTAGCGTAAACACGAGTACAAGTGATTTACCAGATTTGTAGATGAACCGATGAAATCACAACGGACACCTAAAGCTCCCTTTCCCTTTCTTTTGGGTTTCATTGGTTGAACTGAAACCTGAAAAGTTCATAGAAAAAAAAAGAAACATAATCATTAATACTTTATAATATTCATCCACCTTTTATTAAATTATCGATCAATACAAAATGAAAAACAACCATAAAGTTGTGAACCAGAGCTTTTCAACTAGCGAGTCAGAATAACTTAGTTTAATTCATTTTATCTACCTTACCAACAACGATTTGGGGTCAAACTACAAGAAAATGATAGATGCGAGTCCGTTGTTGATGGACTATGTATGAATGGAACCTAAACTCGTCAATTGGCTAAATATGTTGATCTAAATATGTTATTGTATATAATTGACTAGAAAAAAGCCATATAAGTTGGTTGTGGCTCAATGGTAGAGCACTCACTTTACAAGTGTGAGGTAGGGAGATCAAACCTCACTACCACCAACTTATATGGGAGATATGAGGGATGACCCTGGCTTGCCAGGGTTCGAGTCCTGATCTCACCCGGTTTTACCGGCTCCTCGCTGTCGTGCCGTTTGGCGGGCGTGGGGGTCAGGTTTTATCCGGTGAATCCCTCAACAGGTGGATCGCTAGGGGCTCCGTCCGTCCGGACTAGTGGTTGGCACGGGCTACCTTTAGCCAATGGGGGCCACGTACGGGGTACCCGGCGTTACTTAGTTGGCCGTTCAAAAAAAAATATATTTATTTAGGGGGTGTTTGGCCTAGCTTTTTTAGTAAAGCTTATAGCTTTTTTAGCTTTTTCTATAAAATAAGCTTAACTTAGTGTTTGGTTTAGCTTTTTTAGCTTATGCTTATAAGCTTATATAAGCTAATTTTGATAAGCTTATTTGAAGATGGTTTTTTAGCTTATTTGCAGAAGTTTATTTGTTTAAGGGGGTAAATTACCATTTGAAGATGGATTAATAATATTAAAGCAACTTATTACTAAAACAAATTAAAGAACGGTGGATTTAACAACTTATTAAGACACATAATCAACTTGCATGATATAAGCTAATCCAAACACTAAGAAAGAGCTTATCAAATAAGAGAAAATAAGCTATAAGCTAATTTTATATATAAGCATAAGCTTGAAAATAAAAGCTAGGCCAAACACCCCCTTAATCAAATACAATGTTTAAACAAACTTGAATCAACTAACCATGTTTTGAACAGGTGAAAGTGATGATGAAGTGGCCTTTAAACCAGTGAACTGAGGAATAGAAGACATGACAGCAGTTGCCATTTGTGATCTTGAAAAACTTTGGTTTTGGAAAAATTAGTTTCTTGAAAGATGTTTAAAGCAGAAGCCACATAAAACAGTTGTGTTTGTGGCCATGGAAAGTTTGAGGTAGGATAAACCTTGATCCTTGTTGCTTACATGGCATTCTATGGTTGGACTTCTCCATATCCACTAGATTTTATTTATTTATTTATTACTCACTATTATTATTAGCACTATTATAATTACTTGTTATTTATTTACTTATTATTATTAGATGAATTGGCTTGAAATTTTGATAATACAAACTATGCATAATGCCATTAAAAATGACAATATAACCGTGACACTCTTAACTTTATTTTTGTTGTCAAGAGAATCTCATTCTAATAGAAAAGTATAGTTTGTTTAAACCAAGTTGAAAAGTGAAAGTTACTTGCCACTTTTAACTTGTTCATTGTCATCGTAAGACTCTTTGATTGTCATCCAACCGCCATGAAACTACCGTTAAAGCCTACCCAACAATTTAATGAGTTAGATAGGCGTCTAATGGACTACAAGGTTCCAAATTAAATTCCTTCCATTTGTATGAAAATATTTGTTCAAATATAAAACACGAAAACAGACCGAGGTGACACTTTCAGTTGTTAATATTAGAACTTTAGATGTTTTAAAGTTCAGTTATAACTTCAACGACGATGCACTTTTTAATTTTCAATAAGGCATTTACTTGTGTATATAGTTATTTTATATGCAAATCCTAGGCCGGGCGGTGAGGCCGATAAAGATGTATGAAATGATTGTTGATTATCAACTTACTCATCGTGAAGTGAAAAACATAAACCTTCCGCAATTAGTTAACTCATGATGTTCATATCAACGGCATACAGGGTTGATAAAGACAGAATATATGATTACTTGATTAGAGAAAAAAGTAATTCATAGCTAATTGAGTTGTTTAATACAAGTAAACTTTAATAACTAAATAACAGTTTCTTAGTTTTGTTAGTTACACTAAAAAAGTTTCAAAAGAGACATCTAAATGTTCATTAAAACAACTAGATGTCTTTATCATAACGTAAAACGTTTATAACACTAAAAAAATTTGCTAATTGCCAGAAACATTGTATTTTTGTTCTCTCATTTATGGATAAGTTAAACTTGAGGAAAGACACTATTTAATAGTGAAACTTTGTCATGGTGGCTCATGTTGTTTTGTATGGAGTTTTTTGTAATGTATATTAAGGTGTACAAATCAAGTTTAGTATTGTACAAATCATTGCAGTGGTAGCTAATAACAATATTGTAAGCAAAAGAAGCATGTGATATTGATAACATGTTATCTATTGATATAGTGATATGATGTTCACACTAAGAAAAATATAACGTTGAGTTTAAATTAAAAAAAATATCGTGTTGAGTTCAAATACTTACAATTGCGGTTAAAAAAATTTGGTGTATGAACATTCATTTAAGATGATGTTGACCACTTCACCATGTACCAAATTTGTGCTATATTTTACGTTAAGTACTAAAAAAGCATAAGTTAAAATAATAAATGAAGCAGTCCAACAATAAACATCTGAATTTTCATTAGCAAAAATAGATCTACTACCTAAACATAACTATATTTACATATCCTCATTAACAACTTCAACTATTTAGAAGAAATCAAACGACGACGTTAGTCCACCACGATGCTTCGACAAAGCCGTCTTTGTTTTTTTTCTCGGTGTCAATGGCGGGGTCGCTGATCGGATAAGCGCGAAATTCATCCCGTTAAAAAACGGGTGGGTCTTAACATCCGTGGCTCCACGTTTCGACCCGAACCGGCTTTGTGGGTCCTTATCCAACAATCTAGATATCATGTCGCGCGCTTGCTTTTCACGCGAAGATATAACAGAAACCGTTGGGAACCGTATAGGCGTTTTTACAATGTTACGCAACATGGCTTCGTTTGATACACCCGCAAACGGAGTGCGACCGTAGACCATTTCGTATAAGAAAATCCCGAGCGCCCACCAGTCGACGGCATTGCCGTGTGACCGACCCGAAGCGACTTCGGGCGCCACGTACTCGTGGGTGCCCACGAACGAACATGACCTGGCGGTGACAGGCTCGGCTACAAATAAATGTTGCGCGGTGGCGAAGGCCAGGATTTTCTTTGACCTAAAGAGTTGACTCGGAAGGCAAGAGTAATGATGTGGCGGCTGACGTGGAGTGACGGGTGGGTCCGGCGACGACGAAAGCGATGGGATTGAATCAGAGAATAACGAGAGGTCAAAATCAGTGAGCATGATGTGACCGTCTGATCTGACTAACACATTTTCAGGCTTTAGGTCTCTGTAGATTATTCCTAGCATGTGCAGATACTCTAAAGCTACTAATACCTCAGCAGCATAAAACCTGCATCACCATCAAAATCAACATCAGAATAAAAAACAAAGCAATATATACGGATGAATGATCAAATCATTTGCTCAATTTGCAGGTAAAAAGTCATATGGAATTATCATAGATTAATCTGAAGAGTTCGGGTAAACGCAAACGAATAGAAAGTTCGGCGAACTGTTCTTTTAATATTTGGCGGGGATGAACACGCACGTTCGGTTAATTAAAAATCGAAAGTTCGACTAGCTAAGTGAATGAACACGAACAAAGGCCATATTCGTTTAATTGTGTTTGTGACCTTTCGACAAGGTATCATTTATGGCCGTTTATGTTCGATAATATTTGTTTGTTTATATTTGTTCATTAAAAGATTTTATATTTTTAATGACGAGTGTAATTTTATCATATAGATTTAAACAAAATTATTAATTATAAGACAAAAAATACATGAATATAATAGATTAGTTTATATGAGAATTAACATGTTAAAAAAAATACTGATTCAAACTTGGTAAGCGGACCAAACTGTTGACATCGACTATTCTTGGTTAGCAAAATCATATAAAACATTTTTTTGTTCATTTGTGGTCATTATTTTGTGTTCACAAACAACTTCATTTTCTTAGGTGGTGTTTGGGATTCCTTATTTTCATCAAATTACAACTTATAAACTTTTTGAAAAGTTAATAAGATGTATAAGGTGTTTGGCAAACCATAAGGCCTTATGGATTTTAACTTATGGTGAAGACAAAATAGAAGGGTTTTGAAAAGTTAGGAATATGTAACTTATTAACTTAATGAGTTTGATTTACCTATTACACCCCTCTCACCCTTAAACCCCATCACACTTCTTTTAAAGAAGAGTGTCCCTTTTGGTCATTTTGGTTTTCCCAAACACATAACCTAATCCAAACATTTTTTTAAAAACCTCTTTTCAAAATTTCATAAGTTTATAAGTCATTTTAATCAAAAGTCCTTTTTCACTTAAATAAGCAATCCCAAACACACCCTTAATAAACAGACACGTGAACAGGAAATTTCTTGCAGCTATGTTCGTTAACCGTTTGTTTATCCGACAAAAACTTGACGGACAAAAAGAACTATACCCCATTCGGTTTGGTTCGTTTACGGACCTAGCTAGAGTCAAAAATTGTTCACATTTCTACATATTGCATTTGTAAATTATTATGAACAAATTTAACAAAAAACAACAAAAGTGAAGCAACTAAATACAAAAAAGAAAGTCTTCGTTCTAAAAATAGCTAATACCTTGCAGCGGAGATAGAAAACCGTTTGTGCGGCTGCTTATGCCGTAGCGAATGCAAATCACCACCGGAACAATACTCCATAACAACACACGAATAATGTGACACGTCAAACTGCGCATAAACCGATGGCAAAAAAGGATGATCAAGCATATTTAATATCTTATTCTCCGTCACCGCTCTATCCGTCTTCTTCTTTAAAGCCAACACCTCTCTGTCCACCACCTTCATTGCATAATAACACTTTTCTTCCATGTCCTCATTCCATAACCTGCACAGGTACACTTTTCCAATATCACCGCTTCCAATCTGCCGCACAAGACAAAAGTCTCTAAAACTTAAGCCATTACTCCTGTTGTTCAACGTCATCGTCTTAATCGCCTGCCAGTGGATGAGCATAAAACCGAATTAACAAAAAAATAATAATAAAAACTGAACCGAAACATTGGTTAATTGTTGGTTAACCAATTTTTAATAATCGAAAATAACCAAATTGAACTGATTAGCCAATACTTTTATTCGTAAAAGTCATCTACTTCTAATGAGATTATATTCCAATACTTTTAAATAGACTAGTCAGATGCCCGCACGATGTAGCGGGACACGACACTTAAAAGGTTGTTAGCGAGCCAAGCCTAGCTCGAGTCGAACATTATACTGAGTCGACTCAGCTTACCTCGAAATTAAAAATAAAATCTTAAACTCAAGTTTGCCTTGATATTTTGATATTTATATATTTTGAGTACTTTTAATTATATTTTTGTAAAATATATCAAAAGATAATAATATTTACATAAACATAAGGGTCAAGTTGTAGTAATCCTTAAAATAATAAAATTTGAGTAAAGTCGAGGTACTATACTTGTAATTATCTTTTAGTTGTAAAAGTAACTTGTACATTCATGCATATATCCATGCATTAATGACTTGTACAATTTAAACCGTTTATCTGTTTTTAAAAAAATTTATATTGACACGTCAATAAAAATAAGCTCGTTATATGGGTATGTTCAGATATAGTTTTAATCATATCTTTGTAAAAGATATAACAAGAAAACCAAAAGAATTAAGTTTGAGGAAAAATAGGGTAAACATGAAGGATGAAAGTCATAATTATTTCTTAAATTAACAAAATGTGACTAAAGTTTAAAGTTTAAGGATATGTATTGTAAGTTTCAAGGGGTATATATTGTAATTATAAAATCACAAATTAGAAGTTACCTTAGTTAATTATGTAAAGACAAAATTATCCTTAGATTCTTAAATTTTAATGCATTGTGTGTTTTACATAAAGCAATGATTTTGATACCTCTTAAAATTTAAGAGCTCCATAACTCATGCTTTATATATAGTATAGATATATCCATAAATAAATTGACCATTGTATTTTTTATCTTGAGTGTTTTAATTAATTCATTTCAAATGAAAATGACTTTAAATTTAAATTGTATTTATTCTCTTATATATAGATTTTGAAAGCTAGCTCTTTACGTATTTAAATTTAAAACAAAGTTCATGAGTAATCTTTAGTTCTTTATGTATATTTTGGAACTAATTGGTCTTATGGTGTTTATGGTTTTTATTTTAGTAAAAATCATAACAAAAGGTCAATAAAACTTTAATCTATATTAAAAGTTTGGGTTTAAGGGTTAAATAACCGAACTGAACCAAATTAATCAATACTAACCGATTTATAGAAACTGAACAGTTATTGTTATTTAATAACCAAAGTGTCTAGATATGGTTTCAGTTATTGTTATTAATCGAATCGAACAGTGCACACCCCTACCTGCCACGATGAATCCGATGACCTGTGCGGCTTCATTACCACACTCTCCGGTGACGTGTCAAATGACACTCGGCTAAAACTAGCATTACTATCACTACTCCTGGAGCTTTGACTTGAACCTTCTGAATGATCGTTTGAATACTCCAACATCATCGTCAACAGTTGAACAAGAGCCAGGTAGTTGTGGTTAACGTTGTAGGTTTGAGTTTATGGTTTTGTGTAGTGGTTTTATAGACGGGGTTAATGTGGCACGTGAGAGGAAACAGTGGTTGCACGTGCTGAGGGTAGTTAGTGACGTATGAGTCTTGGTGGCACGTGAGTCCGAGTAGCTTCTGTTTCTTGTCTATGGCTAGTTATGTATCAGAGAATTCAGAGGATGATGGTTCCAAGAAAAGGCTAATATTATTATTTAATTTACACTTTGAAAATATTTAGCTTTTAATCTTTGACTATTTCTTATCTGAGACATGATATTATATTATAGTTAGTTTGGGTTTACATTGGTATATACGATTTTCTTGGTGTGGTTTCGGGTTTAGTTATATATTTTATATTTATTTGCTTTTACATTTTAAGATGGTATGAGCTCGGGGTGAGCAAAATCCAAGTTACAATTAAAAACCGAATCATAACGGAAATGGACTATAAACGATTGAAACAACGGTTACGGTTAAGTGAACATTTGGGTATTGTTATGTTTACGGTTCTGGTTAATGTGTATTCATTAATTTCATTATTATACCTTCATTCTAGTTTCAAATATTTAAATTTATGTTGCAACTAATTTATAACATAGCTTCGAAATGTCATAACCAAATTTAAATTTATGTTGCAACTAATTTATAACATAGCTTCGACCACTTGGTTTTGGTTATTGTTCAGCAATCTTCGATAACTGAAGATTTGTTATGGACACAGTTAAGCCCCCAATAATCAAACTATTATGTGGTCTTTTCATCACGTTTGTACTGTCTTTTTAAAAGCATTAAAGTAAATAAAGTTCGTTAAAACATGAGATGTATGCGTACAATGGTTTTTCCATCTTTATTTTTAATTATTAATTATCTTCGTCTACACCCGGGCCGGGGGTACCTAATGATTGGGGTTTTCACTTATGAGGGTTCTGAATCAAGCATAAAGCGTTAAGTAACTAGGGATGGTTTGAATCCCATCACGGATGGATTTGAAAAAAACGTTGTTAAAAAAATAAAACATTATTATTTTTAAATTTTATTGATCTATTAATTAAATAATATTTATGTATATTCCCCCCCCCCCCCCCCCTTTACACTCACAAACCATTTTTACCTTACGTAATTTCACGTGTCTTGATTTAACTCTACAAATATACGAAATTTAGGCTAAGACTTTGTGTAGTTGGCGTTAAACCCACTACCATGTCATCAAATCAGGCACTACACACCATTACGGAGATGAGGGGAGGAGCGCCAATGGGAGGAAGCACCACTTCAATGGCGGGCGTTAACACTTAACACGGGGTGAATGTGATAATTGGTGTGGCCGTAACTTTTTTCAACCAATCACACTCATCTATTCATATTTTAATTAATATAAAAAGAAGATTAAATAACTTGATTAAACCATTAGACTGTTTAACGGTTTAGTTAGTGAACTACCCTTCGTCTACATGACAAGACATTTTGTTAGTTATAATTCCTCAAATGCAGATGGTCTAAGGAATAAAACTTATTACAAAAAGATAATAAAAATGACGCTTAGCATGATTTTTGAACATTAAGGATTCAACCTATGGGTTCATATAAAAGGACGCTTTATGTTACTATATCATTTGTGATTTCCTAAACCCTACAAAATCATGAATATATGTAATAGAAAGACATGTTGATTTATTTTGCCGACTGGAACACGAAAGACAAATGGTTTAAATTTCTTCATAGAAAAGTTAACATTTGTGCTTAGAGGGTGTTAATTAATAGATTGTCTAGTAGAGTAAATTTTGTGGGTAGAGGTTTAGATATTCGAAGAACTTTATGTCTGTTGTGTACTGTGGTGGATGAGACTGGAGACCATGTTTTTGTTATATGCTCGGTTGCTACTCGTATTTGGAATTTTGTTGCGTCATGGCTTGGTCTACCATTGAATTCATCTACTACACCGACTGAGATAATGAAGTGGTGGGAATTGTTGAAAGTTGAAAAACATAAGAAATACCTTATTAGATTGGTTATTTATGTCACTTGATAAGGCCATATGGAGGTGTTTAAGATGAATCGCCTCAACAAGCAAACACAATTTGAGAATATTTAGCACTTTTTTTTCATTGGTATAGTAGTAGGAATCAAAAATGCAATATTTCTATGACCGAGTTTATTAATTAAGAATTCTATAGTAATGTTGTCTTTTCAAAGTCTTGCTAGGATGATTTTTTTTTATAAAATGCCGCTTTTCAAAAAAGTGAAGAAAAAAGGAGACTTGTCGATATACACATACCCAAAACCTTATGCCAAGAGCATGAACTTTTGATACCGGAACACATACATGAATACACAGTCGAATAAACTTTAGTTTTAAATTCAATTGTTCATATAAATTTATGGTACGAAGCACTTTGTTTTTTTATCCATAAATAAATACCTATTTATAATTGGAATTAAATTACCACTTGATCATCGAGAAAACTTTCATCAATAACAAACAAGTAGTGTATGCGCCTAAGCGTACACCTCTCCCCTCAATATATCTATCTTTCTCTCTCCACACACACATGTACGAACACACTTACAAAATATTACTTTAATATTTAAAACGATGCTTGAAAAGGATGTAGTATTAGAGATGTAGCGGGTGTTTGAAATTAATCTAATATAACAGCTTGGGTAACGCGTTTATAAGCTTTTGAAATGACTAGCGTTGAAAATACTTTAAACATGCATAAAAGTCCAATATATAACTTTCGAATCCTAAACCCTCTATCCAAGTCCATACATGTTTTGGCTTCACATCTAGATATTTATGAAAAAATATTTAGACTTTCCCATGGATATTCAACACATCTCCACAACTCTTTCATAACAAAATTATAAATACGAGGATGATGGATATGTTGAGAATGCTCTTATAAGTTATTATAAATCACCATTAATTGCTTACAATTCGAATTTAGCCAATTCTAATTCAAATAATAGAAACATTTTCCATGTGCATGAAAATTTAAATCTTTATGTTGTTTTGCAACTTGATGAAAATGTTTCTTCTTCGTTTTTTTCCTTACAAACCCGACCCGTTGTTACCCTAAGTATGATCAGATTTCTTTTATGGTTCTTGATAATTTTGATGTGACTTAATAATGTTGTTATGACTGATTACTTGATTATTACATATTGAAAATAATTCGCATATAAAGTTATTGATTATACAACTGGATAGAGATAACGTTTCTATTCTTTCTTTCTTTCTTTCTTTTTTTTTTAAATAAATTTTGAAACAAACATTTTGCATACACCGTTGCTTTCATATCATTAGAGCAACTTTCAAGGGGACAAAAACAAATGTTTGAATGTTACATTTAACTTTTTAGTGTAATAGTAAATGATGTAAAATAAAAAATAAATAAATGCCGACCTAACATGAAAATGATATAACTTTGCAAATTTAAATATCTATGCACCGGTACTTTGGGATCCACAATGTGGTGACAACTCGGAATCAAACAACAATGTATAACGATACAAAATAAGCCCTTCAAATATTTGATGTATAGAGTAAGATATGATTTTTAAGAGACTCATTCAATCATTCTTAGTAAAAGTTCTTTCTTTTTTTATTAGCACTTGTAGAGTTGTAGTCGTTGGTGACTATATCGATGGAAAGTCGTATTAAATTTAATTTAACAGCCATAAATATAAAAGTTAGATGTGTGGCAAAGATTAATAGAAATATGTCACTTGCTCTTTGAGAATTGAAGCAGTTGCAAATACGTACATGATAATGAGTGGGAATGTAGACGATATTTTCATCATGAAAGTTGTGTATTTCATCATTTAGAAAGGCAAATATAAAATTTGGTGCCTATTTTTTCGTTTGAACAACGAATTAAAAAATATTATTAAAAAGAAGAAAACGAAGACCAACATGATGTTAGCCCACTCAAAAACATAACAAACGTTAATACCCAGCCTGACCAACCACCCAAACCGCCCATAACCCTTACAATAGATAAAAGTTGAAACCATCCCATCTCTCCCAAGTTAAGCTTGTATGTTTTGACCTATTCCAGACCCATAGAAAACTTAAAGCCTTTATTTCTCGTATTACTTCACTTAGATTAGCCTCATTCCTTCAATAACCGACTCGTTTCTAGCTTTCTAAATACACCATATTATTGTTAAGCAAATGGCATGAAACACCAATGCACTTCAAAAAGATCACAGATTGAAAAATTGAAGAAGTTAGGCACCCTGCGCTAACTCACAATTTTTTTATCCCAAATTAATTGTGCAAATCTACATAATGAAAACAAGTGTTCCGTCCACTCCTCCTCCTCCCTACACGTTGAAAACACGACCGAGCTAACGCCAATATTACATTTTGTCATAGCAAGTAGCGCCCGGTAATTTTTTCATTTTCGCCCTTCAAGCCAAGTATTTATATATAAAAAAAACTAAGAATTTGGTGCCTCTTTTAACCATCCACGACAAAGCAATTGATATAAAATATATAAAAACAAAACTAAGAATTTGAATTATTAGAAATGAAGAGGAGCATGCAGGCAATATTCTCGGTGTTTTGATGGGGAGACAAACAAACAAAAACTGCTGTCACATCAACCAATTTTCCATTTTACCACCCTGTGCCTATACACACTGGAATCTTTTTTTTTTACAATGTCCCAACTAATTTTTTATTATTTTACTTTGAGTTGACTTCTAATCTTTTATTTTGTATGGTTGTTCTTTCCAACATTTCTTGTAAATTTAAGTTATATAAGTTATAGCAGAAGATATATCATTTCCGATGGTTTATAGGTTAATTGTGTCTAGGTGTTTGATATGTTGAAGTCAAGGGGCAAGCTTGTATTGTGGTCCGGGTGTCCTGTTTTCTTGTTGAGTGTAAATTTACTTATGTTTTGTCCGAAAATTCTTTTATGTAGTGTAAATTACTCGTTTTCATTAGAAGATATTGAGTCCGACCACCCTAGTTTATGAATTTCTTTATACGTATTGAATCCGGCCACCCAACGTTTTCGTCTAAGCTTCGCCACTAGATGAAGTTAAAGAAGACTTTAATACAAGCTGATAAGGAGGGATCTTGAAAAAGGTATTCATGGTGATCGAGTGATGTGGTTATTCCCGTGGAATAATTGAGTCTTTTTAAAAGTTAATTACTTTGGGTGACCTCCGATTGATTGTTTATTTAAGGATTTATCTTGGTTGTCACGGTGGAAAATTTCCAAAAGTTCACCCATCCTAGTATCACTCTTATCTGAAAACGCTTAATTGTGAAGTTTGCTCTTTGCATCTACTCCACAATCAAGCCCCCAAGACGCGCTGGTGATATCCAAGACGAGACATTCCTTATGAACTATGAATCTCTCATGCAACAACAAATGTGAAATTTTCCTCAGGGATTACAACACCATCCACCCCCTTATTAATGGACTCATCGTTCCCAATGAGGTTTACCCTACCATCCCTAGAGATGTGGAATTTGCCTATGGTGGTTTCATGGACACCCCCAAGGACTCGTCATCCTTGGTGAGATTTGCCCTCCATCTCGAACGACTCAAGAGTGGCTATGATACTATTTATAACATTTGAATTCTCGTGCAATTTTTTTTTGACTATTTCTCAATTTGTGCATGTCATTCTTGCGCAATGGTCAAGCTAATCTTTCCTGTAACATTCCAGTTTCATCGGATGTCAACGAAGGGGTATCCGAGCCAATGTGCCATCGAAGACGCTAGGCTCTCTAAAGGGGTGGAGATGTAAGTCCCCTGTCGGTTGCAGAGGAGAACACAAATTTCGCATAAAGGGGTGGAAACCTTCAGTACCAATATACATTTTGCCCGTGTGAACAATTCGTCGAGTGAAAAGAAAACCATGAGTTTTTAGATGGTTAATCCATCGAGGGCAAAGCGGACAATATTTTGGCATGGTTTACTTGGCCCGTTACAATCAAAGTGTCGTTTCTTTATTATGAACCTTCCCTTATTCGATATAGTGTTGACTTTAACGGCTGAATAAGTTCCATGTAACATTAACTATTTTTCAAACCTGAAAACCCGATTCGTTTAAATTTTTGAATTTTTATTTAAGTTCGTTCGCGTTAAATTTTATCAAATTATGTTGACTTATATTTTTGGGATATTTGACTAGCTCGATTTCATGCATTTTATGCCAAAATCGCAACTAAACAAAGTCCAGGGGCTAATTTTGTCAAAAAAAAAAACAAACTTTGGGATTTTTCTACCCGCCGCGCCATGCGACGGGGTTTTCTCTAAGCCGGCCGCGATACGAATTGGTGTCTGGACATATCTAAACTTCATGCATGATGCATCAACCATGAATTTAAATAGCTAGTCAAATAGAACGAACATTAGTAGAGTATTGTTTCCATACATGTCGAATGTTGTCAACGAACGCCTGGTTTGTTTCGATACGCTAACAAAGGTGATATACGAGATGTTATTCACGTGCGTGGCGAGTATTAGCCGACATTGATGCAACAAGGTAGAATTAAAGTGGACATACGACCGTAGAATTCTAATATACTTCAACAAATCACTAATTTCATAATTTCTCTTATGAAAATTTCCATGAACATCTAGTGAAACGTGTGTCTGTATGCCCAATTGTTATTAACTCGTCCCATCGAGTGGGGTGAATTCAATAACAGGTGTACTCGGATATGTACAATAAAGTCTTGAAAGCTCCAACTAAGTTGTTAACAGTCTTTTATCTAAGTGGGAAAACAAGAAAAAATGGCATTAAGATTTGTAGCAATTTAATTATATAGAAATTAGTGTTTTACCCGGAGCGTTGCGCCGGGTTAGGTCGGTAAAATTCAGGCGGTGGTAGAATCCAAATATTGTTGGTTCCGAGCGTTGAGGCGGCAAGTTAATGTGAATTCGGTCTATAAACACATGTGTTGGTAAAACCAAGCGTTGTGAGGGCGAGTCAACACGTACTTGGTCAGTATCCCTTATGTTCATAACGATACCATAATCAAACCCAAAACATAAATTCGTCAAATTAACCTATAAAAAATAAAATATTTAAGACGGCGTTTATTCGGTCGGTAAAACCCGGGCGTTGGTAAAACCCGAGCGTTACGACATCGATTCGAGGCGAAGGCAATCACTATCAGTTACTGCTCGTTATGGTATAAATAATGTTGGTAAAAAGCAAAAAAAAAAAACTTGTAAAATTAACATATAAAAAGATAAAAATATAAAAAAAAAGTAAAATATTTAAAACGACATTTATCGGTAGGTAAAATATGAGCGTTTGTAAAACCTTAGCGTTGGTAAAACTCGGGTGTTGTGGGAGTGAGTCGATAAAACCCGAGCGTTGGTAAAACCCGATTGTTGTCGGTCATGGGCGTTGACAGGTAACTCGATGTGAATTCTTTCAGTTTCAATTACGTTCATTACAATACTAGAGGTAAGACAAAAAAATATTTGTAAAACTCGGATATTGATAAAACCAGAGCGTTACCGGTCCCGGGCATTGCAGTGGTGAATAATTAAACCCAAACATTTGTAAAACCCGAGCGTTGTCGGCCCTGGCATTGCGACAGTAAACCAGCACAAATACAATTGATTTTACCATTCGTTTCAGTACCATAAATTAAAAAAAAACCATAAAATTATGCATGGTCCAATGATGTTGCGCCATTTGGCCCAATAAGAGCTCAAGCAGCACCAAAGTTCTTGTTTATTCTATAGTAACAATTTAAGCCACATATGTTATTATATATAGGGGAAAGATCTTTTGAGAACTTGATGAGTTGAAAGAACTTTAAGAACTCAATATGAACTATACAATCAATTAAATGGGTATTGAATATGTGGCTGAAAATAAATTTGATAAAAAAATTAATTAGGAGAGATTAAAGATTTTTGATAATTACACAAGTTTAAATGTTAGTTACACATGTGTAATAAGTCGATTCGGTGAGTAAAAAAATACTATAATTTTTTTACGTTACTTAGACTTACGTATTACATGTGTGCAAAAAAAATTCAAAAAAAAATTTATAACGTTGATTTCTTTCGAGTTCTTAAAACTCAAAGTGGTTTTCAAATTAAATCAATATATATATACATATTTATTCTTTTTAATTGCAACATTTCATATATAGACACACAAACACGGGGAAGGATCAAGAAAAAACTCATTTTTTAAATAGAAAACTTAAAAACTTTTAAAAATTATGTTTAACTAAAAATAAAAAATAGTATCATTTTTTTCCGTTCATATTTCTTATATTTTGTTACTTTTCACCGAAAACCAAAATAAAAAAAAAATAGATAAAAAATAGTCGATGTGTTGCATATGTGCATTAGCGTTGTATTACATATACGCACTAGTGTGTATTCGATGTACGCAATATTCTTATATCACATATATGCAATAGTGTGCATCATATATGCACAATAATGTTGTATTTTATGCAAAATAACAGTCTTGTATATATGTAATACACATTATTGCACATATGCACTACACCGCCGCGTTTTTTTAAACAGTATCAACATATAAGAATAATGAAAGAAAAAAATACAAAATAAATTTTTATAGAAAGTTAAAAATATTTTTTTAAGAATTTTAAGTTTTCTCTTATAAGAGGAGTTTTTTTGTGTAACATCCCAAGTTTCATGTGTATTTAAATGACTCGGGTTTAATTGAATTATAAAAGATAAATGTAATTATTTAAAGTATGAGGGGGCTAAATGTCATTAGATAAGAAGTTAAACATGAAACCATGCCCCATTCCTATAAGTGTAGTCACCATCTCATTTCATAACCATTGACATCCAACCTCAATCAAACCCAAATTACCATTGTTAAGTGAGCAACCAGTAAAGTTTCGACGATTCTCGGAGATCTAGTTGTCGAATCGGTCTCAAATTTTAACAGAGTGTTCATATAATGTAAATGAAGATTTACAAGAGTCGGATCTTCGATCAATGGTCGGGAAGTCCAGTTTTTATCAAGGAAACTGTAACAATGAAAAAGTGAGTTATCCGGCAATTGTCAGGGTTTTTCGGCGATTGTAGCAACGGTTTCCGACGGAGAGCTGATGAGTTCATGATCGTGGCGAGAAGATTTCATGGCCACTTGAATCACTCAATTCCGAGTTAGTTTGATATGGTTTTGGGCTATTCGAGTGGTTTCGACCATAAACCCAGATGTACATTTTATTAAAAGGGCTTACTTTTCGAGTAAGAAATTACAAGAAACTTGGTAGGATGATAGATTGGGTCACGATTATTGATAAAATAATGAAATTGTTAGTAAATGGGCTAGTTGGCTAGGTTCGGGTTAAAACAGTTCAGTTAGAATCGTGAAAATATGAGTAAATGGAGTCGGTATGACACGAAACTTCATAGGACTGTAGATTAGATTATTAGGAAATAAAAGTAGCAAGCTTGGTTGAAAGAAAAATTGAATCGGGAAAACAAACCTAGTCGAATCGCATTGGGAATCGATTCGATCCAATGGAAACTCGATTCGATTGGAAGAAAACTCGATTCGATTCGTTTTGGATACTTGACTCAATTCATTTGTAATATTCGACTCGATTCGTTTGAAATATTCGACTCGATTCATTTGGCCTATTCGATTCAATTCGATTCGATTGGCCTTGGGTCATATTTGCTTAATTACCTGAGCAGTAAGACTTAAATTAAAAGTAGTTAGTTAAACCTATATTTGTTAATCAGTTAGCCATGCCCACCCGAAGAGAGCTATTACCATCAATTTCAAAATAAGCAGGACCCAAGTGAGTTCTAGCCCCTTTCTCAATTTATGTTTTCGGGGTTGTGTGCATACTCATTGTGGTAGTTTGATATTATATATTGCTTGACTAGTAATATATTTGGAATGTAGAATGTTGAATGTGTACATTTATTAAATTACTTATGTTTATACATCATATATACTTATTTTATATGCGGTACGTGTAAGTAGGTGTATGTACGGTATGCAGACTCTACGTCTGGCATAGTAAGTTAGGATGGCAAATCCCTATAACTTCTTTTGGACATAGACGTGGCATGTGATAACGTAGTTAAAGAATGTGGACCTTATACGTGATATAGATGATAGAAGTCAAAGTAGATAAGGACTATGGACCTTATACGTGTTGTAGATATAGATGGCAGCATAGAAAAGGACCGCGGACATTATACGTGTTGTAAACGTAATGTGGTAGCATAGGGGAGGACTATGGCCCTCGTACGTGCAGTTAATGTATGATGGTATAGGGAAGGACCGTGAACCCTGTACGTACCATGAATGTGAACATAGGTTAGGACTAAGGACCTTGTATGTGTTCATGATATACTTCTATTTATACATCTCGTATCCCTTGTAAATTTATGTTTATTTAATGTTTTGAGTTCGGTTTAGTTCGTGTTTTGTTCTTTTATATTAATTCAGGTTTTGAGTCAAGTATTTTATATTTATCATTTTTAAATCGTTTGGTGTCTTGCATGTTAAGCTTTAATTCTTTCTATCATTTCATGTGAAGTTTAAGTTCGTTTTTGCCCATAATTGGTTACATGATTAGTTCACTTAGAGTTTTGATTTGTTTTCATGTAGATGGTGGCTTGAGAGTTAAGGAAAAGAAGGCCTAGAAGGTTCCTATCGTTTCTCGGAGTTCAAGGAAGAGATCTAACATGATTAAGCAATAAATAACAAGAAAAAAACGAACTCCCCTCTGGCACACGCCGCGCCACGCGACCGGGGAGGTCAAGCCCGTCGCGCGGCGCCTACTGCTCCTGATCAGCCAACTTTTACAAGTCCAAGGCCCAGCTCGTTTATATAAACATCTCTTTGCAAACCTAGACGAATTCATTCATTATTCCAGCCGATTTTCCAAGGGAGAGAGCCAAGATTGAAGGTGTTTTTGAGGCTAGGAAGAGAGAAGATCATCAAGCTTTCATACGGGTTTTCAAGGGTCGATTAAGACGGGTTCTCTCGTTCTTTTTCATTGTTCTTGTTCATCATCTTTCATGATGTTACTCTTTGTTCTTGGTTCTAGTTAATTGTCTTTGATTATGACTATGCTATGCTAGACTTCATGTCTACCTAGGTTTGATGAACATGTTTTGATGCTTGATTCTTGCTTTGGACTATTGTTTTGATTATGGTTTTGTTGAATTAAAAGTAAAAGACTTGATTTTGTTTTCATGATGCATATGAATATTTGTTTTCTTGATTGATTGTTAACTATTGATTCACATAGATCTTTTATCTCTTGATTTTGTTCTTTAGATTTAGGGTTTATGTTTAATCATTACTTGGTGTTTTGATTATTGTGATTGAATAGGCATATTAGATCATAGAAGCTTGTTAATCGTTGATTAGAATTTTAAATGTTTTGCTAAATTCCAATAGCTGTAAGGTGAGGAGTTGTTCATGTGTCTTGGTCAATCGCATTCTAGGTTAGATAAGTGATAGTATTCTTGCTTGGTTATTGTGTTGATCCTTGTTCATGATGTCGTGTTTAGCTTATCAAGTTATCTATAGTTTAGTGTTTCGTGAGATTGCTTGCTTTAGATACTATTAATTAACCATATTTGATAACTGTGAGGAAATCAATATAACTGATTGCTTAATAATCTAATAATTATTCTTTGGGATGTCATTTGACTCGGTCAAGGGTCCTTTAGGGTTTGTTAGATGAATATGTTTAGAAATCAGTTTCCATATCATGATATTTGTCCATTGCTTGATGATTGTTGATGCATGGGATTCTTACCTAGGTAGATTCCTACTCTTATTGGGTTCGATCTTGTGATTTATTGCTCATTTTTAGTTTACTTGTTTATTTATTTTATTAGTTTAAAAACCCCCTTAAAACATTAATAATAAATAGTCGTGTCGTAAGTCAAGTCTAATTAGTTAATTTATGTAATTTATAGAGTCCTGTGGGTTCGATATTCCGGACTTACTTAGCTTTCGTACAACTGATCGGTTCACTTGCCGGTGTTTTGTATAGTTGAGTCTTAGGTCTAGTTTTTATTACTTGTTTAATTTAGTTAATATTTAATTGACTGTTTTTAGCACATCAAGTTTTTGGCGCCGTTGCCGGGGACTTTTGGCGATTGCGTTATTAGCTTCTATTAGACTTGCTTGTTGTATACGTGCTATTGTGTTTTTGCTTTTGAGTTTTTAGGGTTTTAGTTAATTAGATTTTTACGTGTTTATTTTTTGCTTTGGTCGTAGGTGTCTAATTGTTCGTGTCTTTTGCTTGTTTAAATTCTTGTAATTATGTGTGAAATTTGTGATAGACCTCACTTTACCATTAAATAAACTATAGTAACCTTAATTGTGATACGTGTGGTGATCCTCATTTACTCTATGATTGTCCATACAAGGGTTATAGCTTTATTCGTTATAGATGCGGTGGTTGTTATATGACTCGTGCATATCCATATAATCGTACTAACCCCTATGTGCAACAACAATCTTATCTTTCACAGGGGCCCCGTCATATTTTTATAACGAACCAGATCGAGGATATCAATACAAACAAGGGAAAGATTATGGTCAACATTCCGAGAGCAACCCCAACAGGGGCGCTGAGGCGTATTTGAATAAGATCGAGGAGTTGTTGACCCGACCATTAGAGAAGGATTCCCAATACCAACGAAAATTAGCTGAACATGATGCTATAATAAGAAATCAACTATCTATTTTTGCAGGTCTCCAGGATGCAGTTAAAGAAATCTCCGGAATCTTAACAAAGGTGGAAGAACGGTCAAAGCAGATCTCCCAATGCGTTCACGATTCAGATAGCGAATTTATTCGAGAAAACGAAAAGGAGAGCAGGAAAATAGAGCAGCGACTGACACCTGGTTATAAGTATGATGCGGAAGGCAACTATTTGGGATACATGAATCGGTTGGGCGAGTTGTTCCCGATGTTTCCAGAAGAAGGGAAAGAGCCAATCATGGAATATGTAGATGAAGAAGAGGAGCTCATCCCGGATACGGAGACACGAGCGACTGATAAAGTCCCATCTCAGGCCACACAGGTATGTGTTGCTAATTTTACTGAGTTTTGCAGTGACTCTGATGATGATTGTGACGAGGAGTGGGCTGCATATCTGAGATCAATTATGGTGAAACCTGTTTTGAGGAAGAGATAGAATTGGGAGAGTCACTCGAGCTAATGTTTGGTGTTGAGGATATGGTTAAGGTTGATAATGAGTTTAACGAGGAAGATGAATTCCTGAATCTGGAGTTGGATGGATTGTCGAATTATGACGGGGGAGACACATTGGACGTTAATGAGGATGTTGCGTTTTTCGAGGCCCTACTTGTAGAGGACAGTGTAGATGAGGATGTGGTGTTAGAGGAAGAACACCATTGCCGGCCCGTGGATTGTGTTTTGAATGCTGATCAGGAATCAAAACCACGGGATGAGGTCGAGGATGATAGCTTACCTGAAAACCGAACTTGCGTACATTTTAGGAGATGGTCTACGGGAATGAAAAAGCCTTTGCATGTCAAACACGATCAGTCTTCTCAATACTTACAACGCATTCGGCTCTTGCCAGGTAAGTTTAAATATAGGTGGTCTGGCCGTTACTGATTTTTAATTCTAATTTAATATTTTGCGGTTCCATAATTGATATATTACTGTTTGATAAATTCCGGGTGGAACTAAACGGATTAGATAGGGTCCAGATTAAGGAGAAACCTCCTGATTAAGTTCAAGTGTGTTGAGGTTTCACGGAGTTTGTATATTTAATCGAGTCAGTAACGTAGTTTTTGTAGTTCGTCTTTGTTTTTGTGTTTTTAAGTTTTGCTAGTTTGAAAAAAGATTGAGCTAGAGACGATCCTCAAGGAAGAGTATAATGAAAAAGACAAGTGTGGGGATCGAGTAGCAGCTGAGCCGTATACTTTATATTTATTTTTTTGTTCTTGATTATTCAAGTTTTATATATTTGTGGGTTGGTGAAGTACTTTAAATTGCATAATATCTATCAGCTTGACAAGATATATTTTTAGAAATTGTTGAATTTTTGCCGCTTACGCTCGTGTGTGAAAGAAGGAGTTACCGTTTGCTGAGCACGTTCGGATTTGGAGGGCAGCTATGGAAGAAGACTTTGGCATCATGTTTCATGCGCATATTACCAGCTAAGTCTTTTCCATTATCTAGCTTATTAACCTTTTATTTTGTTTTAATTATTAGGTTTTTAGTTTTTTGTAGTCCGACTTTATTTTTAATTTTATTTTTGTTTAAGTCATCCTTATCCTTGCATTGAGGAAAATGCAAAATTTAAGTGTGGGGATAAGATATTTGAGTCATAGTTTAATTCTAATTAAAAAAATACAAAATTGAAAAAAAAATTGAAAAATGTTTAAAAATGTCCCTTGAATCTAGTTTTTTTGCATTAAAGTAGGAGATGATGATACTTATCGAAAATCGGTTTTTCAAACTACTAATAATATGAGATAAATAAAAGAAAGCGCACTTAACTTGGGATGTGTCGGTAGGCTCAGCCTTGAAAATGAAAGGGCAATTTGATAAAATGGGTAAAACGGAAATCTTTTGTGGGTAAAGCGTTTTGTCCGTGGAAGATAAGTAATGAAAGTCCGGGCCATACTCAAGCCTCAATTCTTGGTATGAAAAGTGAAAATGTTATAAATATTATGAATTTAAAATTTGAATATGTTATTATATGATGCTTGGGTAGGTTTAACGTTAGAGTATGCCGTGTAGCATGTGATATAAATCTTAAACTGCTAGTTTTAGTGTTTTACACATCATTGGTGTATGGTTTTATAACCTTAAATCTTGTACTGATGGGATGCCTCGGGTCCGAAGACTATGGGTCTGTATGCAGTCTATTCATCTGGGTATTCACAATTCTAAATGGGGTTGTGAATATTTAAAATAAAGCTAAAAAAGAGCAAACCAGCAGATATCTGCCACATAAGTCTTTAAACATGATCACAAAAGTACAAAAGTACAAATGCATTACAAACTTGATCATCCACGCTGTTAGCCATGTGGGGTCCCCTTGCTCGCGTCTCATTACCATTAAGAAACGGACCACAAGGGACACGCTACATGTAAGCCCTACAGATGAAATTTTGCATACTCACCTATGGTGATGGTTCGGTGTATTGCTTGATAACGGGGGTATGCCATGTTGTGGGGAACACTAGCTATTAATTAACTGTACCTTAATCGTATCTAATGCTGCTTGGTAGACTTTGATGCTTAAGCTTAGGTGGATAAACAATAACCTTGATCGTCTTAACTATTCAATAAAAAATATATCAACAAAAGTTTTAAATCTGCTAATTTTGAGGTTTAAGTCAAGTTGGGTGGTCTGGTCCGGTAAAAGCTGAAATAAGCGGGTCTTAATTGTGACCACTGAGTACTATTATTGTCGGATCTTATTTGTCCTGGTAAAGATTAAGGCATGGGTTTAAGTGGACAACAATATCCGTGATCGCGGTTTTTGCGTTTTTCTAAGCTTTAAAAATTAACCTATATGTTTGTAAGACTGTAATTTTCCGATTCTGATCCAACGACATCAGACTTTTTCAGGAACGAAAAAAGAGTAAGTGTGGGGATATTTGATATACATCTATTTATACATCTCGAATCCCTTGTAAAGTTATGTTTATTTAATGTTTTGAGTTCGGTTTAGTTCGTGTTTTGTTTTTTTATATTAATTTAGGTTTTGAGTCAAGTATTTTATATTTATCATGTTTTAAATCGTTTGGTGTCTTGCATGTTAAGCTTTAATTCTTTCTATCATTTCATGTGAAGTTTAAGTTCGTTTTTGCCCATCATTGGTTACATGATTAGTTCACTTAGAGTTTTGATTTGTTTTCATACAGATGGTGGCTTGAGAGTTAAGGAAAAGAAGGCCTAGAAGGTTCCTATCGTTGCTTGGAGTTCAAGGAAGAGATCTAACATGATTAAGCAATAAATAATAAGAAAAAACTGAACTCTCCTCTGGCACACGACGCGCTGTGCGACCGGGGAGGTCAAGCCCGTCGCGCGGCGCCTACTGCTTCTGATCAGCCAAATTTTACAAGTCCAAGGCCCAGCTCGTTTATATAAACATCTCTTTGCAAACCTAGACGAATTCATTCATTATTCCAGCCGATTTTCCAAGGGAGAGAGCCAAGATTGAAGGTGTTTTTGAGGCTAGGAAGAGAGAAGATCATCAAGCTTTCATACGGGTTTTCAATGGTCGATTAAGACGGGTTCTTTCGTTCTTTTTCATTGTTCTTGTTCATCATCTTTCATGATGTTACTCTTTGTTCTTGGTTCTAGTTAATTGTCTTTGATTATGACTATGCTAGGCTGGAATTCATGTCTACCTAGGTTTGATGAACATGTTTTGATGCTTGATTCTTGCTTTGGACTATTGTTTTGATTGTGGTTTTGTCGATTTAATAGTAAAACAGTTGATTTTTTTTCATGATGCATATGAATATTTGTTATCTTGATTTATTGTTAACTATTGCTTCACATAGATCTTTTATTTCTTGATTTTGTTCTTTAGATTTAGGGTTTATGTTTAATCATTACTTGGTGTTTTGATTATTGTGATTGAATATGCCTATTAGATCATAGAAGCTTGTTAATCTTTGATTAGGATTTTAAATGTTTTGCAAAATTCCAATAGCTGTAAGGTGAGGAGTTGTTTATGTGTCTTGGTCAATCGCATTCTAGGTTAGATAAGTGATAGTATTCTTGCTTGGTTATTGTGTTGATCCTTGTTCATGGTGTCGTGTTTAGCTTATCAAGTTATCTATGGTTTAGTGTTTCGTGAGATTGCCTGCTTTAGATACTATTAATTAACCCTATTGGATAACTGTGAGGAAATCAATATAACTGATTGCTCAATAATCTAATAATTATTCTTTGGGATGTCATTTGATTAGGTCAAGGGTCCTTTAGGGTTTGTTAGATGAATATGTTTAGAAATCAGTTTCCATATCATATATTTGTCCATTGCTTGATGATTGTTGATGCATGGGATTCTTACCTAGGTAGATTCCTACTCTTATTGGGTTCGATCTTGTGATTTATTGCTCGTTTATGCTTTACTTGTTTATTTATTTTCTTAGTTTAATATTAGTTTAAAAACCACCTTAAAACATTAATAATAAATAGTCGTGTCGTAAGTCGAGTCTAATTAGTTAATTACGTAATTTATAGTCTTGTGGGTTCGATATTACGGACTTACTTAGCTTTAGTACAATTGATCGGTTCACTTGCCGGTGTTTTGTATAGTTGAGTCTTAGGTCTAGTTTTTATTACTTGTTTAATTTAGTTAATATTTAATTGACTGTTTTTATCACATTAATTCACGACCTTGAGTATTGGTATAGACGGCGGACTATGAACGTACTCTTGGTCGGTTGAAGTAAGTGTTGATAGTGAATGTGTTAATATTTGTATGGTTTGAATATTAATAATGTTTGGATAAATATACGAATGGGGAACATGTTAAGAATGGTATGCGTATCTTCGGATACATATGAGTATGAATGTGTAATGTAACATTCGTTACTTTACCAACCCGAAAATCCGACCCGTTTTAAATTTTCGGTTTTTATTTATAAATATATGTATAAAACGTATTATAATATCCAACTCCATAATAAAATATACATTCAACATTTCTAATCCCCGATGTGATACCCGACATTTTCAGTTAAATCCTATTGACTGTGTCAGTAAACCCAGTTAGTTCTGTTAACTAAGTTAATGAAATCCCATGCATATAGTGTCATGTATGCATACGTTGAGTTAGTGGTGTCGTTGGTGACCTAAGTGAGAGTAACTAGTTATTGATAACTAGAATAATAAACTTGTCACACATGTTATAATATATGATAGGTTATAATAAATTTGTCACACATGATATGTTACATGTATTATATGTGTTGGGTGAAATTGTGTTACATGCTACATGATTAGTTGTTGTGTACTTATATGTTGTAGGAGAAGTGAATAATTAAAATAACATAACCTATGATATATTACATGACAAGTAACAAAAAGACTAGTACACAACATATGGTTACTAGAAAATGTTTATAATAAAATGTAACATGCCACATGTAATAAAAACTAAAGTTTAATAAAATTAATTATGTCTTAATGATTGATTTAATGATGAATAAATGACAATTAAGGTTATAAATTTTCTTTTTCTTCCTTTTGGCCGTCCATATCACATCACACACACATACATTTTATTTTTTAAAACACTCTCAAAATATCATAATCAAGTTGGGTGATTCTTGGAACAAATAGTGATATAGCATTGATCAAGCAAGTAAGTAAGCATGGTTAATATATATTTTTTTTATGTTTATTTTATTTGGGATTGTGAGATTGAGTATCCAAACACATGTAATCATAAGAAATAAAAAGATGATCAAGTTGATGGTTTTAAAAGAAATTGTGTGTCTTGTCATAAAAGAAAATATGGAAACCTTTTGTATATAAATATTATTTTATAAATCAGTAAAATAATGAAATACATGAGATTTGGTTATAGAAAATGGTTCCTTGATGATTAAAGATCATAAGGATATAAGAATCATGATTTTTGTGACTTTTGGTTAGAATCTTCTTGTTGACAGATTCTGTGTTTTAGATTGTAGATTTTATAACTTGATGATACGTTGGTGTTTCTGATTGATTTATGATACTATGATTAAGTACTTTGAATCTAGTTTTCAAAAAGTCAAGAATCATAATTTTTGAACTTTGTTTGACTAGTTTTTATTAATTTACAAAATCGGGTTGCAATCCTGATTGGAAGAGAAATTTTCTGAGCTGTGTTGTAAATTGTATAACTTGAGATTGAAAATAGATATGGGTATTATTCCATTTCTGGAATGTTATAAATTGAATTAGGTATCCAATCCAATTGATCTTGCATCAATTGGACATATATGGAACTTTTAGCAAATATTTACATTCAGTTGTGCTGATAAGGTAGCTGAAAATAGGTTGCTGTAGTGTATGAATTTACATGATGTTTGTGAGTGTTGAAATATTACAACAAATTTTATGTTGTTACTAATACTTGAAAGTATCTGTGGGAATTATTTGGTAAATTATTTGCATGTTTTGACTGGTTAGAAAAATAGGTTTTGGTGACTTAAAACATGCCCAAATTTATCCAGCATGCTGTTTGGTAAAAATAGTTGTAGTTTGTACAAAGATTGTTGTGTTATATTGGAATTTGAATTTATTGGTCAACTTGAAATTATTTGACTAAATTCCTGGTCTTACTTATTAAAAATTAAATTGGTAAAAGTGTGACTTAGTCATAGGGTTGCATGAAAAATGATTAACTGCAAATTACATGATCGACTGTTAGGTTGCGACTATGAATATCTTATGATTATTTTAAGTCTAGATAATTGGTCAAAAGCCACCAACGGGTCGTCGGTCAACATTTAGGGTCAAAGGTCAATATTTTTAGTCAGGGTCAACAACATGGATCTTTTGGTCAAAAGTCAACGAAAGTCAAACTTTGGTCAAACTTTTAATAATCCATGGGATTGTTTGGATACAAAGGATTCTAGGAATCGCCTATAAAATACTTATAGTGCTTGTATGAATATCTACATTTTATAAGTCGTCAGTTAGTATTAATTTTTATACTTTTAATTCTAGTTCGTGACGTTCAATTGATTCGATTTCATTTACGTACTTTCGGTTTTATTTCAAGTTTGTCTTCATCATCAAGGTGAGTTTCTCATACCCCCTTTTTAACGCTTTTACACATTTTGGGGGTAGCATATATATCCTATCAACATAACAATTTTGTTTATTTATTATTTACAAACTACAATTCATTACATGGACTTGTGTGTTTATTTATTATAGAATCTAGCACAAGTGTGATGATAAAGGGAAGTATGTGGAGGCGTCGTTAGCCGGGATGCGGGATTCATCAGTAGCTTGGCTGTGGAAAGGGCATCTCGTGTTGTGGAGTTGATGAATTGTCTCCCAAGCCTAGTAGAGCCTCAATGCGAGCTACTTTTGCTTCACTCATGCATGGGAGTCGGAAAGTTGTTCGGTCTCAGAACGTGCCAACATATGTATGTAGGGGAAGTTGTTTTTGTATTTGACAAAGGCCTTCGGGGGTGATTGAGGATATCGTGGTTTATGGTGGTGCCTCATTTGGTTTTTTCAATGGAGGGTAGCATCACTTCTGACCTATTTTGGAAATTTGGGTTTATATTTAGCTTCAGACGTATCTACTTTTGCGTTTGTGGCATCGAGGGCATAATTTTGGAAATTGTAGGACCGCATTCTTCGTGGTTGTGGTAATGATGGGTGTGACTCTGATTACGGGAGTGCGATAAATCGCTTGCACATGTCACTTCCCGATTGATCTTAGCGGTTTCTCTGATAAAGACACACACCCAGCAAAGCCCAACTTGCTTTGGCTAGTGCCCTTTATAATGGAATCGTCTTGAATTTGGAAGTGAAGTTTGATTTGTTTACTCCGTCATAAAGCGGTGTTTGAGTGTCTTCGGGCTCCTCGGGCTCAGGATTTTCTAATGGTTATCCCTATTGAAGGAATGGGCATGCGGTTCACTGCAAGGAGTTACCTGGATTAAAGTACATACATGATTTGGTGAGGGATGTTTTATGTGATGTTAATAAACGGCCAGGAAGGTCTACTTTGCGACCAACCGATATACTTGTTTTTGGGTGGGTAGGAGGGAAACGCGCTTGTGTGGACCTCACGTGTAACAACTCCTATTTTAAGTTAGTATTATTAATTATAACCCGAACCGCTTTTATGGTCAAGAAATTTAAACGATAAAATATTGCGTCTTTCAAGTGTTCATTAATTTATTAATATTGTTTATTATATATATATATATATATATATATATATATTAATTTACTTTGGATTATATCCAAAGTTCACCCTAAATTATACTTTATACTTTAACCCAATATGTATCCATCTCCATAGTCTAGGGACTCTTTTTGGTATTTATGTTTCTATTATTATAGTATTAACCCTTTAACCCATAAACCCTTACCCGTATCCAAACCCAAACCAGCAACCCGTTTACGTTTCTTGAAGCCTAATCTTCGTTTATTATAGTAATTGATCTTTGATTATGATTCCTTATACCATAAACGGCTTAACTGACGTAATTGATTAGGAAAAAGCGATCTTTGTGATTCGAGTTTATTAATATAACCAAACCGTTTTCACCCATTAACCATTAAGCAAGAAAACGAATGTTATAATTCAATTAAACGAGCAGTAGCAACCCTCTCAAACTCGTCATCTAAACCCCCATGCTTAATTTGATTTAATCAGCCTCGCTATATCCGTTTTTCTTCGCATTGGGGACGTCGGGTTGCAGTGCGATTTAAACCATCAGTTCATTTGTGTTAAGGTAATTATTCTTATGGTTTTGTTCGGATTATCTTGTTCTGCAATAGCCCTAACCTCAACGAATCTATTATTAACCAAATTAATCAATTGATCGAATTAGGGTTTCTAGGTTAACTGGTTTCGTTTTCTGTCCTATTATATATTTCCGTTTCCGAAGTGATACCAACTGATATTAGTTGGCTGGTGGCTGTGATTTGAGTTTCTAAGCTGGAGGGCTCGGGTTCGAATCCCTCCATCATCGATTTTTGGTTTTGATTTTCTTTTTGGTTTTATTTAGTTTATAATATATATATATATATAGGGTTTGGATCAAATACAAATGAAATTAACGTGCTAAACGTGAGAATCAAGTAGAGTAATTATATATACAAGTAGAGTAATTATGTAATTAATTACTTTATGATGTAATTACATAAGTACTCTACTTGTATATATAATTACTCTATTTGATTCTCACGTTTAGCACGTTAATTTCATTTGTACGTTAACCTTTCCCTATATATATATATCGATCTATTTAATCACTTAAATCATATTAACAATATAGTATATATGTGATTAGATATTAAAGTTTTTATAATAAAAGTATTAATATTTAAAAATGATTTTTACAAGGTTTTAAATTAAAATACATAATATAATCCTATTAAGTAACATTTTGAAATATAAGATTTAGTATTTTATAAAAGACTTTATATTATATAAATATTATTTATTATCAATTACTTATTATCTTCAATACTAATATAAAATAAATCTTTTTTTAATAATAGAAATACATATATATACATTAAACATATTTTTAGATTGAGAAAACAAATCTCTTTATGTAATCTATAAAATATTTATAAGTATTTATTCAAGTATTTTTAGGTGTTTATTATAATTCAATCATATTTATTACGATAAATCTTTGATAATAAAGTTTATAATAAATCTAAATAATAAAAAGCTTTTGTAAAAATTACACTCGATCATTAAACCCGAACTTCTCTCTAGTTTTAGATTCTTTATTCAATTCGTATTTATTCAACAACTATTGTTACTTAGGATTTCTCGTCGATAACTTCCGAAGAGCGTGACTCTTGTTTACGACCGTTCTACCGCATTCTTTTATCTCTTGCTTATTGCTAAGGTGAGTACCACATTCCCCTATTTTACCGCTTTCAACGTTTTGGGGACATATGCGTAAATATATTTCTCATTATATACTTATACTTAAAACTGCAACTTTGTCTTATGTGTTAACAACTTATACCTTACTTGTTTATGTGCTTATTTGCTTTGTATGCTTTCGCATTCGGAGATGTCCAACATAATCTCAGTCTAGTATGATCATACGCCAGTCGTTAGCCTTTGTGCTTCTCGACATCTCAGTTATACTTGCTCATTTGGTTATTTTGTTATTCTCATATGACTTGTTGCAGCTAAATATTTTTGTTATATATACTATATGTACAACTAAACTGGTGTGTTGCTCACTCAACATGTGTTGTTGACAAAATTCTATTTTATACGCATATGCAGGTTATCGCTTGAATTAGTTGCAAGACTTTGTGAAGATTTAGTGAAGAATTATGTTAGAAAAGATAAAATCAAGAATTAAATTTGTGTTTATTGTTTGTTTAATGAGTTGTATTTTGTATTTGATTTATTTGGAAATTGAATAAAATTAATAGATATTGTCATATAAATATTGCATGATAGTACCTTGAGAGCTGTGACAATCAGTTCGCGCCCCGGCATTCCCGCCATAGGTTGGGGTGTGACATCACGAGTGTGTCCCCTCTTGTTGGCTTAGGTACACTGGGTTCGTGGCAGGTTAGGCTGCGGTGAGGGCGACATCGAGTAAGGTGGCTAAAACGAGGAAGCTTGTTTAGAGAATCAACATGTGTTTATCTCTTTTGCCTTTAACATCTTTGGTTTCTTAGCCCTGGAGGCCCTGGACTTTCTGAACAGGGTTCAACGGGTTGTGCATAGTAATTCTTCGGCTCCTAAGAACTAAAACTTTATTTTTAGTATGATTGAGTTTGATATTCAATAGGGGGTTATGGTGGAACTTGTTGTCCGTTTACCTATTACTTCATTATAATCGTTTAAATGTTTTTATTTGAATATTAATATATATATTAAAAAGAAGATTCAGTCATCCTCACAAAATTACTATTCAATATTTTAATATTTTATCTATATCTATATCTAAATCTATATCTATATTACATATAAAACATATTAGATGGACAAAATGGTAATTTGCACCCCCTAAGACGCCTGTAAGAGAGACGCCACTAGATTTAATGTTTTGTATCGGCGCCAATTTTGCACTTCAACTTCTGGTCACATTAAAGTCTCTCCGACGACCTTAACTGCAATCATTATTGAAAATGAAACTGCCGCTCGCTTACCTATCCACTCTTCAATACACTTTATCAAACATTTATCAACAATCTCTTAATAACTTAATTGTAGATGATTGAAGCCAAAGCTTTACGTTTCCTGTTCAAAGATCGATTTCAACATAATGGTCTAAAAAATTGAAGCTTTATTCTCACATATTCTCGAATTTTAAGGTTTTCAGGTACCTAATTTTCTACGTTTGGTTGTAAATTCAAGCGTTAGGGTTCTTATGGTTTCGATTCATTAACCTGCAATTTTGGAGTTCTAGGATGCGGTTCTTTTTTTTGTTAGTCATGAAACCTAATTGGTTTGGTGCTATGGATTATGCATAGCTTGAGTTTTGGGGGGGTTTGAATTGCATGAGACACCTATGGGTGTCAATTTTATAATTTTGGTAATTTGAGGATACATATCAAACAAATTGTTGCAAAGAGTAACACTATGTACCTCATCATGGCCCAATTTAAGAAGATTAGTTCCAAAGTTAATCGCAATGTTGCCGAAAAGAATTATGAAAGCTCCAATCACCCAGTCACCCATAGAATAAAAGTCTATGTGCGACAATGGTGTTTTTGGAATATGTAATCACGATGGTACTTAGACTTTAAACCACTTTGTTTCAACCGAGTAGATAATGAATTTTTTTTTGTCATAACGAAGTTTTATATAATTTACTATAAAACAATTACAATAAAGTGGCAGGCAAACGGGCAACAAGCTGCGCACAACCCCTTTTTAAATAGCAAAGCCAATCCTGCTAAAAACGAAGCTTTGGGACCTAGAAGCTGAAGAGGTTCCGTGTACGACGCGCTGAACCCTACTCAAAAATTTCACAGCCTCTGGAGCCAGAAAACCAAATGTATCAAATGCAAATGGTAGAAAGACATGTTGATTATCTAAACAAGCTTTCTCGTGTTTAACAACTTTGCCCGATTCAGCCTTCAACGCAGCCTGACCCACAACAAACCCACGGTCCCTGAGCCCAACAAGAGGAGACACTCCTGTAAGATCCACACAGGCGTGTTTCCCCCCTGCCCACCCGAACACAAGAATATCAGCTGGTCGTAAAGTAGACCTCCCTTCAAGAGGATCAGTGAGAAAGTTAACAGGGGCATCCTTTTTAGCAGAAATCTCTGCCCGTTTAAGAACATCACACAGAACATCCCTAACCAGATCATGTCTGTATTTAAAGCCAGGCAATTCTTTGCAATGCACCGCATGGTCACCAAAAGAATCCAAACAGACCTTGCGACAAATTGGGCACAAGTAATTATACATGAGCACAAGTAACTGCATAATCTAAACCAGTAATGATCATATGGTTAATAGTTTAATATATTAATAACAGATAATAAAAGAATCAAATGCACTTTCCATATTTATTAATAACAAGTGACCAGGCTGACAATTCCCAAAATAGTCCCCTTTCTCAAAATAGTCCAAAAGTTTTTGCATTCCTAAAATAGTCCTTCGAAATCTATCTCTCACATGAAATTGGGATTCGTGACGTGAAATTTGGTTGTCGTATCACAGAGTGACACGTGCCAATTTAAAGATAAAGTTTCAGAGAAATCTGTCTCGGCCGATAGTTTTGTAGTCAAAATAGTTTTCTGAAAAACCATTGTTTTGGAATGAAAGTTGTCCGTCACGTGAGGTTTTAAAGTCATCGGTTTCCGCGATATTATGAAATTCGTCGCGTCCGACGCATTTCGCTTTAATTTCGTCTTTTTTTGCATAAAAAGACGTGTTGTCAGAAAAGATAGATTTTGTTACAAAGTATGTATATTCGATAGATTTTTGATGAAATTAATCGGTTTTTGCCTAAAAAGAATAGATGTTAGAAAAAGATAAATTTTGATATGAAACTCATGTTTTTTTGCGTTGAAATTAGAGTTGTCAGATCCGATGAGTTTTGATATGAAACTCATCTTTTTCGATGGTTTTAATATGAAAGTTATCATTTTCGTGTGAATTGGGTCTTGTTGAATGGCTTCATCATATTGAATGTCTTCGTCATGTTGAATGGTTTTTTCAACATCATCATTGGTTTTTTCTTGTGGTTTAGTATCACCCTCGGAAGGCTCCACCAAAGGGTCATCCATGGGGATATGCTTTCTTGTCGGCTTTAATATGTAACAATCACCTGGTGGTCCAACAATCAGTTTCAACAAAAAAGGATGTGAGGTTTTTGGGATTTTGATGAAGATGAATCGTTGGAAAGAGAAGTGGAAGAAGAACAAGGTGGGTGGGGGTTTGTTTTAAACTTTAATGAAAATCATCCGAGGAGATAAAATTCATAGTTAAATTATCGTTTGTTTTAAACTTTTTTGTAAATTAATCGTTTTTTTTTACTTTATTGAAAATCATCAGACAAGACTATGTTCACTGAAAAAGTATCGTTTTTTTTCCTACTTTTTTGAAATTTCACGTAGTTGACGAAATTCATTTGAAATGCGTCCGAGGAGATGAATTTCAAAAAAACGCGAAAATCATCTTTTTTGAAACCTCACGTGACGGACAACTTTCATTCCAAAACAATGGTTTTTCAGAAAACTATTTTGACTACAAAACTATAGGCCGAGACAAATTTCTCTGAAACTTTATCTTTAAAGTGACACGTGTCGCTCTGTGATATGACAACCAAATCTCACGTCACGAATCCCAATTTCATGTGGGAGATAGATTTCGGAGGACTATTTTGGAATGCAAAAACTTTTGGACTATTTTAAGAATCTCTCACTTCTAAGAGACTATTTTGGGAATTCTCCCTTATGAAAACTAACAACATTAATGAACAGCAAGGCTTCTATTTAATTTTAATGTATGTTCAATGTTGTAATGAATCAGGTTGAGACTAATTTAATCACGAGTTCTAGAATTCAAAAGTCAGAAGAATCACCATCAAAATTTGCCAACGTTTAACAAATCATCATGGCATTAATACACTGACCAAGGTTCTAATATCCAACAAATTATTACCGCTTCCGCTGAGGTAATTGTCATTTCTCTTTTGTCAATACATGTTATACATGTGGTTTAATTTTTATAGTAAAAAGGGTAATTTTGTGCGGGAACCACTTCATACAGATGTAACGCTTGGGCAAGCATCTTACTGCTACCTTACTAGCCAATCAATTCAAGGCTGTTTGGGATTCCTTATTTTTGCTCCTTATAACTTATAACTTATGTGTTATAAGTTATAAAGTGTTTGGGAAAGTTAGATTTTGTGAGTGTTTAAAGTATAAGTTATAACATTGTAACTTATACGTTATGCCTTAAATAAGGCATAAAGAGGTAAAATAAGGAATCTCATACTTCATGTTATTAAAGTATGGATTTCATCTCTTTCTTTCTTTTTGATGACCTGTATAATAAAATGTGATCAGATACTTTATTTTCAATGAATTACATTTCTTACTTTGTTAATAGTTTATATCCAAAGAATGTATAATGTTTCTATTTTATGTAGCACACTTAGTAAAACCACATGAGCGTTATATGTTTCATTCTTTGTTCTCTCAAACCCTGCAAATAAAATATGCAATTCGTTCGAGGTTTTTGAAACTAAAAGTGAAGCTATACGCTTAATCTCTTACACTTTTATGTTATTATTATGTGTGGGATGTGTTTAATAATAATAATATTCTTATTTTTCATTTCTTTTCACATAATTAAAATGTCACATGCTGAAAATGATGAGTTAACTTTGTTTTTGTTTGTGTAGGTTCTTCAGCCTCTTTGTGCAGAGCTTAGGAGATAGGAATATGATTATGCAATCAATGATCATGCCTTTGGTTTTAACAATAGCTGATTCTCAAGTGCCATGCTTTTAATAATTTGCGTTATGTCATTTTTTCTTATTTTTTGAAAAACTATAATTTATAGTTTTACTTATGTTTTTTTTCGACTTAACGGTCCCGTCACGAAGCGCGGGATCCTAAATTCTAGTTACTACAAAAAAGTTCTTAAGTAAAAAAAAAAGTGAGTTACTATTGAAAGAGTCAAAAGGAAAAGATATGAGGTAGAAAAACAAAGATCGTCGACCAACCATAATCCCAATACATCACACACCACAAAAATGATTCTACAATCAAACAATTTCTGAAAGAAAGGAAAGGCTTTTGCTAATCTTTGAGAAATTAACAATAGAGAGGGAAAATTTTCTAAGTTGGCCTCCCTCTCTCTCCTCTTTTCATTCTCTCACATCATCATCGTACATTTTTATTTTTATCTTTTTCCAATTTTTCTTAAGACTTTTTAGATATGAGTAAGTTTAGGGACAAAAGACCTCCAGAATTAACTGCAACATCGACAAACACACAACCTTATGATGATGCCGCCTTAGAAGGTAATAATAAATTCCCTTTTTGTTTATGATATAATATGGAATGATATGATATGATGCATCAGGTGTTGCAGCAAACGTGAAGTTACTATTGAAATTGATTCAAGACCACAAAGAAGCATGCAAAACACAAAGAAATGATGGAAGAAGGATGTTAAGGGTTGCGGGAATGATGACCATTATCGACATGGTCCGAACCAGGATTCAAAAATGCCAATCGTTAATCGTTTGGAACCAAACGGGCCGATTTGCCACGATCAAGCCCGGTGCAAAGCCCAAAGGACAAACGCTTAACCGAATCCATAACGATTGATGACAAAGAAAGCCTAAAAAGAGAGCTCGGTGCAAACTTGGCCGCACGCAAAAGCCTAGAAATAATGTGCTCAAGTTTGGGTAAAGAAAAAGAGATCATGATGGGAGAGTTAACCAAAAAAGCACACGAGTTAGCCGAAATGGAGGAACATATAAACAACCTTAAAGCACAAAACGAGACATTATTAGAAAAGGTTCATGAATGCGCGAAAGTGCATAAAGACAGACATAACGAGAAGGAAACACAAGGGACGATAGAGCTTCAAGAACATAACAAGTCACTTTCAAAACAACTTTTGAAGTCATTAGATGGATATAGATCAATGAAAAGAAAATTAAAAGAGGCACATGAGGAAAACAGCGCGATGCAAACAACACTAGAGGAAATGGGAGTGAAAGTTAGTTGCAGTTTAGAGAAGATTCGAAACTATAGACAACATCTAACAACAGAAAGTGATGAAATTTTGGATATTGAAGAAGGGATTTCGGAGTTAGATCATATATTGAAGTGTTCTGAATTAAATGAGAAAAGAAATGGGAAAAAGGGAGGCGAACTTGTGAAAAAGTCGGATATGAAGTCGTAGATGATACCGAAACATGTATGTTTAATGAAAGAGAATCATATGTGAGGTATGTATACAAATGATTTGTAGCGCGCGTACCATCCCATGTAAAATGTAACAAAAACTGTAATATTAATCTTTCAATGACTAGCACAAGAACAAGTTTAAACAAACATAGTTCACAAATTTATGTTTACATTTTTTGGGCCTCTTTGAGGATTCTTTTTAAGGCTTTCCCTTTGTTTTTATTTGATTCTCATGGCCCAAATAGCCAAGAAACAAGCTCAACGGTGCGTCAGTAACGTGTTTATGGTGAATGTGTCCACCTCCTATTAATATTTCATACCTATGATATTCAACACTTATACATTACACAACCTAATGTTCTGATTAATTGATTTAAACAGAATAAAAAAACTGAAAAACTATATTTGTAAATAATGTTTTTTTCTTTTTGGTGTATTGAACAACTTAACATCTCTCTCATGAGATTATAAATAAGAGGATTGGCATGTCAACGAACTCGACATTAATGCGCCGTTAAAAGGAAAGTTTGTAAACGAACTCACATAAATATGAATAAATTGTTCTTATGTGTAGTGGGAGAGTTGTGGGGTAAAGTTATGGCTCATAACTCTCTCTTACACCGCCCCCCTCAATGTTATTGTTCCAAAACATGTTGTTCCGGACACGCAAACCGACCCACGCCAGACCGTGTTCAAAGTTATGTACATAACTTTGAAAGGTGGTGTTTTGTGTGTGTGTGTGTGTGGGTGGGGGGGGGGGGTCATGGGTAAAGTTATGACTACACCCTCTTTTTACAAAAATCTATAACTTTGACTGGGCGTCACATGACAAATAATTTGTGAACGTTCGGTCACTTTTGTTTGTGTTAGTTTGTTTTAATTCAATTTGTTTGGGCCAATTACCTCAGTTTGTTATAATAGTTATGCCAGTCCAATTTTATATAAGAAGGCCCACCAAGCTTACCGATTGGCTAGCCCATTGAGGATCACTAAACCATGAATCACATATTCATATACATTGATCAATTATTTAAATCAGTGATATTAGAAAGTAGGGGTCTGTTTGGGACGGTTTTAGACCAAACCCATAACCATAACCAATATGTCGGTTAAGTAATAGCCATAACCATAACTGGTCCGTTATGACGGTTTCGGTTAATCGGTTTTGAATGTTATAGCGAGTCGATTAAACGTGACTAAAATAATATAATTGAGCCTAAAACTTTGGTACTAAATATTACCAAAAAATTTAAAATCGACATGACATAGCTTAACAAGATATATAATCCATAATATTAATAATATATATTCAAACAAACAATAAATGGATTAACTTTTTAGTCAAAATTAAATCATATAGTAAAAATTTGAGAGCATTATTAGTTTCTTATATTCTTTAATTAATCTAAATGATCAACTTCTTTTAATTAAATTCCATAAAGTTGAGATACTTGTAAATGGGGTGGTTCGGTTATGGCGGGTTTGAAATAATCTTTAACCAAAACTGACCCGTATGTGGCAGTTTTCAAAAATTCATTAAACCGACCCACCAGTTATGTCGGTTATCGGTTAAAATTGGTTCGGTTATGTCAGCTATGGTTCGATTAACGATTTTGACAGTTAATTTGCACACCCCTATTAAAAAGTATTAGTAGTTTCCAAAAAATCTTAAAAAGATCAGTTGATTTGCAAGATGTTTATGAAGGGAATCACTCAAACATCTCTTACAACCTTAGTTTAAAATCATGTATGCATCACATCGAATATTCGATTCGCAATCAAATAGCATTTTATGTACTAAAAATTGATGATTGCATGAAGGCTAGAAGATTTGTTATAATTTAATTTTCTTGATCCATGGTATGATAATGATGGGTACCTTAGTTTGGCTGCAACATGAAATACTTGATTTTATGTTTTAAGTTCTGAATTGTATCATTTTTGTTCTTACTGAAAAACTCCTATTCATGTATAATTTTTTAGATGAAGGATCGGACCGAGCCTCACGATTTGGAACTCAAGTTATGCTTATTTCCGAGCTCAGGGATCGCTTGGCGGGAAAGCTTGTTACTGGCTTGGCCCCTAAGTAACTTTTCGAGTTCAGTGCTGTGTTTTGTTTAGGGATGTGTTATTCATACACCCTTTAGAGGGTGTATATAGAATTAGTTAATCTATTTAAATTAATAATTACTTTTATATAACATTTGTAATTATAAATTTTACCTGTAATATACTGTTATATTATTTAGTCATTAATATCACAACTTTATTACGTAAATATGAATTAAATGTATTAAAAAAAAGAGATACAAGTAGGGCTGTTCACGAACCGAATGCGGAAATGCTCATACTTGGTTTGGTTTGAAAGCGAGCCGAACTGAGCGAAATGAATTTAAAGAAACGAGCGATATCTTTATGCTTGAACTTGGTTCGGTTTGAAACCGAGCGGCTTGGTTTGGCTTGATTTCGTACAAAGTTACCAATTTTAAATTTCTAAAACTTCAAAATACCATTAATTCAAGACTTTCAACTCTAAATTGTTTAAAGTTCCACCTTTAAAATGTATAAAAACTCAAAGTTAACAACAAAACATATATAAAACGAGCGGCTATGATTTAAATTTGAACAGGGAATTCAACACAAAAGATAGAAATTTTAAAAACTTAAAAAATATATAGTATACTTTTATATATATATTCATAAAGTTTATATATAAAACTAATAAATAAAAATTAATTCGAGCAAAATGAACCGAACCAAACCGAGCGAGGCTTTGCTCGTGCATGGATTGTTTTTAAACTGAACCGAGCCGAACGACTCACTTCCAAACCGAGCCGAAATCGAACAAGCATTTTTCGAGCGAGCGGCGAGCATTTTGAACAACCCTAGATAGAAGTAGGCTTGCGGGTTGAGACCTACATGAGCTAGATAATCGAAGAATGGGCTCTTTTATTAGACAAGCTTGTCTTTATATTTTGAGCTCGATCCCGTTTAAGCCGGGGCTCGATTTGAGCTTTCAAATCAGCCTACCTCAAATTGCTTATGAGCAATAGAGCCCTGCTTGTTTACACCATAATCCATAATTTGTCTTCATTGAATTTGTTTCTTAATAATCGGTTTATTATTCTTCTGAACGAGCAAAATGATATTTGTTGGGTTTTGTAGGCCTTTTCGGTGTAGGCCCGGTTTATTATTTGAAGTCCAAAGGGCAGGCCCGGCCGGGTTTGGATTTCTTGTTTAATAAGATATAAACCCTAAGTGTATCTCTATATATTTGATGTCATGTACTTGTAATCGTTGTCACAATATACCTAGTTGTCACCCGTGGACGTAGGTCAGTTTAGACCGAACCACATTAAATCCTCGTGTCGTTTATTGCTTTCGCGTGTCGTGTTCAGTTCGTGTGTGTGTTTAATCCTAACAAGTGTTATCTAGAGCTTAGGTTCGGATCGCACGAAGAACACGCAGAACCGTCCCGTCGCCGCCGCACCAGAATCGGTTTTAGGATTCCACCTGGCAGATTAGTCGCCGCCACCCTATTTCTGTTGTTGTCGCTCGCTGTCGTCGGAGATCTTTTACGGGTTCGGTTATTTTTTGTTGAAAGCAATTATTATTTGCTGTTTGGAGTTCACGCCATTCAAGAAGAAGAAAAAGATGGTTCTTTTCTGATTTCCTAGGAAGAAGATGATGGCAAATAAAGCAAATTAGTTTTGCCGTAGAAAAGGCTTTGACTTTTCTTTCTTTAATTCATCAAGAGTTTCTTTTACATTAGGCATTTTTTTACCAGGGCCAATCCGTTGTACGAGTTATTCGTACCGAGGGTTCGAATCCCTCTCTTTCCGTTGATGACTTTCTATTTTTTTTCTAGTTAAGTATGTGGAATAGCTAAAAGAAAATAAAAATATGAAGAAAATTGTAAAATAAAGCAAGAAAAACAATTTATTCTTCACGTCCAGGATTACGTCCTGGATCATTGGATAGGAATCCAAAGATGAAGAGAGAAACAAAGAATATTACTACTGTGTAAACGAAAAGTTTGAGAGTAAGCATTACACAACCTCCAAGATCTTTTTTTGAAAAAGAAAAACGAGAGAAAAGAAAAGATAATAGATCCTCCATTTTTATATCACATATCTTATTTTGACACCAAGAAATGAATTCTAAAATAGAAAAGAATGTTCAGAAATTCAAATGAAGTTGTGAAGTTGAAATTTTTCAAAAGAGTCTTTGATTACCAGAAATCACTTTCATACCCCCAATTAGATGTTGTAAGCGACCCTAAGCTAATAAGGTATTTTGCCGGAAAGGAAAAAGGATTAAAATCGGGAAATGGAGCGAGCCGGATTTCTCACGGCTATTCGATCATTTCAATGTTTGAATTGAAGGTTCATACTGTCAGACTTATTTGATCTTATCAAATGTTATCATTTTTCTCGAATAAATCATGAATTCTACATGAATTCTATAAGATACTATTAAAGATCTTATCGAAAACTTACAGCAGCTTGCCAAACAAAGGCTAAAAGAAAAAAGAACAGGGGTATTACTGGCATAACATCTACGATTGGATTCAAAAAAGCATAGGCTTCGGGCAATTTGGCGAAGAAAAGACTACTCGGATAAATGGCAGAATTAAGACAGATCAAACTAAAGATATTAAGCATAACAGACATTTTTTTCGTCGAGATAATTGCATTTTGATTGAGTTATTGATATAAGGAAAAATGAAGAAAGTAAGGTAGACAAAAAAATCCTTCTTTTTCCACTCAATCAAAAATCCTCCAATTCTCAAAGAAGACTAGAAGAAATCATACTTTCATACAATATCTTAATTGAATTATATGTAATGATCAATAAATTAAGTTGAATTCTAGATATACACATGTCAAAATCCTAGCAACGAATCTATAATATCTATAATAAATTCTATAAAGAAGAAAGGTTTTCTATAGATAGTTGGACTGGAATTGACGAACACTTAATACCAATATTATTCTTTATTAGTATTAGTGTCCAATAAAAATAGAAATGGGGCGTAGCCAAGCGGTAAGGCAACGGGTTTTGGTCCCGCTATTCGGAGGTTCGAATCCTTCCGTCCCAGAGCATATCCCCTGTACCCGAATACTTCTTTTTTGTTCAACAAGGTTCTGTTTCACGGTCTAATATTGGATAGAATAGTATTCCTCTTTCTTTTTTTTATTTTGAATGATTCTTTTCGGAATCATATCTGAATTTTTCACAAACTGAACTAAATCGAGTTCAAATGACATGCAAAAGTAACTAAACCCTTTTGATAAAGATAAGATGAGATGTAGAAAGATTACTTAACCTCAGGTTCAAATATGAAAATACATATAAAAGAGGAAGTGCTTATCCTATAGGTATGTATTGTTATCAGGTATGTATTGTTATCCTATTTCAGTGACAAAAAGTCTTTCTATTTTTGTGAAAAAGGGTTTTCATACTTACTTAAAAAATGAAAATTTAAATATTTAACAATTATATTTATTTTCATTTTAAATATTTAACAATTATATTTATTTTCATTGTTCGATCTATTTAGCCCCACACGAAGTTTGTGAATAAGTGACTGTCTGATAATGAGCAAGGAATATCCGTCTTTCTGCTAAAAAGGATGTATTGAACTCATAATTCATTAGATACTTTTTATGAATGTCAACTAAGTCTCGTAAGTAAATTGCTCCCGGTTGTTCAATTATTTGATAACCAGAGTCATTCTTTGATAAATGATCACTATGAGTCAGACTCAATAAAATTTGATCAATCCTTTTTTCTGTCGTTAAGGTGGAGAACTGAACAAAGAATTCTCTTTTTTCATCATCAATCGAATCACTGTTTGCAACCCAGGATTCTATTTTATCATCAATCCAGTCCCCGTTCACGTTTTTTCTTTTTCTTATCAATTAATAGATCTCTTTACTTGTATGACTTAGATGTCTCGTATTTCTCGAAAAAGTGATTCGATTGATGGGATTTTGTATGATACTTATGAGATCGATGAGATTGATATTCAAATATTTCTTCTTAGAGCGTCTTGATTTGACCCCATAAGCGGGACCACCACCCAATAGCATGTTGCCGCCTAGAGAAGCTCCTAATTGTTTCAGAGCAACTAGAAAGAGATTCTTTAACTAGAAAGAATTCGGTTCAGATGTAGGATACCTATCCAGAAGTTTTCGCAACTCAATCATAGATGATGGAATCATCAAAGATTTGACCTTTTCAAACTCTGTCTGTAACTCACTAGAGGCCCCGAAAACAAAGAGAAGATGTGTACAAACGAGATATGCAGCAACAAGAAGAAGGAAAAGGATTGCATAGAGGAACTCCCGAACATTTGTCAGATGTGTCGATATCAATGGTGACTCATTATTTCGATGAATCATTTCTTCGGACGGAAGAAGATTATGGAAACACTTACTCGAAATCTCACTTATCAGATTCCATTTTGGAAGACATAATTTTTTCTGAAGAATTCGCCATGATATATCTGATCCATGCATAATATCATGAAAAATGGATACAATTTTTTGGCTGCTACTTAGTATCGGCAATAGGTCTGAAAAAGTATCTAAAAATAAAAACTTTAGATATCTGTACCCTGTCGAAGTAAGGAACCATGACATATATGTTTGGAATAGATTCCATTTTGAGAGAGTTGAATAAGCACTATCTCGTTGAAAAGTTCTATACATCTGCCCTTTCTCAACGCATTTCTTTAGACAAAGACTCCGTTTTTTCCTCTTTTCGGATGGTAAAGATTTCTCAGAACATGGAGTGTGAATCAAACCCATGTTTGAATTGAAATTGAGATACTGATACAAGTTCTTCCCTTCTGAATCAGATAGATTCATATCTGAAAGAGGTTGACAATAAGTTCTTTCAAAATTGACTATTTGTCCCTCTGTTAGAGGTGTTCCAGAAATGTCTGCGATCGAGTAAATAGCTCTACGAACGAATGGATTGGATCGAGTTGGAAAATGGAAAGATTTGTACAAGTTATACGTTTCGTCACCACTTTGTGGAAAAGCCTTAGGTATGAATATGTTAGATACCTGTGACTCGATTGCTGAAATAGTATCTCTCCACCAAAAAGCATGTTTTTTTTTACCGACGCACAAAGAAAATAAGACTTCGAAAATCTAGGTCTAGAAAACAATTTGGGTTGTTTTATTTCTTCTTGGACTATAATTATTTAGGCAGTAGTCCTAGTTTGATTGTGTGGACCAAAACTGTTGAGCAGTTTAGCTTGGAAATAAATTTGGGTCGAGTATCTACTACCGTAAAGCACGAGTCAGGAACAGTTGAATCGATTTCTATTTTTTGGTTGAAGAGCAGTTGTCAAGTCAGAAGAAGCGTTAAGAAACGGAGAACCAGTGCCAACCGCTTTTGTCAGGTTTTATCGTTTCGGTTTAAAGTTTCAGTTTTCTGACTTACAGTTCGTTATTCCGTTGCGTTTAAAATAGGTTGATTGTTTAACAGAGTTTAGTAGAACAGTTGTTAAGTTCAGGCCCGTGCGATTGTTGTGTCTGTCTCTGTTTTATCCAGTTTTTCGTTTTAGTCATTGTCATGGCAGAAGACGGAAATGTTTCGATACAGAAGTTTGACGGACAGAAGTTTGGTTAGTGGAAGATGCAGATTGAGGCACTACTTTGTCAGAAAGACTTGGATTACATTATCGTTGGAAGAAGTTAGACAAGAAAGCTAGAGCTTCAATTGTTGTCAGAAGCATATTGGAAGAAGTTAGACAAGAAAGCTAGGGCTTGTATTACATTGTCGTTGTCGGAAGATGTGGCATTTAACGTCATGAAAGAAACCACGGCCCGTGGTATGATGGACGCACTATCCAACATGTATGAGAAGCCTTCGGTAGCGAATAAGGTCTATCTTATCAGAGAGCTAGTGACAACTTGAATGAAAGAGGGTGGGTCAATTACAACGCATATCAATAATCTTAATTCGAACCTCTCCCGCTTAGTGTCAGTCGGCATCAAGTTTGATGATGAAGTTTAAGGTCTTTTGTTATTATCCTCTTTGCCCGACAGTTGGTCGCAAACAGTGACTGCAGTTTGTAGTTCGTCTACAAAAATTACTTTTGATGGGATTCGGGATTTGATTCTTGGAGAAGATTCAAGACGCAGAAATTCAGGTGGATCATCAAGTGATATATTAGTCACAGAAGGTAGAGGTAGGGGAAAACAACGAGGCAGTGGGAGTAGGAAGAGGAGTCAGTCTATGACTCGTAATGATATTGAATGCTGGGGTTGTAAAGAGAAGGGACACTTCAGGAATCAGTGTCCGAATGGTAAGAAAGAGGTGAACGTTACAGAAGTCAACACTGCAGAAGAATGCCCAGAGGATGAGTTTTACGTTCTTAGTGTTGAGGATAACGTTGATGCTTGGGTGATGGATTCTGGTGCATCGTTTCATGCCACTCATTGTAGTGAAACAATAAAGAATCTAAAGTTTGGGGATTTTGGAACGGTTCGACTTGAGAACGATGATATTCTAGAGGTTACGGGTATGGGAGATGTTGATTTGATAACTTCAGCGGGTACTTCTTGGAGAAGTACAAAAAATCCAATTTGGGTACTAAGATATAAAGTTTGATTTTTAGTATATCTTAGTACCCAATTTGGGTAATATATCTTAGTACCCAAATTGGATTTTTAGTATATTTATTCCAAGTTTGAAGAAAAGTTTGATTTCAGTTGGGCAGTTGGATGACCAGGGTTACGATGTTAAGTTCGGGAATGGGCAGTGGAAGGTAGTCAAAGGAATCTCGTGGTTGCTCGTGGCAAGAAAATGGGTTCGTTGTATATGGTCGATATGTCACCGAAAGGAGTGGATCCAGTTTTGGTGAAAGACAAAGTCCGGTTCACAGAATCTCGTGGGCAGAAGAAGGTTCGTTTTGCAAGTAACAAACCCAGAGCCAGAGTGAAGATTCAGGATGAACGAGCTAGGAAGGTTAAATCAGTCAGATGACATCGTGACAGTGGGAGCACATGTCGTGTTTCAGTTACAGTTCCAGGTCGACAGTGGATTAAGAAAACCAGTATTCCAGCTGTAAAAGTCTCTCTAGTGAATTACTTGTTGAATATGGAGAGTGTTTGTTCTCAGGATATCTCAGGATCCGGTAGTTTGTTTTAGTGGGAGCCGGTAGGGACAAAGAACGGGTTAGGGGCAGTTTTAGCCGTGACTGACGTGTTAGAGCTCCGGGGAGCTTCAACGGGCCTTCAGGTTAATTGATGAGATGGCGGTGGCAACTAGAAGATGGTTAATGTTTGGATTACAGAAGTACAATCAGGAGTGCAGACGAGAGTACTCAAGGCCTCCGAGTGAAGTTTGTTGGGTTTCGTAAGCCTTTTCGGTGTAGGCCCGGTTTATTATTTGAAGTCCAAAGGGCAGGGCAGACCCGGTTTGGATTTCTTGTTTAATAAGATACAAACCCTAAGTGTATCTCTATATATTTGATGTCATGTACTTGTAATCGTTGTCACTCAATAAAGAATATACCTAGTTGCCACCCGTGGACGTAGGTCAGTTTAGACCGAACCACGTTAAATCCTCATGTCGTTTATTGCTTTCGCGTGTCGTGTTCAGTTCGTGTGTGTGTTTAATCCTAACAATATTTTATTTCTGTAATTTTTTTTAATAGATGAGTAGTTGAATCAAACCAACGTTTTAAAATAATTTATTTATTTAAACATACACTACATATAGTTTTTTTTGGTGTAACATTATTAATCAAAACTGTGTTTTGGGGTCTCAAAAGTTTACAATTTAAGTCATTCACTTTTAAGCTTTATGTTGAAACATCCAAACAATTTATAATGAAGTGGTAGGTAAGCGGGCAACAAGCTGCGCCGCAACCCCTTTTTGGATAGCAAACTCAATCCTACTAAATACAAGGTTTCGATTCTTATGGGCCGATACGTTACTATGCACAACTTTCTGAACCCTATTCAAAAGGTCCACGGCATCCAGAGCTAGAGGTGCACAAACCGGTTTTTTTTAAAAAACCGGTTCGGTTATTAACAGGACCGGTTTTTTTTTGCCCGGAAAAAACCGGTTCGGTTAATAACCGGACCGGTTAATAACCGGTTTTTTTCTGTCAAAACCCTAACCGGTCTAACCGGTTAGGACCGGTTTAGAAACCGGTTAGAACCGGTTAATAAACCGGTTTTTTTTATTAACCGGTTTTTTAATAACCGGTTTTTAGGTTAACCGTTTTTTTTTTTTTTTAAATTTCGCGGTTTCAAATACGAATATTTGTTTTTTATATTTTGTACTTAATGAAGACCATTATTTTTTCACAGTATAAACAAACCGGTAACTACAAGGCAAACCGGTAACTACAAGGCAAAACGGACTGACCGAAGCCATTCTTTGCTTTCGTTGTTAGGGTTCTTTGCTTGGAAGATGAGTATGAGTGTGTGTTGGTGAATGTGTTTTCAACAAACCAAAGATTAAAAACACATAACTTTCATTTATAGTTTTTACATTAAAAATACAAACATTAAATCGTTATCGCATATTCGTAACTCAAAAATACAAACATTAAATCATTAACACTGAAGAAATCTCTGCCAAGAACTGTTGTTCATGATTTAACTCAAAAATACAAACATTAAATCGTGAACTAGCAGAGGGCCTTTGTACATGCGCTTTTAAAGTGGAGTTTGCATCTTTGCTATAAAACTTCAAAAATTGTTTGCATCGAGCTTTTTGGCTACCGTTAGACATTTCGCATAAGTCGAAATGTTGCCAAACATCATGGTTTCGTTTCGTGGGGATGACCCGAACGACCGTTTCTCCCGTGTTCGAGGCACCCATGTTGACGGATGAAGCAGCACTTTGGGAGGCCATGATAATCGACTACGAAATAAGAGTGGTATACTCGAGTATGAAATAAACGACTACGAAATAAGAGCGTATGGAGTGGTAATGTGGTATAATTGAGCGTGAGATAACAAAAATAATCGCGTATGAAATAAACGTTTAGAGCGTTTGGAGTTGTATAATCGAGTGTGATCTAACCAATACCCAACCTAAACTATATATGGATGTTTGTGGTGGTAAAATGGTAAAAAAAAAAAAAAAACGGTCCAAAAACAAAAAATACGGGCATATAGCCGTTATACAACGTTCAAAAACCGGTTTTTTAACCGGTTAACCGGTTATGGAGAAACCGGTTAACCGGTTTTTCCACAACGGTTAAAAATCGGTTTTTTTTATAAACCGGTTAACCGGTTTTTCCATAACCGGTTAATAAAAAAAACCGGTTTTTCCATTAACCGGTTCGTTAACCTGTTTTGGAGCTAGAACTTGTAACCGAAAGACGAACCGGCGGTTTGTAAACCGGTCAAACCGGTTTTTAAAAAACTGGTTTTCGTAAAAACCGGTTTCCGGTTTAAACCGGTAAACCGGTTCCCCAACCGGTTTTTTTTGGCCATCTCTATCCGGAGCTAAGAAATCAAAAGTATCAAAGACATAGTTTTTTTATAACCTATTTTTTATTATACTAGAATTTTGTGATATCCGTAATAATATCTAACTATCTGTATAATTACCTACCAAAATATCCTAAGTGTCACCCTCATCCCTCCCTCTAGAGCTACATATTGCTCGATTTGAAAATAAAGCCTTCTTCTCATGCTTTGTTTCCAAATTCGTGGGTTTATATCATATAACCTAAAAAAAATGATTCTCCTCAGACCTTCTTCACCCCACCGTCTCATCCACTTCCCACCATCTTCGTTCCTAAACAGATCATCCTAATCCGCCTCCCGTGATTTATCCTTGTGGATGATCATCCCAAACGAAGGTATGTTCACCCTAAATCAGTTTATATGTTTTGAATAATTAATTCGATTTCTATCATAGATGGATCTCCTGACATTGAAATCTTTTGTCAAACTGATCCAATTAGATGAGATTGGTTATGATGATGTAGGTGGGGTTCGTAAATAAGTCAATCATATGAGGATTGATTAAAAACTAAACTAATCAATGTTGTTTTTATTTCTATCAATTTTATCATATTTTTTAATGTGGGTATACTTTGATTAAAGTTTTATTTCTTTTGGTTGCAAATGTTGAATTTGTTAACCTCTGGTACATCAATCGAACAAACTTCCTGTAACACTCGAACCCAAGTGTAGTTAACAGGTTCGGTAAATGGATACTGTTTTACTATACGGCTTTACGAACATAAACTCGTGTAGTGAATGGACTAATATGTATGTAAGTATTAAATCTAAACAAACTTCCGTATAAAAAATTAAATTAAAATTAGGCAAAGTAAAATAATAATAATAATAATAATAATAGAAACAACACATATATTATAAAAGCCCGTGTAATACAATAGATCAAAATATGTTCAAGTATATAAATTTTGAACAAATTTTCTTATAATAAATTAATTTAAAACAAATAATTTCATAAATATGATTGAAAAATAATTAAAAACAAAACATAAATAAACCCGCGTGACACGCGGGCTAAAAGCTAGTAGTTAATATGCCCTGGCATTTATAATTAATTTGATATATAGTTTCCCTGAAACAATATTCTTATGATATAAAAACTGAATTTAATATAATTAGTTTATGTATCTGAAGAGGTAGGTCCCAGCAGAGCCCAGTTGGACCCGCAAGACTCACCTTGAACAGGGATGTCTGCGCGGTTGGACCCGCAAGACTCACCTTAAACAGGGACGTCTGCGCGGTTGGACCCGCAAGACTCACCTCGAAGAGAGACGTCTGCGCAGTTGAACTCGCAAGACTCACCTAGAGGGACGTCTGCGCAAAGACCCACTGGATCCTCAGGACCAACCATGCTCAGAGACGCGACGTCCTTACGCGCAGTACGCAAGCTGTTCCCGCAGGAAAAGCCTCCCAATGGTGACGTACTCCGCCTGTTCCCGCAGCTACGGATACTAGCCATCAGGGAAGGCTACCCGCACAGCAAGGCTACACGCACAAGGCACTAACTCTCAAATAATTCAGTAATGTCACCTGAAGAAAGAATGAGCAAGCCGGGAACACTCCCGCCCAAAGCCGGGAACACTCCCACCCAAATGAGCCAGTCCGTACGATACTGGAGGATCTTTTGTACTGTACCTGCCAAGGTATGGACAAAAGATCTGACCAAAGCTGCGACAACTCACTGACAACAGTACGACGGGCAGCACGCTCTAGTACTTAAAGTCACTATTAGCCGCTGCCTACTCACCAACCCCTGTCGGGGCACGTCCATAGCCTGCAGTTGGTGGAAAAGGAATAGTACACAGCCGGCCTGGTCACTATCAGCCGCTGCCTACCCACCAACCATCAGCATGGCACGTGCGTAGCCCACAGTTGGTAGAACAGGAATACTATTCAGCCGGCTGTACCTGCTTGGAAACCTACCTTCGGCTATAAATACTCCAACACCTTGGAACGGTATCATATCTGAATATCATATCTTCTCTCTAGCTATTTTCTTAATATACACTCATATTCAAGAGCAATCTAGTCTGATTCTCACGCCGGAGGGTGGTCACAAGGAGGTACCCCCCCTTCTCAGTGACGAGCTCACGGTGTCTGTTTTGCAGGTCATCAGAACAACCATATTTTCCGGAACTAACCCTCGTGGGAAACATTTATTTAACCCCCAGATTATCCGTAATCTGCCCGGGGTCGATTAGTGTTTTTTCATTGGCGCCATCCGTGCATAAAAGCTAGAACTTGAATCTTTTTCAGTTTTTTTTCAAAACTTCTAGAAAGATGGTTAACGTTACTCCGGTCCCAAGGCCAGCGAGTGACCAAGAAACCCCGGTAATCACAACCCCAGCTACTGGGAGGAACACCGGCGAGTACACAAATTTTACGAACACTACCCCGGTTACTCAAGCCGGGGCAAGTGCCGTAAATTTTACGAACACTACCCCGGTTACCCAAGCCGGGGCAAGTGCAGTAAACAATCATCCCCTGGGATTCATTGATACCCAGGTGGAAAGACAACAGACGAGGCTCCCCCGACAAACACTTGAACAAGTTAAAGCGTGGGCGGAAGCACGTCAGAAGGAATTCCAAGCTGAGTTGGACGAACGCTTACGTTCCATCCAACAGGCTGACGAATTTGGAAGCACTCAACAGCTCAACATGAGTAGTGAGTGCGAGTACTCGGAGGAATCCGACACCGACGCAAACCCTCGCCATATGGCGAAAGGGAAGCGTAAGGAAACAGACTTCCAACCGAGAAGGAATTTCGGAGTCACCTTCAAACCAAGGAACGCGGGGGGAAACCCACGCGACTTCTCCAAAACCTTTAGACCAACTGCTGCAAATGCGGGAACATCCAAGTTTGCAAGGGACATTGCGGAAGCAATCGCCCCGAGAAGTGCCAAACAGATGTCCAACATCGGCACTTATGATGGTATATCTGACCCAGACAATCATTTGAACAGATTCATAGCAGGGGCAACCGTCAGCAACTGGACGGAACCCACATGGTGTTATATGTTCCAGATGACGCTGTTTGGAACGGCTAGAGCGTGGTTTGACCGTCTACCGGTCCACCACATCTACGATTGGGCAGACTTCCAACAGAAGTTCAGCCAACACTTCAGTCAACAAAGAAAGTACACTGAAGAACAATGGACGATCCTCAACTGCATCTGAAAGGAAGATGAATCTTTGCTAGACTTCATCACTCGCTTCAACTCAAAGAAGCTGAGTCTGTGCGCTATTAGCGAAGATCTTGTTCGCGCTGCTTTCATCCAGGGCGCGAAAGATCCAGAGCTCATCCACACCTTAACGGGTAAAGACGGCATGCCATCCACATGGGATGCCATCATGACAGCAGCTAAACGCTTCGCGGAAACGGAAAAGCAACTGGGTAGAGATCTTCCCCAAAGCACAAACCTCTACCCCCAGAAAACAAGAGAAAACAACGTCCTTACCGCCCGACTAAACAAAAAGAGGAAGCTAGGTATTTGGCACTCAAGGGTAAACTTTGACACCTCATCCGGCTCGCACCCTCGGTTAGGCGGAAAGGACAACATGCAGTCGTCGAACCGGAACTCCAGATGGACGCCACTCACCAAAAGCGTCACCGACATATTCGCCACTGAGAGGCTCCCATGGCCAGAGGCTCCAATTATCCGACAGCGTCCAAACGCTGATCAAAGCAAATTCTGTGACTTCCAAAGGACAAGAGGCCACACCATCGAGGAATGCTTAGACTTGAAGGACATCGTCGAAGCATTTGTCAGAGATGCGACGCTCACGCACCTCGTGGCGTAATGAACGCTGAGCAGGCTAATGCGTGTAGAACCCCAGTTGGGGAAAACACGAATAAAACTGCAGCTTCAATGTTGGAGACTACATACTGCGTAAACAACGAGATTCCGAACCAAGTGCATATCGGCTCGAAAGGCTCGATGACACTCCCATCCCAAGAACATGGAAGGGAGCTCAATTACACAGGCTGCATGTAGATCAATTCCAAACTTGTAAAGAAAAGGCCCAGAGCCACTTCTAATGGAAATGATTCTCCTTATCCTATTGACGCTGATGATCTTACATTTATACTTATAAACTTTCCACACTGATATGCCGGTATTCACCGCATAAATAAGTGGAGACGTCGTTGCGTGTGGACGGCGGCAAAACCCACATAAACACAAAAAACGGCAAACCTTCACGCAGGTCAGTTATAGGTAAAGTTTGGTCATCCCACTAAATGAAAGTGCCGGTCCTATCCGCACAATCATGATAGAGGAAACTGAACTTTAACCTATTGACAACCGCGCGTCGAACGGTTAACTTATTCAAAACACTGATATGCCGGTATTCACCGCATAAATAAGTGGAGACGTCGTTGCGTGTGGACGGCGGCAAAACCTGCATAAACACAAAAAACGGCAAACCTTCACGCAGGTCAGTTATAGGTAAAGTTTGGTCATCCCACTAAATGAAAGTGACGGTCCTACCCGCACAATCATGATAGAGGAAACTGAACACTAACCTATGGACAACCGCGCGTCGAACGGTTAACTTAGTCAAAACCTTTGGAAAATTGCTGTTAAACTAAAGTATGCACGAGCGAATCATATATTGTTTATGCGGCAAAACAAGTGCCAAATTAAGCTATAATATGCATGGGCAAGTCATATAACGTTTATAAAGCAAGTCATCAAGTGAAATTGGCGGTCCTACCCGCACAAACATTTATATTTCATAAAAATTCAAACATTAAAATGGCCGGGTATCTACCCGCCTACAGAAATATAAATCTATCCTAACGGTGGGAAGGGATCTCAAGGTTCAAACTTCAGGACCACTCCCTCCAAACCCACTTGTACCCGCACCATCAGTTGGCTGTGGCGGTTCAAGGAAAGTCTTGAGAATGGTTAGCCCATCATCAGCAGCAATCTCGTTCACCTTCTCCACCACCGGATGCGGGAAGACAGCATACTGGTTCACTGCTTGGTCATAAGCAACTTCAGTATCCACATCATATAGAGGGAAGTTGGAAGGCGGGATGCCCTTCTCAACAAACCCTAGACCAAGCAGGAAGCCAGCCTTTTCCCCATCCTCATGAGAAGCGTTGAGGGCTGCGCTCATGGCATCGTCATAAGATGTATTCGTGAAGACTCGATGCACAACCTACAACAAGAAAAAATACAAGTATCAAAACCTTTTCTAAGCACAAAGAAAAGCGTAAAGATATTATGAAGCTACGCATACCTGCGACAACGCTTCTCGTAGAAGCCATTCCTTGGTGATCAGAGCCTCCTGGAGGGCAGCTTGAGCTTGGTTACGGGCGCGTTCGGCTTGGTTTTTGTTAAGGTTGGCAAGCAACACTTCCTTAGCAGCAGCCTCTTCAACGCCCTTTAGCTTACGCTCAGTGTGGTCAAGCATACCCCTCTGATCCAAGATCTCTTGAAGCTTCTTGGCGTCTTCCATAGCCAAAGCACCATGAGCCTGCTGAAGCCTCTCTAGTTTGGCTTTAAGCTCCTCATTTTCGGCGCGCAGAGGTTCAGCAACGGCTTCAGCCTTGGTGGCCCTCTCGGTCGCGTTCCGCGCAGTTTTCTTAGCCAACTGAAGCTGTTCGTTAACAGCCTGGGTAGCCTTGAACGGGCCTCGAGCCGGGCCTGCACTTCAACCTCGAGGGCCTTGAAGGCCTTTTCCTTCTCCGCAGCAATTGCGGAAAGTCTCCTGTTCTCTTCCCGGATAGCCCGCGCCTGAGCCACTTCTTGGATACGCGCAGCCTTTAACTTGTCGTTTTCACGACAAAGAAACTCGACGCGCGGCTGCATCCGGGCAAGGAGAATCCGAAGCTCATTTGTCAGCCTACCCTTCTGGTAGCTAGACATGGCTTCTCCCAACGCGCCACTTGGGGCCGCGTGACGCGCCCACTCGACGCAGTCCACAGCCGTCCGAAGGGTTGTTCCCCGGCGGATGTTCCACCGTGGAACATACACCTAATTCAAATCCGACACTGCAAAAACAAAACGCAGTTAGGAAAAGATGATAAAAATATAAAAAGGCCAAAATAACCCAACGCACCTGTAGGGTCGACAACAGGCCGGTAGCCGCCAAACCCATCACCCGAGCCTAACGGATAACCATCCAAGAGGTCAGGCAGATGGGAAGGAGGCAGAGATTGGCTAGAAGCCCCGAACATACCTGCTGAACCGGCCGGGGACGAGGTAGTCGCCGGTGCCGGAGGCACGGTTGAAGCCGCCGCGGTAGAGACCATCGGAAGTGAACTCACAACCGTGGCCACCGCTGCGGAGGAGCCCGAGGAAACAATCACCGCCGGCTCAGTGAAGGATTCCGTGAAGATCGCACTGACAGCCGGCGGGGATGATGTTACAGTTGGAACAGTTGCCTCAACAGGATGAGCAACTGAACCAATATTGCAAACAGGCGTAGCCGCCTGGGTCATCGCCTCGGGTAGGTTGACCAAACCTACCGTCATGGGTCCAGAACTGCTCCTCCCCGCATCACTTTGGAATGCAGTAGCATCCACGCCTGCATGAAGACGATATTAAAAACAATGGCGGAAAAAATTGCGGGTATGATTAATTTACACTTACGAGTTTTCTTGAGCTTGAAGGTTCTGACAGGCGGGGACGAACCCGATGGAGCCGGCCTCTTCACGCCGGTCACCGTCGTCGAACTGGGCTGCCCGGAGGTGATTGCTGTCTCAACCTCCGGGACACTGGTCTCACCATCACCAGGGTTCCCCGCCGCCTCTTCACTTTCGGTCTCCGACTCAGACCGGTTCCCCTGATCGGCAGTGGAGGCAACCTTCGCCTTGCCCTTCCCGCTAGAAGCCTTCTTCCTCGCGAAGAAAGGACCATCTGCGGATTCCTCATCAGAAGACAAAATTAGAGGAATTCCAGTAGAGGTTTGAGCATTGAGAGGGCGATGGTTAAATAATCTTTTACCTGGCCGCGTGGCGCTCAGTATCTCGTGGCCCGGCGGGTAGACCTCCACAAACTGATCCGCAGTTTGCTCAAGGATGGGCAACTCGTTCTCATCAAGAGCACGAGTACCCATCCGAGCGGGACCACCGCTCTCCCGCGGCTGCAGAAGAGATTGCAAGTTGTTTCCCTCTAAAAATAAACAGAAAAGCAGTTAGAAGAAAAACCCTAAATCAGCAAAAAGATATGAAGCATACCGCACGGGATAGAGTTCAAACCGTATTCGAGGACGATGGGAATCAGTGGCGCCTCCGCCCCAGCATCCTTCCACACCCGGCTCATCCCGAGCATAACCATCCCGGACTCCGCAAAGCGGTAAACCGGAGTCTGGATCCGGGAAATCTTGGAAAACCATTCCGCCTCCTGGTAGTTGGAGGCGTGAAGGCTCGGAAGTGCTCTCCCGTTCTTGAATGTCATCGCTATGGGGACGACACGGGCAGAGATGTAAAAGAACTCCCGCTTCCAAGACCGAAGACTGCGCTCGGTAGCACAGATCTTCAAACCCTTGATCCGGGTGACCAAGGTGTACCAGCCTTGGATGCACCTCCAGGAGTAGAAGGTCATCAGGCGGTCGACATGGGGCTCCACACCCAGAATGAGGCACACCCATTCAAAATGGCGGATCTTGGCGATCGCCATTGGGTGTACCTCCGTCAGGTGCACACCGTGTCTCTCTAGAACACGGTATACAAACTTCGTCAATGGGAACCTGAGATTCCCATAGATTAAGAATGCAGCATACACCCCTATTTTGCCCTTGGGGGCATCGTACACCGTCTGGTGAGGCTCAGGGAACTCAGGCTCGAAAGGCTCGAGCATGAACTTCCTGACGATGTACTGATACTGGTCGACGGGAAGGGCACGTTTGCACTCGCCAGCAGTACTCTTATCGTCCTTATCAGAAGTGGACGTCGGGTTCTTGGAATACACGTCCGACTCTTCAGCAGTAACTTCAAGATCATGAGTAGAAGACATGTTTTGGAGGATGGAAAGAAGAACGATTTCAGGAGAATGCTCGACGGAAAAGTTAGAGTATTCGCCGGAAATCGCTTAGAAGATGAAGTGAAATTGTGAATTGAGATGCATCCTCTCCTCCCTTTATATACTCATCGCAATGAATGCGATGAATTTAATGCGGGAGAGACGGAAAAGCGCAGGTGCAATGAAACTATGACACGTGGAAAAAGCAAGCTGGCAACAACTGTCGACAGGACGCGCGCCGTAAACTTCGCGGCCACGCGCCCGAAAACTCGCGCCCACGCGCCTGAAAAAGCGTCTGGAATGACCATATACTGTCATGTCGCCATAACTTCATGCACGTCCTGAAACTGTCAGAAGAAACCGTCAGACCACGCTGACGTCCCTTTAACAGTTGGACTGTTCTTATCCTTTCACCAACTCTTCGAATTTCAAAAAGATTCAAAAGTAAGCGGGACTATACCCCTTACCTTGGCAACCAAGTAACTATATGACAGGTGCGGGTACAGTGTCAAGGCAAAACCCTTCACATACCTAGCACCTGCAGGGAATTGAAGCCAAGAATACCTCGGCAACCAAATAACTTTAAGACGGGTGCGGGTACAGTGTCAAGGCAAAACCCTTCACATACTTAGCACCTGCAGGGAATTGACGCCAGGAATACCTTGGAAGTAAAGTAACTATAAGACGAGTGCGGGTATAGTGTCAAGGCATAACCCTTCACATACTTAGCACTCCGCAGGGAATTGAAACCAAGAAGGATCTTCTGGGCAATGCTTGCGGAAACGGACATAACATCCCCGCATAGGGGGAACGTTGAGAACTAGATTGATTGAAGCTTCAAGATGGAATCGGTTGTTTTAACATAATTGATCACTATGTTTAAAACTACCAAAACCTCATGGAGAATCTACACAAGTGGAACTCAACGCTCCTGACTTGCGAGGAGGTTACAGACCTACCCGCATCATACCCAAAGATCAACCAGAAAAGTCGGGAATTTCTGCACGTGACATTAGGACTTCCGCGGGAAGAATCCCCATGGAAAACCTTAAAACTAAACCCTTTTCAAAACCCCTTGCTTAAGTCCAAAAGTTCACCTCACTTATTAACAATTCATGAGAAGAACATTGGACTGGGGGACTTGAAGAGGTAGGTCCCAGCAGAGCCCAGTTGGACCCGCAAGACTCACCTTGAACAGGGACGTCTGCGCGGTTGGACCCGCAAGACTCACCTTAAACAGGGACGTCTGCGCGGTTGGACCCGCAAGACTCACCTCGAAGAGAGACGTCTGCGCAGTTGAACTCGCAAGACTCACCTAGAGGGACGTCTGCGCAAAGACCAACTGGATCCGCAAGACCAACCATGCTCAGAGACGCGACGTCCTTACGCGCAGTACGCAAGCTGTTCCCGCAGGAAAAGCCTCCCAATGGTGACGTACTCCGCATGTTCCCGCAGCTACGGATACCAGCCATCAGGGAAGGCTACCCGCACAGCAAGGCTACACGCACAAGGCACTAACTCTCAAATAATTCAGTAATGTCACATGAAGAGGGAATGAGCAAGCCGGGAACACTCCCGCCCAAAGCCGGGAATACTCCCGCCCAAATGAGCCAGTCCGTACGATAATGGAGGATCTTTTGTACTATACCTACCAAGGTATGGACAAAAGATCTGACCAAAGCTGCGACAGCTCACTAACAACAGTACGACGGGCAGCACGCTCTAGTACTTAAAGTCACTATTAGCCGCTGCCTACTCACCAACCCCTGTCGGGGCACGTCCATAGCCTGCAGTTGGTGGAAAAGGAATAGTACACAGCCGGCCTGGTCACTATCAGCCGCTGCCTACCCACCAACCATCAGCATGGCACGTGCGTAGCCCACAGTTGGTAGAACAGTAATACTATTCAGCCGGCTGTACCTGCTTGGAAACCTACCTTCGGCTATAAATACTCCAACACCTTGGAACGGTATCATATCTGAATATCATATCTTCTCTCTAGTTATTTCTCTTAATATACACTTATATTCAAGAGCAATCTAGTCTGATTCTCACGCCGGAGGGTGGTCACAAGGAGGTACCCCCCCCTTCTCAGTGACGAGCTCACGGTGTCTGTTTTGCAGGTCATCAGAACAACCATCTTTGCCGGAACTAACCCTCGTGGGAAACATCTATTTAACCCCCAGATTATCCGTAATCTGCCCGGGATCGATTAGTGTTTCTTCAGTATCACTAAAAGCTAGGAGATTAATCATCTTGACTACATATCAGTAAATTGATTATTAATTTTCTCTTTTAGATGATTAATTTTTATCTATTACTTAATGAAAAGCAAGGAGATAGTAATCTTGACTACATATTAGTCGATTGATCATTAAATTTTTTTTTTCAGATGTCAAATTAAATCGTTAAAAAGTCTTTTAATAAAAAAACACAATTAATACTAGATACGTGGACCATTTTTATCCGAATATTAGCCCTTTTTCTTTTTCCGTAAAAGTATTACATTACGGCTTTGGGCAAAAGTACTTTTGCATAAATCAAACGTAAGAATTATCACTTTTGCTTCACTTGGTGTAAATGACGTCACATGTGTTGCGATTGGTTTCTACCAAAGTATGTAAAGATTTTATGTTTGGTCTTTAACATTGAAAAATTACATATATGTGTTTCTTTATATTTTGATGCGGGTAACATTGGTGTTTCCTAGTGTGGATGGTCGTTAATTTTTCCAGTTAAGTGTGTATGAAATTACTTTTATACCTTCATTATTCAATAAAAAGAAAATAAAACATCAAATAATAAAATAAACATTAGCCTCTACCACTTAACTGTTACATTGTCATCTTATTCGGTAACCAAAACCGCCGGCAACCATCTTCGTTATGTAAACTCTCTGCAATTTAGAGTAATCAAATCAGGAATTTACAATCATAGTCACAATTAACAACAAAGTGTTGTAACAACATCTCTACAAATGTAGGTCGCGTATTTAATCGGGAAAACGAGAACTTTGTCGAAAGCCGGAAACCTACAATTAGTCGGCTATCTACCAATATCCTAATTTACAAACTCAAATTCTAAATTGATGTACATCAAATTCAAGATCTTGATCTTTATTATATTTATATATAGGTAAGGTGTTTTAGTAATTTCATAATACATTTAACTAAAAAACTTAATGTCATCCCGTTAAATGAGCACGAGTGTTAGCCGCATCAAAATATCAAGAAGCCCATCAAAATAAACTTAATGACATTTAAGCCCATCAAAAGCGTATTTTCTCTCCTTTCTCTCTACCCGCAAATCAAATTTTTAGAGATTCTTTACCAAAAATTTTACACTATCCTCACTCCTTCACCTCATCACGTCTCTCTTTCACCCACCCCAACTTCTCTCTCTGCTAAAAACAGCTAAGAATATCTATCGTCTTTACTCTTTATCATATCTAATATAGTGGTTATTTTCTTTGATTTAATGGCTGTTCTCTTAAATAAAAAAAAAATAATCAAAATCACAAAAAGAAAAAAACACTTTATAATAACAAAAAAACATGTTGAAAATGAGAAACAGTAGCAGCCGTCATTTGACAACGAGCATGACTTCGTATCCGACTATCCGTCCACCGACCCACATTTTACACCCAACCCGGTTGCTTCCAAACTCCCTATCAAACGCGTCCTGATTTTGACCCGTCAACATTACATCTAAACTCTATTTTCCACACTATAATAACTTGTACAAATAGCTTTAAAAACTGTTCAACACCTTGGAATATAAAATTCAAGCTCTGGAAAAAGCACTACCTTGTTGTAATATAAATATAACAAAATAATCACACTTTTCTGTATTCAGATCACGATGCCGATTCACATGGCGGCCACCGTGACTCCGGTCTACCACCACCGTCAACCGCTCAACCACCGCCGTGTAACGGCGTCACTTAACCCAGCCACAATCAACGACGGCGATAACAAGCTAACAAACAAATCAATCCGCCTGGCGAAATCAATCTCAAACCTATTGAATCTATACATCGAAAAACCGTCGTTAAAAAATATCTTCCAACGGTTTGACCGGAATATCATTGCTCAGGCGGATGCCAAGCTGGACATGCCGATGACGTCACCTGAAGAAACACTAAGTGAACCCTGGACAGATTATAGATAATCTGGGGGTTAAGTAATGTTTCCCACGAGAATGAGGTCCAACAGAGACGGTTGTTCTTCAGGGGACCTGCAAAACAAACACCGTAAGCTCGTCACTGAGAAGGGGGGGTTCCTCCTTGTGACCACCCTCCGGCGTGAGAATCAGACTAGATTGCTCTGAATATAAGTGTATATTAAGAGATTGCTAGATAACTGGATAGCAGATGATCTTACCATTCCAAGATGTTGGAGTATTTATAGCCGAAGGTAGGTTTCCTAGAAGGTACAGCCGGCTGAATAGTATTCCTGTTCTACCAACAGTGGATTATGCACAGGCCATACTGGTTGGTGGATAGGTTACGGCCAACAGTAACAAAGTCGGCTGCACTATTCCACCAACTGTAGATTTTGCACGTCCCACCTACTGTGGATTATACGCAGGCCATGCTGGTTGGTGAATAGGTTACGGCCAACAGTAACACTATTCTACCAACTGTAGACTACGCACGCCCCTTAGTAAGGGTTGGTGAGTAGGCAGCGGCTAATAGTGACAAACAGTACTAGAGGGTGCTCCTCCTCGTACTGTTGTCGGTGAGCTGTCACCCTGTGATTGGCTCATGGGTTGTTCTGGTCAGATCGTCTGTCCTACCCATACCTTGGTAGGTATAGTACAAAAGATCTTTCAGAATCATACGGACTGGCTCATTTTGGCGGGATTGTTCCCGCCTTGCTCATTCCTTCATGTGACTACTGAAGTAGCTATTGCCTTGTGCGTGTAGCCCTGCTGTCTGCGGGTAGCCTTCCCTGATGGCTTGTATCCGCAACTGCGGGAACAGGCGGAGTACTTCACCATTGGGAGGCTTTCCCTGCGTGTACAGCTTGCGTACTGCGCGTAAGATTCTATGAGCATGGTGGGTCCTGCGGGAGCAGATGGCCTTTGCGCAGACGTCCCTGTTCAAGGTGAGTCTTGCGGGACCAACTGGTCTCTGCTGGGACCTACCTCTTCAAGTCCCCCCAGTCCAATGTTCTTCTCATGAATGTTTAATAAAGTGAGGTGAACTTTTGGACTTTAAGCAAGGGGTTTTGAAAAGGGTTTTTAGTTTTAAGGTTCTCCGTGGGGATTCTTCCCGTGGGTTTCCTAATGTCACTTGCAAAAATTCCCGATTTTTTTGCTTGATCTTTGGGTATGATGCGGGTAGGTATGTAACATTCTCGCAAGTCAGGAGCGTTGAGTCTCACTTGTGTGGATTCTCCCTGAGGTTTTGGTAGTTTTGAACATAGTGATCAATTATGTTTAAACCACCAATTCCATCCTGGAGCCTCAAACAATGTAGTTCTCGACGTTCCCGCTTTGCGGGGATGTTATTTCCGTTTCCGCAAGCATTGCCCAGAAGATCCTTCTTGGTTTCAGTTCCCTGCGGAGCGCTAGGTATGTGAAGGGTTTTGCCTGAACACTGTACCCGCGCTCGTCTTACGGTTACTTTACTTTCAAGGTACCCCTGGCGTCAATTCCCTGCGGGTGCTAGGTATGTGAAGGGTTTTGCCTTAACACTGTATCCGCACCCGTCTTATAGTTACTTTGTTGCCGGGGTATTCTTGGCTTCAATTCCCTGCGGGTGCTAGGTATGTGAAGGGTTTTGCCTTAACACTGTACCCGTATCCGTCTTATGGTTACTTGGTTGCCAAGGTAAGGGGTATTTTCCCGCTTACTTTTGATTCTTTTTGAATTTTGAATTTTGAAATTCGAAAGGTTGGTGAGGATAAGAACAGTCCAAACATCTGAAACGTCGTGCGACGGTTTCTTCTGACTGTGTCAGGACGTGCAGGAAGTTATGGTGACGTGACAGTATATGGTCATTCCAGACGCTTTTTCAGGCGCGTGGGCGTGATTTTTCGGGCGCGTGGCCGCGAAATTAATGGTACGCGTCCTGTCAACAGCTGTTGCCAGCCTGCTCTTTGCCACGTGTCATAGTTTCATTGCACCTTCGATTTCTCTCTCCTTCGCATTAAATTCACCGCATTAATTGCGATCACTATATAAAGGGGAAGAGGGTCATTTGTAATTCACATCTTCACTTCTTCTCTTTCATCTCTTAAGGCGATTTCTGGTGAATACTCTCTTATTCAGTTGAGCATTCCTCCGAAATCGTTTCTTCTTCCTTTGCAATATGTCTTCACATGATACTGAAGCTGTAGTCGATGATAAGAGTACTGCTGGCGAGTGCCGGTGTGCTCTGCCCGGCGATCAGTACAGGTATGTTGTTAGGAAGTTCATGCTCGATCCTCTCGAGCCTGAGTTTCCTGAACCCCATCAGACCGTGTATGATGCCCCCAGTGGCAAGATCGGGGTATATGCTGCATTCTTTGTTTATGGGAACCTTAGGTTCCCATTGACAAAGTTTGTGTACCGTGTCCTGGAGAGGCACGGTGTGCATTTGACCGAGTTGCACCCCATGGCGATCGCCAAGATTCGCCACTTCGAGTGGGTGTGCCGGATTTTGGGCATTGAGCCCTATGTGGACCGCCTGATGACCTTCTATACTTGGAGGTGCATCCAGGGGCGGTACACCCTGACAACCCGGATCAAGGGTTTGAAGATTTGCGCGACCGAGCGCAGTCTCCGATCGTGGAAGCGGGAGTTCTTCTACATTTCTGGCCGCGCCGTCCCCATTGCCATGAAGTTTAAAAATGGCCAAGCAATTCCGAGCCACCCCGCCACCAACTACCAGGAGGCGGAATGGTTTGCGAAGATATCCCGGGTCCAATCTCCGGTTTACCGGTTTGCGGAGTCCGGGATGGTGATGCTGGGGATGAGCCGGGTATGGAAGGAGGCGTCTCAGGTTCCCATCCTTCTCGAATACGGTTTGAACTCTACTCCTTATGGTATGTCTTGTCTTTCTTGCTGATATGAGTTTGTCTTCTAACTGTTTCTTTTCTTTTAGAGGGGAACAATTTGGAGTCGCTCCTGTACCCGCGGGAAGCTGACGGTCCCGTGCAGGTGGGTACTCGTGCTCTTGACGAGAACGAGTTGCCCATCCTGGAGCAAACATCGGATCGGTTTGTGGAGGTCTATCCGCTGGGCCACGAGATCCTGAGCCACCGGCGGCCAGGTAAGGCGTTATTCTCTCCTCCACCCCTCAGTGCTGTACCCGCTGCTGGAATTCCTGACATCCTGTCTTCTTCTGAGGAATCCGCAGATGGTCCTCCGTTAGTGGGGAAGAAGAGGGCTGCCGGCGGGAAAGGGAAGGAGAAGGCGGCCTCCACAGCCGATCCAGTGCTCCTATCTGACACTGAGTCAGATAGTGAAGAGGTGGCGGGGAACCCCGGTGGTGAGAAGACCACTGTTCCGGAGGCTACGACTGTTACCTCCGGAGAACCAATGGCGACGACGGTGACCGGCATCAAGAGACCGGCTCCATCGGGTTCGTCCCCGCCCGTCCGTACGTTCAAGCTCAAGAAAACCCGTAAGTACAACTCTTGGCTTTTATCTTCGTAGTTTAATCTTCCAAATCTTTTAACACTTTTCTTCTTTACGCAGGTGTGGATGTTGGCGCATTCCAGGGTGAGGGGCCGAGTACTACCTCTCCGCCAATGACAGTAGGCTTGGTCAGCCTACCTGAGGCGTCGACCCAGGCGCCTGCGCCTGCTTCCGCTGGTTCAGTTGCTCATTCTGAGCCGACTGTTCCAGCCGAGATGACGTCACCGCCGGCTGTGAGTGTGATTTTTACAGCATCCTTCACAGAGCCGGCGGTTACTTTTGCCGCGGATTCTGCGGCAGCGACCGCGGCGGCAACCACGGCGGCTGCTACCATGCCCCCGTCATCGGCAACGACGGCCGGTCCTTCAGGTACGCGTGGGGCTTCTCGCATCTTTCCGCCACCTTCCCATCTGCCTGACCTCTTGGACGGATTTCCATTGGGTTCAGGTGATGGGTTCGGCGGCTATCAGCCTGTAATTGACCCTACAGGTGCGTAGGGTTCTTTTGGCCCATTTTTCTATATATATTTTATCATCTTTTCCTAACTGCTTTTTGTTTCTTTTGCAGTGTCGGATTCCAATGAAGTGTATGTTCCGCGATGGAACATACGCCGAGGAACAACCCTTCGTACCCCTGTGGAGTGCGTGGAATGGGCTCGCCACGCTGCTCCCCATGGTGCTTTGGGGGAAGCCATGGCTAGCTACCAGGAGGGTAGGCTAACCAACGAGCTTCGGGTTCTCCAAGCCCGGATGCAGCCGCGCGTCGAGCTGCTTTGTCGTGAAAACGACAAGTTGAAAGCAGCTCGCGCCAAAGAAGTATCTCAAGCGCGGGCTCTTCGGGAGGAGAACCAAAAGCTGTCCGCAGCTGCTACGGAGAAGGAGAAGGCCTTCAAGGCCCTCGAGGTTGAGGTTCAAGTGCGACTCGAGGCCCGCTCCAAGGCTGCCCAAGCTGTTAACGAACAGCTTCAGCTAGCTAAGGAGACTGCGAGGAACGCGACCGAGAGGGCCACCAAGGCTGAAGCCGTTGCTGAGCCTTTACGCATGGAGAACGAGGAGCTCAAGGCCAAATTAGAGGCTCTCCAACGTGCTCATGATGCCTTGGCGATGGAAGATGCCAAGAAGCTCCAGGAGATCTTGGACCAGAGGGGCGTGCTTGACCAAACCGAGCGGAAGCTTAAGGGCGTCGAAGAGGCTGCCGCAAAGGAAGTGCTACTTGCCAACCTTAACAAAAGCGAAGCCGAACGCGCCTGCACCCAAGCTCAAGCCGCCCTTAAAGAAGCTCTGGTTGCCAAGGAATGGCTTCTTCGAGAAGCGTTGTCTCAGGTATGTCTATCTTCATGTCTTCACGCTTTTCTTTGTAGATAGGGTGTTGACACTTGTATATTTTCTTATGCAGGTTGTGCATCGGGTCTTTTCAGAGACATCTTACGACGATGCAATGAGCGCAGCCCTCAACGCTTCTCACGAGGATGGGGAACGGGTCGGCTTCCTGCTTGGTCTAGGGTTTGTTGAGAAAGGCGTCCCGCCATCCAACTTCCCTTTGTACAATGTAGATACTGAAGCCATATATGACCAAGCAGTAAATCAATACGCCGCCTTCCCGCATCCGGTGGTGGAGAAGGTGAATGAAATTGCTGCTGCTGATGACGGGCTACTTATCCTTAAGGCTTACCTTGAACAGCCACGCTCTACTGACGGCGCTGGTCCAAGTGGAAGTGGCCCTGAAGCCTGATCCTGAAGATCCCTTCCTGCTGCTAGGATAGATTTAGTTTGTATAGATTTACTTTCTTGTAGGCGGGTAGTTACCCGGCCATTCTTGTAACGAATATTTATGAAATGTAAATCTTTGCGCGGCTAAGACCGCTTGATTCATTGGATTCCTTGCTTTATAAACGTTATATGACTTACATACTTAAGTTTAAATTAGCAATTTTCCAAGTGTTTAGAATAAGTTAACCTTTGAACGTGGTAGATAGGTGTGAAGTTTTGCTTCCTCTTCCGTGATTGTGCGGGTAGGACCGTCACTTGCACGTAGTAGGATGGCTAAACTTTACCATCTGACCTGCGTGTAGGTTTACCTTATTTGAGGATAAGTTAACCTTTGAACGTGGTAGATAATAGGTGTGAAGTTTTGCTTCCTCTTTCGTGATTGTGCGGGTATGACCGTCACTTGCACTTAGTAGGATGGCTAAACTTTACCCATATCTGACCTGCGTGTAGGTTTTCCTCATCTTTTTTTTTTTTTTTTTTTTTTTTTTTTTTTTTTTTTAGGATAACCTTTGAACGTGGTAGATGATAGGTTGAAGTTTTGCTTCCTTGTTCGTGATTGTGCGGGTAAGACCGTCACTTGCACTTACAAGGATGGCTAAACTTTACTTACATCTGTCCTGCGTGTAGGTTTCCCTTATTTTTAACGTTGTGTTTATGCGGGTTTTGCCGCCTTCCACACGTAACGACTTACTTCTTCCCGTTTATGCGGTAAATACCGACCAGTGGGAAGTTCATAAGTATAAAGGTAAACACATTATGAAAGGAGAATCATTTCCATTAGAAGTGGCTCTAGGCCTTTTCTTTACAAGTTTTGGAATTGATCTACATATAACATTTGCGTAATTGAGCTCCATTCCATGTTCTTGGGATGGGAGTGCCATCGAGCCTTTCGAGCCGGTATGCGCCCTTTCCCAGGACTTCTTTGATAATGTATGGCACTTCCCAAACCGGGGCCAGCTTTCCCGGGCGCTCTTGGTTTGAAGCCTCGTTGTTACGCAGTATGTAGTCTCCTATCTTGAAGTTGCAGAGTTTTACCCGCGTGTTGTAGTACTTTTGCATTTGTCGTTTGTAGTTCTCTTCACGCACTGCGGCTAAGTCTCTGCGTTCCTCGGTTAGCATGAGATCCAACCGTCTTTCCGCATCATTGTCTTCTGGCTGAATCAAGACCCTTGGCGAGGGTAGACCAATTTCGACCGGGACCATGGCTTCAGTGCCATAAGTGAGGCTGAACGGGGTTTCTCCCGTACTGGCCTTCTTCAGCGTTCTGTTTGCCCAAAGGACGTGCGGAAGCTCGTCCACCCAGCCGGATCTGTGTTCCGATAGTCTCTTCTTGATGCCTTCGACGATGCTCTTATTTGCTCTTTCCACCTCACCATTACCTTGCGGGTGTGCCACTGAGGTAAAGGTATGGGTGATTTGAAGTTCTTTTAGCCACTGTTGTAGCTTCTTGTCAGCAAAGTTGGTGCCGTTATCGCTCACCAAATTCTGTGGAAGTCCAAAACGACAAATAATAAATTCCCAAATAAATTTTTTGATATGTTTCGCGGTTGTTTGGGCTAAAGGTTTTGCTTCTATCCACTTGGTGAAGTAGTCGATGGCTACCACTAGGAACTGAACATTTCCTGCTGCTGTAGGAAATGGGCCTGTCACATCGATGGCCCACTTCTGAAATGGCCATGAAGAAGTGACTGGAACAAGTTCATTCTTCGGGCGGTGCGTGTTGGGTGCGTAAAGCTGACAAGACCTGCATTTTCTGATGTATGCCAGTGCATCCGTATGCATCCCCGGCCAAAAGTATCCCGAGTTGTTTAGCTTGGCTACAACAGCGCGAGGACCTGCGTGTACTCCACAGATGCCTTCGTGTACTTCCCTTAGGAGGTAGTCAGCATCTTGGTTGTCCACGCATCTCAAGAGTGGGCCAAGAAAGTTACGTCTGTAAAGGATGTCATTGACGAGCTGATAATTCAGTGCTTTACAGCGTAGTTTTCTTGCCTGTGTTTTTGACTCTGGTAGTGTTCCTGCTGCAAGGTAATTTATTATTGGTGTCATCCACGTTTCTGTACCGGTTTGGATGACACAAATTTCCTTGTGCGGGACTGATGGTGCTTCGAGGAGTTCAATGCGGATGTCCTTTCCCAAGTGGGTGAAGGCTAGTGATGCAAGCTTGCTTAACGCATCCGCAGATTTGTTTTCGCTGCGCTTGACGTGTATGACTTTACAATCACTAAAATCACGCATAAGGGTTTTTGCCTGGGCGAGGTACAGGGCCATTGTGTCGTTCACAGCCGTGTACGTCCCATTTATTTGGTTGGCCACCAGCATGGAATCCACGTGGGCTTCCAAGTTTTTCACTCCCATCTTACGCGCAATTCTCAAACCGGCCAAGAATGCTTCATATTCGGCTTCGTTATTCGTACTTGGAAAATCCAACCGAATAGCGTAAGTATATTCTTGGCCTGCTGGGTTGGTTAATTTTAACCCTGCGCCTGAACCCTCGTTACTGGCTGCTCCATCAGTGTAGAGTCGCCAGACATCATTGATGTCCTGTGCTGGGGAGGGTTGAGCCTCCTCCTGGCACTCTTTCTCCCGCGAAGCGGGGACTTCTGCAATAAAATCGGCCAGGACCTGGCCCTTTATGGCTGGTCTTGGCTTGTACTTAATTGCATATTCTCCCAATTCAATTGCCCATTTGGCTAGACGTCCCGATAATTCGGGTTTGCCTAGAACGTTTGAGAGTTTGAAGTTGGTGAGAATGGTGATTGGGTGGCCCTGGAAATATCGTCTTAACCTGCGTGAAGCGTGTATAAGTGCTAAGACCAATTTTTCGAGGGTAGAGTACCGGGTTTCTACGTCTGTTAGTACACGGCTAACATAATAGATGGGCATCTGGATGCCTTTTCGTTCTATTAGCAGGACTGCCCCGGTTGCTCTATCTGTTGCGGAAAGGTATAGGATTAACTCCTCTCCCGCTTGTGGTGCTGTAAGTGTTGGGAGTTCGATCAGGCGTGACCGAATCTCCTGAAAAGCTGCTTCCGCTTCTGGTGTCCAGCGGAAGTGCGTTTTCTTTAAGCAGTTTCTCAATGTTGACACGAAAGGAAACGACTTATCCGCATGGTTTGCCAAAAAGCGATTAAGTGCGACTAGTCGTCCATTCAGTGTCTGAGCCTGTTTGATGGTGGTAGGTGATTCCATTTTAATAATGGCTTCGACCTTTTCAGGGTTCGCTCTGAAGCCATCTTTAGTAACAATGACTCCCAAGAACTTCCCTTCTTCCATCCCAAATGAACACTTGCTCGGGTTGAGCTTCATGTTTATTTTTCTGAGCGTGTTGAAAGTTTCTTCAATGTCTTTCAACATCGCTTCTGGCTCGGGGCTTTTGATGACCAAATCATCCATATAGACTTCCAAGTTTCTCCCGATTTGGGCATGAAACTCTTTGTCCATCAGTCGTTGGTACGTGGACCCTGCATTCTTAAGTCCGAATGGCATCATTTTATAACAAAATGTACCATCGGGCGTCCGAAATGCGGTTTTGTCCTGGTCATCTACGGCCATGTGGATTTGATGGTACCCCTTATACGCATCCAAGAAGCATTTAAGGCGAAATGGTACCAACGAATCCACCTTAAGATCAATTTCTGGTAACGGATAACAATCTTTGGGGCATGCTTTGTTCAAATCTTTGAAATCTATGCACATGCGCCATTGTTTGTCATTCTTCGGTACCATTACGGGATTTGCAACCCATGTTTGATATCTGCTAACGCGTACGATGCCTGCGTCAAGGAGTTCCTTGACTTGGGTTCTACACGCGTTAGTTTGTTCAGGCCCCATTACTCTGCGCTTTTGTACGACTGGCGTAACAGCCGGATCGCACTTGAGCTTATGCTCCGCCTTACTTCGGGGTACACTAGTCATGTCAGCTGGTGCCCACGCAAAGATGTCAGCGTTTTTCTGCAGTAAGCGTTTGAGTAGGGTGCGGGTGGGATCAACGATTGTTGGTCCAATGGTAACGGCCTGGTCGGGGTATTTGCCGTTGAAGGCCCATTTTTCCGGTTCGGTGATGGTTTGTTTAGCCTTTTTTCCGGTTCGGTGATGGTTGGTTTACCCCAACTTCTCTATCTGCTAAAAACAGCTAAGAATATCTATCGTCTTTACTCTTTATCATATCTAATATAGTGGTTATTTTCTTTGATTTAATGGCTGTTCTCTTAAATTAAAAAAAAATAATCAAAATCACAAAAAGAAAAAAACACTTTATAATAACAAAAAAACATGTTGAAAATGAGAAACAGTAGCAGCCGTCATTTGACAACGAGCATGACTTCGTATCCGACTATCCGTCCACCGACCCACATTTTACACCCAACCCGGTTGCTTCCAAACTCCCTATCAAACGCGTCCTGATTTTGACCCGTCAACATTACATCTAAACTCTATTTTCCACACTATAATAACTTGTACAAATAGCTTTAAAAACTGTTCAACACCTTGGAATATAAAATTCAAGCTCTGGAAAAAGCACTACCTTGTTGTAATATAAATATAACAAAATAATCACACTTTTCTGTATTCAGATCACGATGCCGATTCACATGGCGGCCACCGTGACTCCGGTCTACCACCACCGTCAACCGCTCAACCACCGCCGTGTAACGGCGTCACTTAACCCAGCCACAATCAACGACGGCGATAACAAGCTAACAAACAAATCAATCCGCCTGGCGAAATCAATCTCAAACCTATTGAATCTATACATCGAAAAACCGTCGTTAAAAAATATCTTCCAACGGTTTGACCGGAATATCATTGCTCAGGCGGATGCCAAGCTGGACATGCCGATGACGTCACCGAAGGAAGATATTTCCAGCATGTGGCGTGACATCCACGGCAGCTCTGACTGGGAGAATCTGCTTGATCCTCTTAGTCCGTTGATACGTAGAGAGATTATTAAGTACGGTGAGTTCGCTCAAGCGACATACGACGCATTCGATTTCGATTCGTATTCGGAGTATTGCGGAAGCTGTTTGTATAATAAGAACAAGTTGTTTGACAAGTTAGGGTTAGTTAAGCACGGGTATAATGTGAGTAAATATGTATACGCCATGTCGCAATATGAGATCCCTAGGTGGTTAGAGAAATCCTACGTGGCGGAGAACACGTGGAGTAAGGATTCCAATTGGATGGGGTACGTGGCGGTGAGTGATGACGTGGAGGCGAAGCGGATTGGGAGGAGGGATGTGGTCGTGGTGTGGCGTGGGACCGTGTTGCCTTCGGAGTGGTACGAGGATATGCAACGGGATTTGGAGCCGTTAGGGCATGGCGAGGCGAAGGTGGAGCGAGGGTTTCTTAGTATTTATAAGTCGAAGCGTGTGACCACTAGGTATAATAAGACGAGTGCGTCGGATCAGGTGATGGAGGAGCTCGGACGGTTGTTGAAGGTTTATAGAGAAAGAGGGGAGGAAGTTAGTTTGACGACTACTGGGCATAGTCTGGGTGGGGCGTTAGCTTTGCTGACTGCTTACGAGGCTTCCATTATGTTTCCGACCCTCCCGATAAGTGTAATATCTTTCGGTGCTCCTAGGGTTGGAAACATTGCATTTCGGGACGAGCTCCATCACAAAGGCGTGAAAGCTCTACGAATTACCATAAAGCAAGATCTCGTCCCACGAATGCCTGGGATTGTTTTCAACGAGACGTTACAAAAATTTGATGATCTGACGGGTACCCTAGAGTGGGTTTACCACCACGTTGGGGCAGAGTTGAAGCTTGATGTCAGAGCTTCACCTTTCCTTAAACGTGGGTCAAATTTTATCGGGATTCATCATCCTGAGACGTATTTACATCTTGTTGATGGATACGTCAGCAATGACTCACCGTTTAGATCGGATGCTAAACGGGATGTGGCCCTAGTGAATAAATATTGTGATATGCTTGTAAATGAGCTTAGGATTCCACCATGCTGGTATCAATTGAGTAACAAAGGGTTAGTTACCAATGAAGTTGGGAGATGGGTTAGACCTAAAAGGGAACTTGAAGACATACCTTCACCCATTCAAGAAGAAAATATAGATTTGTAGGATGCAATATTTGCTTGTAAATCAGTAAATCCATATATTGTGTGTAGAATTTTAGTTTCTAAAATGAATAATATTTTTTATATGTTGACAACTAAAATTTTTGAATATATGACATGATAAAGATTTCTTTTTGAAAATTATATTAAACTAAAAACTGTTAACAAAGTCTTATACACCATTATGGCTTCAATAATCACACAGTCCGAAAAAAGTTAATACACCATAAGTTTGTTGAAAAAAGTTAATTATTTAATTCCTATTTTGTGAACTTAAAAAGGGTCCTAAGCAATATAAAAAATATTACAACTTCTCTATTTGCTGAAAAAAAGTTAATATTGCTACAAATTTGAGTTTTGTGTATTTGCAATAAGAAGCCCATACAAAGAGTCTTGACACCAATATCTTCTTACAAAACATCAAACTCACCCTCCTATATCAACAGTCACCTAAAAACAAAACAAAACAAAACATCAACAAACAAACCATTTTACACAATCATCAACTTACAACAACTAACTTTCAACTTGGTTTCTCTTAAACACCCTCTTCAAACTCTTCAGCAGGACTTTTTTCGCCTCTGTGGCTTGGCGGGATGAAGGACTTGTAAACAGTTTCCATGTCAGGTCTGTCCTTCATATCATGGCTGGCCACAACCTCGAGTGCAGTTGATTGAAAGAACCGGTAAAATTTCTTACTACAAACGAATGCAAAGACGAATGTCATTATTAGAAGCGGGATTATGACCGGGGCGTAGATGAACTTCTTTGTTCCAAAATAACCGAGCATGGTAGCTTGGAACAATAATAACGAGGCCACCATTCGGATATGGATGTGGGGCCACATCTTCCCGTAGCTCTCGTATTTTGGCACCACAACTTTCAGGACCTGAAAAGAAAGAATTAATCTTGTTAATCGACATAATCTCGCTTTTTGTAAGTACCGGTTGAGGCTGTTTTAAATATGGTGTCAATCCTATTGATTTGCTTTTTTCGGTTTTTAATTTGGGTTCGTTTCGGTTTGATTTAGATTTTTCTGTTTAACCAATTGGGCTTAAAATTTTTGGCACAAAATAATAAAGTTGGGCATGAGTCTTTTGTTAATTAATGATTAATTTACTATTATAAATTTGAACTAAAATATTTGGTTACACTATTTAATATTTATTTACTTCTTATAAATTACTTATTATTCAAAATTGAAAACAAAAACTCATCAACTCGGTTTGGATCAAGTTTTTCGGTTTTAGTCATATACCAAACTGAATCTGAACCGAAAATTCGATTTTTATTAAAAAATAAAACTAAATAGTCGTTTTTTGGGTTTGGCTGTTTCGGTTAGGGATCGGTTATTTCGGTTTCATGCACACACAAGTCAATAGTGTCGGGTTGAATGATTAAAATGTTGAAACTGGACATGGCTCGTATATTTATTTGTATCAAAGATCTCAACCCTAATCCGGGTTCATTTACAATCATATAAGCTGAAGATGAACCATTTTAACACATTAATCTAAACGAGTAAAACGATTACCGAAACGGGTTGATGGGTTGATGTTCAATTAAATAGGTTGATGTGTCAACATGTTCAGCCAAACATTGATATTTTTAGGCTAAGCAAGTTAACTTGAACACAGTCAATTTAATTAAGCGGGTCAAGCTTAACATGGCCTGTGTAATTAAACATGCCAAATATAACACGGCCCTTTTAATGAAATGGGTCACAACCAGAACATAGCCTGTGTAAATAAACGTGTCAACCTGAACACGGTCCGTTTCATTAAACGGGTCCACCTGGACACAACTTGTTTAATAAATCATGTCAACCTGAACACAACCCGTCTAATTAAACAACCCAACCCAAACACTCCCCGTTTAGACGTAACACCCCAAAACCTGATTGTTTTCAACTGATGAAATATTACCTGATTCCGAAACACAAGCCACCCTAGCCCAAAATATATCGCTCCAAACGGAATAATTAACGGCGCAATCACCGAATAACAAAGAGTTATTGTGACAACAAGCATATCATTAGGAATCTTGGTCGCATATCCAAGATCACCAGGTAACCAAGCATCTTTCAAATCCTCTTCGGTCTTACACAAATACTTCCTTTTCAAATGAAATATTATCAACGGGACTATCCTCGATAACTCGAGCCCATAACCCACAAAAAACCTAATCCAAAACACCAATCGATAAACACGTTAAAAACCGAGAAATAGAAATATTTCCCCTCAGCCTTTGACAAAAACAGAAGAAATGCAGGCAGCAAAGCTAAAAACACAATCAAAGCAAGCTGAGGAAGATAAGCCCCCAAAACCGTTCGAATTATGTCCACGTTGAGAACCGGTTTGGTAAACGGAAGCAGCTTTTAAATTCGGTAAAGTCGTGATTATCCCTATAGGGATCATGTAAAAACATATTGTTAAGAACACGACATATTGTCGTGTCTCGCGTTCGTAATAAGTTTTAGGAAGATTGTTTTGTCTCGGTTCGGGTGCATCCGTGACTGTCCACGTGTCAATCATCCGTGCGTGTGCGCTTTGACCGGCAGCTGCTGCGGTTACTCTGTTTGTAAAAACCACCACAGCTGAACCTTGTTGTTTACCTCTAAAAGTTGACTTTTGCGCAGACTCGAGTTTTGGAGTCAACTCCTCGATTTTGCCTTTATAATAATCTATCGAGTCCACTTTTTTACCAACAAGACCGAGAAACCCGGTTTTGTGAGTCGGGGGGACTCCATCCGGGTTGACCTTTTTCGAGTCAGCGTATATGGTTTCGGCCCGTCTTAGCTTCTTTTTACAGTCTTCCAATTCTTCATAGATTTTGTTGACTTCCGTGTTGTCGGTTACTACCAACAATTTGTAAAACGTGTCGGGGTAAATGGTTTTGAAATACGCGTCGACTTGTTCTTTTCGGGAACTAGCTTCGGATGAAAGTGGGATGTCACGAACTACAACCGCAAATTGTTTGGGTTTGGCTTCTAGTGAACTCAACGCTTCGGCTCTAAGATCGGATACGTGTTTGTATGCTCTCCATAACAAGACATACGAGACTATGGAAACCCAATAGCACGCAATCACAGAAACCCATAACCGGGGGCTTTTTTCCTGAAATGAAGATAACGGGTTCTCATGGTTACTAAAAAAAAGTGAAAAAGATGGTAAATGTAGAGCCAAGCCGCTAAAAGCTTGAATCAAGAGTAATAAATAAGCTTGTTTAATAAACAAGCCTGGGCTTTAGTTATCGAGCTCCAGCCAGCTCATGAGCCTTAACGGGCCTGTGGAGTAATTTTTAATTAATATATTAAACATATATATTTATAACAATTATCATTATATATACAATTATAATAAAGATAACTAAATAATATACATTTTGTTATGTATGAAAATTATATATAAAATATATATACAAATAATTATAAACATAATATATACAAAAAATTAACCATAAATGTATATAAGTTAGTTAACAAATAATAAACGAGCTGAGCTCGAGCTTGAAAAATTACTAAAAACCACTCATAAGCCGAGCTTGGTCTCAGCTCGGCTCGCTTACAAGCTTAGTAAAATAGTTATGAGCTTACTTTGAGATGTGCCATTGAAAGCTTGTCGAGGTCATCGAACGCGTTTTTACGGGTAGAATCTTTAATATTCGGGTTCTTTTCCGTCATATGGAGGGGTACGAGTACTGGTAGCAATAAAATGCCGGATAATAACAATATCCCAAACACTGTAAAACACACAAAGATAGTAGCATTAAAGTTAATAGCAGGTTAATTATTAGCTTCTAAATACAGTTACAGTTAATTTCACATTAATTCACTTCAATTTTGGTGGTAATTTAGCCTCTAAATTTAAGGCTTTACATAGATTAAGGTTTATGTCTAGTGTTAGAGAGAGCACTCGTCAAATAAACCGGTTAACCGAGTCGACCTAAAAATTGAGCCCAAACTGAGCCGGTTTAAAACTGGTTATGTAGAAACCGGTTTGAAACCGACTGAAACCGAGGTTAGGAACCAGTTTGTAATTTTTTACACCAAAATGAGAGAAAAAAAAACCACGAAAACCGAACCTGAACCGAGGCAAAACTGGTTTTTTAATGAACGAGTACAACAAGGAAAACATATTAGGTCTTTTACTTTTTTTCGTTTTTGATTTATATTTTGAGTGATTATTTTTTATTATTTTTTGAGAGGTTTTTTTTAACTCTTTGTATTTTAACCTTTACTTGGGTCAAGATAACTTTACCCATCCTGACCAATACACATCCTAACCTTTAAAAAAAACCAATCATGACCCAAACCTATTCTAGCCCAACCCAACCCAACCCAACCCATTCATATTGCCACATCTAACTATATTTAATAGGGCTGATAAATTTAAGACACAGATATGTTCACATAACACGAAATGATATGAAGTTAAACAAGTTTGGGCTGAAGTTTAACATGTTTCGTGTTTTAAACAGGTTGACATATTAAGACTTGTTTAAATTTGTGTATAACAAGCTAAACCCTCGTTAACCTGTTAATGACTTGTTTAAACATGCTTATATTATTTATTCTAGTTTTTAAAAAATTAAGTACATGTGCTTATCGGATGTTATAACTGATTTTAAACTATTCTAGATTTTTGTTTCATATATGTTAAGGATTACGAATTAGTTACGACTTTTATGAAATTTTGGCAACTTTTGCTTCACTGCATAAGTGAAACTTATTGTGTCACTAAACAAATCGTAACGCGTAAATTATGTTTGTGTTTCTGTAGAGAAAATTGACACAATTAGTTATCGTGTCCTATCCGTGTCTAACAACATATATAATTGTGTCATGTATGACATGTTCTCCCAACTCTGATATTTTAGTTTTCAAATTAAGTTTCATTTAGTAGTTTTTAATTCATTAATTTAAAATATTCTACAAATCCAAGCGTACTGTAAGAATTAATACATTGAATTAATATACATTTTAAACTATTATGATATGTGTGACATTCTTAGAAGCAATCCAAGAGCATAACAATGTGCGATGCATATTTGAGGTGTAAGTTAATTAAATTGACAAGTTTAGGATTTGTGGTTTGAATTTTGAAATATGTTTTGAGATCTAAGAGAATTGATGTTCGTCATTATGTTACATTTGCCTAAATCGAGCTAAATATCTTTTATAACTGATGATGGGAGTACCACTTTAGTCCTTACAATAAACTCACATATATCTAGCCTAATCCAACAACTCATGTAGCATACAAATCACCTAGTAAGGACCATAGATTGCTCGATGGTAGTAGCCTAGTAGGGTTGGTACCCAGGTTGGGTAGCTGACATTCTAGCAATCACTATCGCGAGACAACCCACAACCAAGGTATAGTGTTAACCATAATAGCATTTAATGACTACAACTACTATAAATTCCTCATTAATTACCCTCAATACACCAACTATAAAAGTAATTCTATTCGCCCAAAATTCGTATAACCAATAACCAATAGACCATGCATCTAATTTTTTTTACTTTAATAATGTGACTTAGCCCTAATAATACTGTAATAGTAATAAACAACAAAACCACCAAAATAAGGTTAAAATAATGACAATTGGGTACATGTTTAAAACCCGATAAGACCTGTTAATAAAAAAAGTGTGGTATGTGATTTTTTTATTTTCTTAAATAATTGAAATTATTAGGCTAGACTCCATCACTTTTCCTTATTGGTACACAAAATTTAAAATTGTCTCATAGTCATGACATATAAAGTAGTTAAACGAGTCGTATTCATGCTTAATATTTGTGTTACGCGCGTCGCTTCTTACCTGTTAAGACACGAATTGTCGGTCATAATATTTTATTGTTATTATTGTTGTTGTCGTTTAATTTATTAAACATACAATATTAGCAAAAGATACAAGTGAGGTGTGGATTTGGTAGTAGTTGTGGTGGAGCATGTTAATCCTGAGTTTGCAATTTGCATCAAATAAAAATAAAAATAAAAACAAAAGAAAAGGATGCCAAATTTGGAAGCTTGCGTGGCAGTTGAGAGCAAAAAGAAACAAACACAACACGTGGTAGGGAAGACAGTTGTTAGTTTGTTACTCATCACTCATCATTTACAAACTTTATCCTTTCCCAAATATCCAATTAATTTGCTGTTTAGAATGGCTAAATTGAATCATCGGACTATTGACTCATCCGTTTATTTGTCCATCTTAAAGCGATAACTGTCTAAAATATTACATCTTACACCATATGTATTCAAAACATCTTACTCTTGGACATTTTGCGTCATGTGTCATTCCCGTAAGCAACAAAGAGTTTTAGACAGTGGCGTAATGGCAAAAACGCCACAACTCTCCTACAATAATTACATATATTCTCCTCTCTCCCCTACTCACACACAATTTCATCAAAATTCGTGTCACCCTCTCGTTTTGTAGGAAACGTCCAATCCAAAACGCCTACCCATAACGCCGGACGCCCGGGGGGGGGGGGGAATGCTCCCGGCGTTTTCACCTGATAACACCGCAACTAGTCTCCATTACGGATGATCTTAGAGGATAATAATATAATGTAACCAATACCAAATAGGTTGTAGATAGTACTATGAAGGTATGGATATGATGTTTTAATTGGGAGTTCTAGTTTTTATAGAACTCATAAAGGTGTAAATGTAAGAGTGATTAACGGGTAAGTTGGTTTTAATTTTGTTACCAAGGCTAGGTGTCGCACCCCCCATCTTGAGCCTGGACGTGTGACTCGCAGTTGGTATCGTTTTTGTAAATAAATCAGAGTTACGGGTTAATATGGAAATATTTGCGCGGATTAAATTATTAATATTTACATAACAAACCCGGAATTATAAAATATTCGTTTAATGTTTACAAAAGATTACTTATTTATACAAAACCATCATTCAAGTTTTAATATTAACAAAATGATCTGAGCCATCAAATCGCTTAGTATAGACTTCGATTCTTCAAGCGCCTCTTCTTCGTTACCTGTAAAATAGTTTGAAATATGCCAACAACACATGCTGGTGAATAAGCTGACGCATAAAATATTTTATTTACATAATTTCCCTTCGAGACATAACTTAGGTCTCGGCCCATCGTGGCTTAGGAATAATCAAGTTAAAAACCAAATCACAATTATAAACTTAAGCTCAACTCGAGACCGTTCAGCAAACACCGCAGCGTTCGAGGTTACTTAGCTACCATCAGTATACACATGATTACCCCCTCTCAAACATAACTTAGGTCCGACCCGTCATGACGGAGGCATATAACCAGGAGTGGTGCGGTGTGCCCACCGTCTAACCACATATGTAAGGATCCAAACAAACGTACACGACAGCCTGAAGGCCATCGATTACTTTTGTTCATAATGTTTTAGAGATACATAATCTCATGTAATCAATTTACTTTGACTCTATTAAACAAGTTATAAAAGTTTGGGGCGTATTCACCTTTGAAAGGATCAGCTTCACTTCACTGATCGTTTAGTCTTTCTTTTGCTATCTCGGACCTATAGTACGAGTATAACAATTTGTTATTACTAGATTAATAATCTAGCTTTAGACCTTTAGTCTATTTTGTATAATCTTTACCTTAATTATATTTTCTATTCGAACCTTTAGTTCAAAACATCTTTTCTTTTTAACAAGTTTTAAACCTTTAGTTTTACTTGTTTACTTTTCTAAACATTACGTTTCTTCTTCTCGAAGAAACGTATTCTTTATTTCTTTACTTATTATTTAAAAAACTTAAATAATAATAATATTAATAACAAAAATTTACTTTACATTATTATTTCTTATTTATATTTACTTTGTTATATTTTCTTTTGTTTATTTTTGAGATAATGAGTATACCCTCGACTAGGGTCAAAGCTTTTAATTATAATATTATTTTATTATCTTTACTCGGTCAGAACCCCTACCTTGATTTGCTTATATTTTCTAGATACTCGGGCATCACCTCTACACTTGCACGTTCATCGAGGAGATCTTGATCAACACTTTGTGCACATAAATCGAGGCACGCCATTCATCAATCTTCGTCGACACGTAATTCGAGGCAACGTTGGTTATTTGGCACGCAAAACGAGGAAACTTCGGATTTTCGGCACGGATTTCGAGGTAGTGTCGACGCTTTACGAGGTAGTGGGATTGTATTCTAGAGAGAGAGCGATATGTTGTGATGAAATGAATGGGCTGATGGCCCTATTTATACGCTGTTTTTAGTAAGTCATCGCGATACACGATGGGCCAATCGTAGGTCATCGCGTATCGCGACTAGGCTTGTCGCGTCACAACTAGCTTTGCCACGTGGCACTAGACACGCGGTGCCACATGGGGACACGTGGCAGGCACGTGTCATGGCTGTCAGGCCTCGTCATCGGGATACGCGATGACGAGTGAGCTTTTGGGAATCGCGTTTCGTGATCCCTTTCTTTTCTTTTCTTGGTTTTTGTGACAAACCATCGCTATACGTGATGAGTTGGTTTCTGATCTATCGCGTATCGCGATTGGTCAAAAAATACAGAATTTCAAATGCGGTCCTTGAATTTTGAATACTTGGCATTTTCGATCTGAAATTTTTGTGATGTTACACTAGGGATCTGTCTTAACGTTTATGGTGTTAAAGCTGATTTGACAAGGATGATGGGTGGACAACACTTTCTGCATGGGTTTAAGAGCATCAAAGGCAAGATAAATTATTATGTTAATATAATTTAAAATTCCCACACAAATAATTGAAGAATTATTAAATTAAGAGATATTAAGAGGGGTTGACCAATTTCTTTATGGTGCGGTAGTGTGAAAGGAGATAAAATGGGTAATGTGGTGTCTATGTAGAGTTAAGGGTGTGAATGCATACCCCTGACCTAAGGGCAATTTTGATCTTGATCTGTAGCATTGCCGGCTCCGAGAAGTCGAATTTTTTTCTTTTTTGGTTAAAGGCGAAATTTTTGTTTGGCCTTAAGTAAAAAGAACATTTTGTTGTGTTTAAACAATTTAATTTTACATGGACTTACTTGGTTATGATTTGAGTTATGTAAAAAACTTTTGCGTAAAAAAAAACTAAAAAATGTCTTAAATAAGACTAGAACCCACAACCTCTTGGTTATAAGTTATGCCTCTTTGCCACTAGAACAAACTAGTGTTTATATAAATGTGTTTAAACATTGATTATAAATATCTTTTTCATAAAAATACACATTTAAAAAAAATTCGGGCCTATCAGGATGTCGGGCCTATGGCCGTCAACTACCCAGCCACACCCTTAGGCCGGGCCTGATCGGTAGCACATTCTTAAAAGCATGCTAAGAATATAACAATACATGATACAACTATACGAATTGTAAGGACCATTTAATTAAAACAGAATATAAAAAAGATCATACATGTATATCAGATTTCATATCTTTTAATCCATATCTTGTTTCTTTATATGGTTTACATTTGAAGTGGGAACCACGACTAGCCCCTATTGAAAGTTTATAATCTTTCAAATCTCTAACGTGGATCCAGCATTTACTTATGAAGTAATAGAGCATAAAATCCATTTTGAAAAAAAAAATTATAATAAAAAACTAATTTGAGTTATTTATAATTCATAAACTAAACCATATTAGTATTTCAGGTTGTAATTTGATATTATCATAGCTTGGATTTGGATGTTTTCACAGAAAACTGAAACTTAGCTTACATGTTTCACCTTTTATGATTTAAAAACCATTTAGTTTCGGTTTTGGTTGTGTTAGTGTAATTTATAATTTTGTTCAATTTGGTTTCACTTACATTGGCTAGGAGCTAAAATTTTACAAAATTATATTTTAATAATCAAAACTATAAAGTATTAGCTGATATTAATCTATACTGATAAATTAACCAATAGCAATCTTAACTTCCAGTTATGTTGTTAAACACAATCCACTTATAATGGATAAGTTAACATGTTTGCGCCTCACTTTCATTTATGTTGTTTCAAAACTAAAACATTTTGATTGGGATCCACAATTATTTATTATGGGAGGACACAATTACTTCTGCACTCTTGTAAGATTGTCATTTGCAATGTAAGTGAAAGTTAGCAATGTCGTTAGTCAAAATATTATTACGAACTTTTATCGGCCAAGGGTCATAATTTGGATTATTAGAATTCAATTTGCCTTTATGATAGCTGATTCGTAGATTCTGAGACTTATTATTTATCAAGTAAACTACTTAATGTTAAACTTATTTATCACATTAACAATTAATTGATTATTGAAACAATAACCCTTCACACATGGATCAGGCCTCATGATTCGATATAAAAGGGAGGTTTCAACGTTTAAACGAACAAAAGAAATGGATATGATGATTTGGTTCATTTATATCCACAATTTTTATTAAAAACAAATGTTATATCTATAGTCTAAAATAAAATAAAGTCCTAGTTGAAGTTATTATATGATGTATATCATTGTGAAAAAGATGTGTGATAGGGCCTTAACGTGCTGCTTGTAAACTTGTAGCTAAAATATCTGATGCTTTATAGGAAGCATTGTTGACACTTGGTATCCATGTTTAGCCACAATTTAGTTAACACTTACCCACATGCTAATCGAGTCATATTCTCCTTCGTTTAGGTCTAGAATCATGTTCTAAAATCGAACCAATAAGAGACTTTGACAGTTCATCGGTTAAAGTGATTTAATCGGTCATAATCTTACAAGCTAGTCAGTTGAAAAGAGAGGGGGCAAATAAAACTTTTTTTTTATTTTATTATGTTGGTTTTATCTGCTTTATATTAAATCAGTAGATTTATTTGTGCCTAGTCCATTAGCTCAAAACTAAACGATGCCAGACTAGTTAATCCGATCTGATTTCCAAAGCATGATCTATAACAACTGACCTACTTATTTTCAGAGAATGACCGGCGCCAAATTTAACTCATCGATAGAGTTATTTCTTTTCCTAAAGGTTTTCTTTTTCTCGAAAGAGAATGACGGGTTAGTATACCTCCGCACTTCTCTTGAAGAAGTCTTCATTGAAGTACATGAAAATCGATGCCTCTAATTATGTCTGTTACTTAAAATTTATAAACTCGGTTCAAATATTGACGCATGTTTCCCTTATATATATCATATAGCTAATCAAAAATTTGGTCTTCGCTTAGAATTTATGTTTTGGATAGGTCAATCAAATATTAAATCGTGTCTAGTTTAGGGTGAATTCGGTTTTATACAAATTTCATGTTGTTGCCAGGACGTAGCCACTCATAAATGAGGGGTTTCATTCGTCCCCTGTGAAAAAAAAATATAGTGTTAATATACCGAAAAATTTTCGACCGACCCCTGTAAAATTTTGGCACCGACCCCTATAAAACTTTAAAGTCGTACTCTGTATAATTTCGATACGACCCCCATGAGATTTTGAGACTAATCCTAACAAAAACTACAATGACAATTTTATAAATATAATTATATAAACGTTATATAAACAATTTTTCCTATTAAATTTGACTTTAGTATTAACAAGTCCATTAGTCCAATATCCAATTCAAACCCTACTCAATTTTTAGCCCAAAACCCAAAATCTCATTCTAACTTCTAAATTTTTTTTTTTTTGACCGCCTTTGCTGTCTCACTTCGTCCTTTCATCTCACCACTCGCCGGAATCGGAAATTTCGACCAGGGGGTACGGCGCACTCAGTCACTCACCTTGATACCTTATCTTCTCACACAATATCACGTCTACTGCTGCACTACAAATTGTTTCCAAGTTCCAACAGACAACAACCCTCACGTCCACTAAAATTGTTTCCAGCCTTCCAGGTACAACATAATACATTTAATTTATGTCTAATTTAGTTTGGTTTTTAGATTTTTAGGTTTATGATATTTAGACTACTATGTAAAAAAATTTGGGGAATTTGGGGTAACATCCGACTTACTTGTTTCATTGAGTTGTTTGACTCCTTGTAATAATTTTCGGGCATTTTCTATTCCAAAAATAGTACGATTAGTCGAGTTGTACCCATATGATTTTGATGAAAAGTGATAAAAGAAGACTCCCATTTGAACTCGCGACATACATTGATAATTTAAAAGGAGATAAACGATTTAAAAACTTGAATGGTTTAACAAGTCTTGTTCAATTGATGGTTCAAACAAAGAAACGCCATTCCTTTGCAGTGGTTCAAACTTGAATGGTTTAGCTCTCATATTACCGGTCGCAACCGCAACCGTTGAAAGATCCTTTTCGGCGATAAAGTATGTGAAGTCCGATTTGCGTAATCAAATGGGTGATGAAAATTTAAGCGACAGTTGTATTTGTTACATTGAGAAAGACTTGATTGTCAATATTAAAGTAGATGATGTAATGGTTAGATTTCAAAAAATGAAAAATCGTAGAGAAACAACTTTAATATATTTGTTATCTAATATTTTGTTTGGTAATCTTTTTTTTATATATATGACCTGACTCGACCCGATTCGACTCGACTCGATTTGACCCGACAGTTGTATTAGTACCGACCATAAAAATTCCCGACCACTGTGAGAAATTTTTCTGGATCCGCCACTGGTTGTTGCAATACACCGTTATTATTATTGTTATAAACCATACGTGTGTGATATTAAATACCAATCATAGGTTCGGAGTGTAAGAAAGCAAAGAGCAATAGTACAGGGGTCAAAGTGTTAATACATAAAATTGGTTCTATATTCTTTGTCTTGAGTAGAATCATTTTGAAAGCGATTTATTTGACAGCCATGACATAATAAAGCTTTAATATATTAGTTAATTAAATATTAGAAGTAACTAATAAAATATTTATGATTAAAAGTTATACAATTTGTAATTTAAAACATCACTAATTAATATGGATCCACGACCAAAACTCCAAAGGTAAACCATTTTACTCACTCTCTACTTACTTTCAGTCTCAAATCATCTTTGTCATCTAGGAAACCTCCACTAATCAAAGTTCATCTCCACATCACCAACTATTCATGGTTCACCTTCAACCATAAAGCTTACGAAGTCAGGACCAAAGGATTTTGCAACCTTTTGTCTTTTGCTTCGTCTTAAATCACCATCCTCAGTCTCGGGCCGTTCATGTGTTCCTTCATGAACCAAGTCGTCATTTTGTGTTGACGAGCTTGCACCTACATCATTCGCTCGTGATGATGAGGCCTCATGTGTGTGTCCTAACTTAGGAAACACGTGCTCAAAATACGAGACAGTATTGGGGCTCGCCTCCATGAAAGTGTTTACGTGTACATTTGGAATTTTAGATTCATGTACCAAAAACCGATGTGCACAACTATTGTGAGCATATCCAATGAAAATGCAATCAACAGTTTTGGGACCAATCCTAAGAGCCTTAGGAGATGGTACGGTGACTTTAGCTAGGCACCCCCACACTTTCATGTATTTGTACGAAGGTTCTCTTTCCTTCCATAACTTATAAGGAGTCTCGTTCCTATTCTTGAGAGGTATCTTCTTTAAAAGATAATTTGCCGTTAAAATGGCACCCCCCCAACATGTCATGGCTCACCCCAGAACTAACCAACATGGCATTCATCATCTCTTTCAATGTACGGTTCTTTCGTTCTGCCATGCCATTTGATTGTGGAGAATAAGGAGCGGTTAATTCATGTATTATGCCACTTTGTGCGCATAAATCCGCAAATGGTGAAACGTATTCACCTTCTCAATCGCTTCTCACACATTTAATTTTCTTGTTAAGTTGTAACTCAACTTCATTTTTAAACAATATAAAATTTTCTATTGCTTCATCTTTACTTTTAAGTAAATATACATAGCAATATTTTGAGCAATCATCAATAAACGTGATGAAATATTTGTTTCCCCCTCTTGTTGGGCACATTTTTAAATCTCACACATCGGTGTGAATTAAATCAAGTGTTTCGGTTATTCTTTCAACCGATTTGAAGGATGATCTTGTAAGTTTGGATTCAACACATGTTTCGCATTTCGAGTTTGTATCAATGTGGAATGTTGGTATACTTTTTAATTTAATTAAACGACGAAGTGAATTGAAATTTACATGTCCTAATCTACCATGCCAAACATTTGAATTTAAAGACTCAATAATATAAGCAAAAGTAGATGCCTTATTCATTTCATTTCCAATCACGGTTACATCAAGTTTAAACATACCATTGAGGGCATAGCCCTTACCAACATACATTCCACTCTTAATCAAGACAAACTTGTCTGACTCAAACACTAAACGAAAACCAAACTTATTAAACAACCAACCCGAAACCAAATTCTTACGAATTTCGGGCACATACAAAGTGTTGCTCAAAGTAAGCTCTTTTCCCGAAGTCATCTTCAAGATCACATTCCCTTCACCCTTGATGTCGGCCGTTGCTTGATTCCCCATAAACAATTTAGCATAACTAGCAGCCTCCTTAAAGGTGCTAAAGAGGGCTTGTCACCACACACATGACGGGTCGCACCCGTATCAATGAACCATCCTTGCGGTTTGTCCCCCACAAGATTGATTTCTTCAATCATTGCCGAGAGCTCGGTGATCATTGCCACCAACGGTTCACCATTTCCATCCACCATATGCGCACGCTCACGCTTAGGCTTCTTGCATTGGTTCGCACGATGGCCATTCTCATTACAATTGTAACAAACACCTTGGAAGTTTGAAGATTGAGGTTTCTTTTTCACAACCTCCTTCTTCGGTCCAAGGTTCAACTTTCCCTTTCCCTTATCCATTTTACCCTTACCCTTATGCCCCCCCCCCCCTTAGAAGATTGTCCAAGTTCAACCATGTTGGCCTTAGCCACTGGCTCCACACGAGCTGATTTTTGAGCCGTTTTATTGTCTTCCTCAATTCGAAGACGAACAATTAATTCATCAATTTGTGCTTAAGATAATTCTTAAACTCAACCCAACTAGGAGGCAACTTTTCAATTATGGCTGCAACTTGGAACGTTTCACTAAGTGTCATACCCTCAGCATGAATTTCATGAAGTATAACTTGTAGTTCTTGGACTTGGGTGATCACAGTCTTGGAGTCAACCATTTTAAAGTCCAAAAAACGGGCCACTATAAATTTCTTTGTTCCCGCATCTTCGGTTTTATACTTCTTGTCTAAAGACTCCCATAGTTCTTTGGCAGTCTTTATCCCACAATAGACGTTATACAATGGATCCGCCAAACCATTGAGCACGTAATTGCGACATAGAAATTCAGAATGTTTCCAAGCGTCCAAAGCACTCACACTTTGGGCATCATCTTGGGCATTGGGTATGGGGGCTGTTTTCTCCAAGAACTGTGCTAAGTTCAAGGTTGTCAAGTAGAAAAACATTTTCTGCTGCCACCTATTAAAGTGGACACCCATGAACTTTTCGGGTTTTTCAGCATGGTTAGCCATTGTGGTCGCTCCCACATTGGCTGGGGTCAAATGGACAGCAGAAGGTAGCATTAGAAGTGTTTGGGGTTGGTCCTGTCATTCTTAAACACAGAAAACAGACCAAGTTAGTAACTTAGAAAAAAAATTCAGAAAATTCTGAAATTTGCGAGATAAATTTATCCCGTGCGAGATAGCTTTATCTCGTGCGAGATAACACAATCTCGTGCGAGATAGCCAAAAACAGCCCAAAAAGGAGCCTTTTCTGATTTCAGAATGCTAAACCAAGAACGAATCTGTCTAAGTCCAACTTTGAAGATCCAATTCTTGATTCTGAGACCAAAACAGAAAAGAAAAAACTGTTTTTAAAACATATACTATTTTGAAACAAAACTGGTTTGGATCAAAATAGAATAGTTTCTGAAAATTTAAACAAAGTTTTCACGATAAGCTATCTCGTGCTAGATAGCCAAAAACAGCCCAAAAAAGGAGCCTTTTCTGATTTCAGAATGCTAAACCAAGAACGAATCTGGCTAAGTCCAACTTTGAAGATCCAATTCTTGATTCTGAGACCAAAACAGAAAAGAAAAAACTGTTTTTAAAACATATACTATTTTGAAACAAAACTGGTTTGGATCAAAATAGAATAGTTTCTGAAAATTTAAACAAAGTTTTCACGATAAGCTATCTCGTGCTAGATAGCCAAAAACAGCCCAAAAAAGGAGCCTTTTCTGATTTCAGAATGCTAAACCAATAACGAATCTGTCTAAGTCCAACTTTGAAGATCCAATTATTGATTCTGAGACCAAAACAGAAAAGAAAAAACTGTTTTTAAAACATATACTATTTTGAAACAAAACTGGTTTGGATCAAAATAGAATAGTTTCTGAAAATTTAAACAAAGTTTTCACGATAACGGTTTTAAAAATATTGTTTTAAGATTGTAGGAACCGAATTCGTGAATTGAGTAAATAAACAGAAAATTAACAAACAGTTTTATTACTCATACAATACAATACAAGAATCTGAAATACAATACAAAATCAAAGAAATAAACCAAATACAATACCAAAAAAATATAAACGGTTTGGCTGAGGATCGTGTTGAACACGGGGCCCTTAAAACAATATTTCGAGTCTCCCAAGAGAACTTGTTGTTTCCCAGGGTACAACAGCCGGAGCAGTAGTACTGCTGGAGTTAACCGTAAACCTGAAAAATGTTCGAATAAAAGAAACCAGAAATGTAGAAGAAGAAGAAGTTGGAAAAACCTTGCAACAATGCTTGTGTTGTGTGTAAGGTTTGGTGTGTGCTGCAACTTAGTTTACCTCTCTATTTATAGAGGAAAAACAAGGCACAAGTTCTCCATCCCACCGATGTGGGATACACCATTATAGTATTTTCTTTCAAATACACACAATCACACATCGATATCTCATTCATCAATGTCTATTAGTGTGCATTTGTTGTGTCATAACAACTTATTAATGCACACGTAACAAATTTTCCAACATGCTTGTCTCAACATCGGAAAACCTTCTTCTAAGTAAATCAACATCAAATATTGAGATTTTATCAGAGTAATTTTGCACGCGACAGTTAGGCTTAACTTCATGATCTCTACATAAACTAACTCTTAACATGTGATATCTTGAAATTATTGAGTTAACATTGCATGAGTCACTGGAAATTGATAATGATGATGAACTAGATGTTGGAATTTTAAAAAGAGATGATTAAAACCGGTAGCAAGAAATAATTAAAACCGGTGTAATTTTCTTAATTGAGTTGTAGATATTTGAAACGTTATCATATAATTTTGTTCTAAAATAGCCGAATCCTATATTTTTGACATTAATATAACCAGTGAAAATGGCCGAGTTAAGAAAGTCAGGAAAATCAACATAGACTACCGCTTGAATAGTTTTTTATTTATACAGGAAGCCTGACCAGCGTTTCTGGTTGTACCAGGACTTTCCCGATCCATTTATCGCACCACACCCTTCGCTCTAATAAATCGTTTTAATCTTCTTAAGTATTTTTTTTCTTTTCCTAATCTATAACAATAAAACCTATCTATAATTTTTTTGTGTTTTATTTATATAGCATTGAATTTTTCCCAATATAAAAGGACAAGACTTAGGCTTTTTCATGTTAGAGATGGGTAACAACAAAAGAGAATTGATGAGCTTGCCGACAGGGATAGTCACTTGCCTGCTTTTGGTTGTTTCATTTAAAAACCAGGGGACCAATAGTTATGTATAGTTAAAACTTCAAAGGAATTTGAACTATTTTTTTAATAGAAACTAAACATTAGGGGTATCCAACTATCCGATTAACTGGTTTTGACATCAATTTAGGGTATTACCATTAACTAAGAATTTAGGAAAGACAAATCGAACCGGGCATGTTGGTTGGGTTGGCCAAACTAGCCACTAATTACAGTTTGATACGGTTTGATGATTCGGTTTCGACGGTTCATCAGTTTTAGACATTTTTCTAATCAGAAATATATTTTTGTATTAACCTTTGAAAAACGATATTGTTTATGAATATAATATACATACATAATTTGTTATTTCTAAATTAAAAGGATAAAATAAATAATAAATGTTAAATGGTTTACTCAAATTTCAAACCATAAATTATTAGATTGTTAAAAGCGGGCAGTATATATTTCAAACCGGTCAACTTTCTTCATTTGAGCGGTTTATCGGTTTCAAAGATTTCTGAGGTTTTTTCAAACCTTTATATATATATATATATATATATATTTCATCCTAATAAAATAGTTATGAACTTTATTAATCTTTATAAGTATTAAATTTAAACATTTTTCCAATTAACATTTTAATAATATACTTTTCAATTTTTGATCTTTTAATTTATATAAATTTTAAATGTAAGCTCAAAACTAGCTTATCAAGTTCTTATACATCTATTTATATTAAACTTTTATTTGTCCTAACAACAATTTGCCGAACATGTATACTCTTTCCAGTAAACTATTCAACTTCCTTTTGAAAGTGATGTAAATGTATATGAATATGAGAAATCCGAGAGTCTGAGCTAAATCGTTTCTAACACGCTAATTTATACGAGCCCCTACAAGTGAGCCACGAGCTACTTAACATAACAATAACCGAAAAATATCATGAACATTAATGCATAAAACAGCCTACTATCCGTGTAAACGAGATCAGAATTTGATTAGTTCTATACAAATTTCCAATCTCCATTTCAAGGGCACATACTCAAAACCCATTGGCCCAAAGATGGTTCATCTTCATGACCATGCCAATAATAATCCACAAGTCCATTCTACATAAGCGCTTTCACAACAAAATCACGGCACATGAATCGAAAACCCGATCCAGCACACATCAACGGCCAGCATTTTTTCATCTAAAGTTACAGCAACTAGGCCGTCCTCTTGCTAAATTATCCCATAAACAAACCATTTGTCTCGGTGATTGATAATGTGCGGTGTAATAATTATCCATACACCCGTATTGACAGAACTTAACATGGTGAGAGTATTGAACCAGGCTCGTCTTGTTGAACTGCTCGACCCACATTCCCATGCTCACATCTTCCATTTTGAATATCTGCAAACAGGTCAAAAAAATTGGTCAAATGGGTTGAAGCTTAAAAATATATAAAGGTGTTTAGAGAGAAGGACGTGTAATGGACCCTGAGATTTCTTTTTGTGTGTCGGGATACGACGAATCTGGCAATGTCACTGGAAATTATATAACCCGGTCCGTTTGCGTAAGGTGGATATACCAATTCGGGCCATTCCTGCAATATTTATATGCAAAACCCCGGTTCAAATTAAGCAAAAGTAAAACTATTTATACCATTTTACTTGATTTTTTATTGCAATATTTAGAACTAACCATTGTCTGGGGGTGTAAACGAACAAAGTCGTCATTAGCTACTCAAGATTGGTTCGCTAAAAGCTCGAATTGAGCGAGCTTAAATGAGGTCGAGCCCTAGCCTAAAGATAAGCTTGCTTAACAAACGAGCCCAAGCTCAAAATAGTAGATATTATGTTATAATTTAAACCAAAAAAAAGTATATAAAATAATATTATTAATGCATATAAATTAATTATTAATAAATAATAAACGAGATGAGCCCGATCCGAGCTCAGGATTGAAAAACTACTTACGAACCGAGCTCAAGCTTAGTCAAGTTTAGGCTCAGTTCATTTTACACCCCTAATGGATACGAAAAAAAGAAGAAACGAGTCCATTGTTTTTTCTCAAAAAATTCATGATTGAACTTTATTGTACATTTGTACCTCAAAACTAACAGCCCATTTGCCATGTCTGAGAGGCCTATGAAAGAGATTAAGATTCCCCATATAAACGGACTGATGCTGCGGCAACTTCTCGAGTTCTTTCAAAATAGTATCCACCCTCGCAAAAGTATCATCATCACATTTCATCACATACGAAGCACTCACATTTTGAACCTGCATTTGCAAGTGGTTGGATGGTAAATAAACTTAACATTTAAAGCCAATTTAGAAATCAGAAAAAAAGGTTACATAATAATCACCGCGTATTCGCAGATGGCTATAGTTTTAAGCACCACAAGCTCATAATGGTCCATAAATGTTAATACAACAATATCACCAAAGTAAGCAGCTTCCTTTTTCAAAACTGCATTTTGCTCCTTCCTTGGAGACTGCATTTTAAATATTACTTTTATAAAAAAAAAGAGAATAAAATCAATAAATAATGAAAATAAATAAGATATTAATAAATTCGTACCAGTGCAACAAAAAAGCGAACGACTACATCTGAGGACTTAATTGCTGAAGATTGCATCCATGTTTTCCTAATAGCCATACGTTCAGCAAAGTGATTTGTAGCCGACAAAATCCCAACAAAAACCCGTATGGGATGACGTGGCAAAGGTTTAGCTTTCCACTTTTCTGACATTTCTATTACCCTTTGTGGCGAGAAGCTCGGATGAGAAGGTGGGAGTGACGTGGCAAAAACCGAGTGCACATCTACATCCCCTTTAATTGCTAGTCCCGTTGCATCTTCAAGTGTATATCCCTATATCAAAGATATATAATACATTTAAGAAAATATTGTGTATGCTTGCATCAATTGGCTAAATAAACGAGTGACATACTGTACGATATGGGAAGGAGGTGACGTGGCGGCCTCCGACATTTATATGGTATCCGTCCACGCCGGCACGTATAGTCAACACAAACAATTTGCCCTCCACAAAAGGAAACGGCCATGTCACTTCTGGTTTCTGAGCCCGTCCTATAAATCGTTTGAACCATGATGATGTTCGCGATTCTTTTGAATCAACAACATCGTTGCGTATCCATTTTTCACATCTTGGAAATCCATCAACTGGCAAATGTATTACATTAGATAACAAAATGATAACGAAGCAAAATGATTTCATGTGAATCAGCCCCAAATAAAAAAGTAGCTAACCAGTGACATGAACGAAATCTGTATTTTGATTATCAATGCATGAGTGTCTGAAAAGCCATTTTAATAACATGAAATTAAACGAATTCATGTCTGCCCTTACGCCATCATACAAGATATTTCTTGTTTAGGGGTGTGAACGAGCCAAGCTGCTCGCAAGCTACTCTAGATTGGCTCAATAAAAACTCGAACTAAGCCATTAAGCAAGCTCAGGTAAGACCCGAGCTCGAGCCTAGAAAGAAGTTTGTTTAATAAACGATCCCAAGGCTGAGCTTCACTTATCGAACTCGAGCCGGCTAACAAGCCTGCTATTATATAATAATATTTATATAATACATATGTAAAAAATATATATTTAAATAATAACTACTACTATGTATAAAATTATGATCAAAATAACTGAATGATATATATTATGTTCTATGTAAAAATTATAAATTAAAGCATTTATAGAAAGTAATTATAAATGTATACAAACTAATCTATATAATAAGCAAGCCAAGCTTGAGCTTAAAAATACTCACGAGCCAAGCTAGAGCTTTAGAAATAGAGCTCAAATAGAGACGAGCTCGGCTCATTTGCACCCCTACTCTTGTTTTTCCATAACATTATTATCATAAGCAATCTACCACAGTTAATCTTGGTAAAGATGTATTGCATATTGTATTACGTAACATCAGATTACAAAGGATATAAGTAATAAACATAATTACACACAAGCCCTTCTATTTATGTATGTATCTAAACTGTCTAATAGTCCCCCTCAAGCTAAGCCCGGGAAACTAGCTGTAGCTTGTCCCGTAGAAGCATGAATCGATCTGAGGGCAGTGGCTTGGTAAAGACATCAGCAATCTGGTCATGTGTGGAGATAAACTGAACAGACAGTCTTCTTTGAGCAACCTTTTCTCGCACAAAATGAAAATCAACTTCAACATGCTTTGTGCGAGCGCGAAAGACTGGATTAGCTTATAAGTATGTGGCACCAAGATTATCACACCATAAGATGGGAGCAGACTTAACTGGTACTCCAAGTTCACGGAGAAGCGCTTCAAGCCAAGTTAGTTCAGCAACTGTATCGGCTAATGCTTTGTATTCAGATTCAGTTGATGACCTGGATACCGTACGTTGTTTCCGAGCTGACCAAGAGACAAGATTAGATCCAAGATATATGGCAAAACCCCCTGTGGATCGACGGTGTGGATCGACGGTCATCTGAACAACCTGCCCAATCTGCATCTGAGTAGGCAGTGAGAGGTCGATAGTGAGCACCAGTATAAGCATGTAATGTGGAGCCAAAAGATCGTTGAAAAAGAAGACCATGATCTAAACTTCCCTGAAGATAACGGAGGATTCGTTTAACAGCTGACCAATGATTTTATGTAGGCGAATGCATAAATTGACAAACTTTGTTAACTGCAAAGGCGATGTCCGGTCGTGTCAGGGTGAGATATTGCAAAGCTCCGACAAGCTGGCGATACTTTACCGGGTTGTCAAAGGGGGGACTGTCACCAAGAGCTAGATTAGCTGAGGTGGAGCACGGAGATGAAACAGGCTTCGATGTGGAGAGACCTGCTTTGTTTAAAATCTCCAAGATGTACTTTTTTTGTGAAAGCAATAAATTAGGCCTGTTGGATGTAACTTCAATCCCCAAGAAATAAGACAGATTTCCCATATCTTGCAGAGCAAAGGTAGTACTCAGATGTTGAACAACTTTGTCAATGGCAGCCGGACTGTTGCCCGTCAAAATAATATCATCAACATACACGAGCATGTATAAAAGAGTACCTGCTTGGGAGTAAATATAAAGTGAAGGATCAGTATTTGACCCTTTAAAGCCAAGATGCTGAAGAGCCCCAGATAAGCGTTGGAACCATGCTTGGGGTGCCTGTTTTAGACCATATAGAGATTTGTGCAACAAGCATAAATGGTCTGGCTTGGCAGGATCAATAAATCCGGGTGGTTGTCTTAAATAAACTGTCTCACGCAAATCACCATTTAAAAATGCAGTTTGAACATCTAATTGTCGAAGAGACCATCCGCGGGTAACGGCCAAGGAAAGAACCATGCGAATTGTGGTTGCCTTGACAACTGGACTGAAGGTTTCATGATAGTCAATACCAGCCTGTTGATTGAAACCTTTGGCAACGAGACGAGCCTTGTACCTTGTAATGGCTCCATGTTGATCCCGTTTGATCTTATAAACCCACTTGCAATCAACTACATTAACATTCGAAACTGGTGGAACCAAAGCCCATGTACCATTTTTCACAAGTGCGTTGTATTCAGCAGCCATGGCATCCCGCCATTGAGGGTATTTGTGTGCAACGGTGAAGGTGGTGGGTTCAGTTTGGGTAGGGTCAGAGGTGGCGGTAAAGGCAGATGGTTGGTAAGGTTTAGTTTTAGAGGGATTTGGTCTAAGGTTGGCAGGACGGGTGCGGTTGGGAGGAGCAGTGGTGGATGGTTGAGTGGGTTGGGTAGACTGTGTTTGTGTAGTTGTGGATTGTTTGGGACGTCACTGATAGGTTTGAATGGAAGGTGTGTGGGTTGTTTGAGGTGAAGGTGGGGCTGTATCACGGATGTTTGTGATGACAGGTGGTGTCGGTGTTGGGGCTGGATCAGGGATGTTTGTGGTGACATGTGGTGTCTGTGGTGAGGCCATAGGGGTTGAAATGGGATCTGGTGTGGTAGATGAGTTAGAAGAATTGGGAAAATTTGGAGGTATGGGAAATGAGGATACATAAGGATCAGGTTGTGAGGAAGGAGTTGTGATAGGTGGTGGTTGAGAGAATGGAAAAAGATGTTCATTGAAACGGACATGTCGTGCAATATAGAGGCGATGTGTGTGGGAATCTAGACAACGGTAACCATGGTGAGAAGAACTATAACCTAGAAAGACACGGTGTAGAACGAAAATCCATTTTGTGTTTATTGTAAGGACGTAAGTGAGGATAGCATTGGCATCCAAACACACGTAAAAAGGAAAGGTCAGGTGCTCGTTTGAAAATGTGTTCAAACGGAGAGATTTTGGAAGCAACACGAGAGGGCATGCGATTTATGAGATACACGGCGGTGTCGAAAGCAAAGTGCCAAAAACGTTGAGGGACACCCGACTGAGCGAGAAGAGTAAGCCCGGTTTCAACAACATGTCTGTGATGTCGCTCAACAAAACCATTTTGTTCACTTGTGTGAGGACAAGATAAGCGATGTATTATACCAAGTGATGAAAAGTAGGGAGAAAGGGGTCGAAATTCACCACCCCAATCTGTTTGAATAGATTTTAATTTTGTGTTAAATTGTCGTTCAACCATAGCATGAAATTGTTTGAAAACCGTGCAAACATCAAATTTATGTTTTAACGGATAAAACCACATGTAGCGAGTGAAATTATCAACACAGAGTAAAAAGTAACTATCACCATTTGATGATTTAACAGGTGCAGGCCCGCAAACATCACAAAAAATCAAACGAAAACATTATTACTCTGAAAAGTTGATAACAAATGAAGTTTTGAGGATTTCCCTATGTGACAAGAAGTACAAGAGAAACTCAAACTTTATTACTGACAGGAAGTGAGAAATTTAAAATCATAGACTTCAAAAGATCTGGATGTGGATGCCCAAGTCTTCGATGCCATGTATCAGTAGAAGCACGAACAGCAGAAAAAGCAACTTTATTAAGAGAACAAAGCACTGGAAGATGAATGGAGTAGAGCCCGTTGTCACTTGGACCCGTGAGGAGGGTATTGCGTGTAAACTTGTCCTTCACAGCAAAAAAAGTTGACTGAAATTCAAAGAAAACGTCATTATCAAGACAAAACTTTTGAACAGAAAGAAGGTTTCTTTTAATTTGTGGAACATGAAGTATGTCAGATATGGAAAAAGTTTTTGTGGTGGAATGAATTTTGGTTGAACCAATGTGTAATATAGGTAAACCCTCACCGTTGCCAACATGAAGAGAATCCTCACCGTAATAGGGTGTAGAATTATCAAGGCTGTGAAGGTCTGATGCAACATGACTGTTGGAGCCAGTGTCGGGGAGCCATGCAGTTGATGCTTGTGAGCGGAAATCAGCATAGTTGGCAGTTGGTTGCGGTGACCTCAATGTATTCGGATCACGATTGGGGCAAAGAGATGGTATATGTCCAATTCCACACCTGTTACAAGTACCATGAACCAAATTTTGATTAGTTGACCAATTAAATTGACCACGATTACCACCATTGTTGTTGTAATAGCGAGAGTTGCCACGTCCCCCACGACCTCTATTTGAATAACCGCGACCGCGACCACGGGAAGCATACATGGCCTGCGGCTGTGAAGATGGCGTCTGTGGGAGACCTAGTTGAGACATAAGCTGTTGAAGAGTAGCAACAGTGTCATTAGGTATGGAAGAGGTGGCCGTAGGTGGGGACGGTTTAGTGGTGGTAGCCGTGAAAACCTGAGGAGAAACCGGATCAGGTTTCTTAACCATATAATCATGATTTGAGATAAGACCATTTAATTCAGAAAAGGCAGTAGGAAATTGACGTCCTAATACAGTGGACTTCAAGGTATTGTACTCATTACGAAGGCCAGCCAATACATGCATAACTAGATCCTTTTCTTTTACCGGTTCTCCGATGTTTGCCAAGGCATCAACATACCCTTGTGCTCTTGTGAGATATGCTGTAACAGTTTCATCATCTGTCATCTGGATTCTGAGAAGTTGTTGTTTTAGCGTGTACTCTCGAGAGGATGTGTTGGGAGCAAAAGCACGCTCCAAAGCCAGCCATAATTCACGAGAAGTGGTGCCCTGAAAATGTTGAAAGACACCTTCAGAAATTGTTGAAAGAAGCAACATACGTACATGGGCATCATTGGAGACCCACGTTTCATAATTAGGGTTCGGTTGGGTTGTGGGAGGGATTTCTTTGCTGGCAGAAGGAGTTGTAATGGTGGAATCTGGACACGGGATAGTTCCATCTACATAACCAAAAAGTTTATTGGTTACAAGAAAAGGTTGAATCATTGTTTTCCAATAACCATAGTTAGTGGAAGAGAGGGTGAAACCGAATTTGTGAGAGTTGTGATTGGTCTTTTCGGCTGTAGTGAAGGAGGGAAGCAACGCCATTGATTTGTATTTGCTGGAGATCAGTTGATCGAAAAAGAGGAGAGGAGGGTGATGGTGGCGGCTGTTTTAGGGTTGCAGAGCAAGGCTCTGATACCAAGTTAATCTTGGTAAAGATGTATTGTATATTGTATTACATAACATCAGATTACAAAGGATATAAGTAATAAACATAATTACACACAAGCCCTTCTATTATACTAATATGTATGTATGTATCTAAACTGTCTAATAACCACCTATAATTCTATAAGCTATAACTATAATCATAAGATAAACCTTGATTGTTAAGAAGTCTTAAAGCTATGTATCCTCTAATTCGTTCACAGAATCAAAGTTTTGCAGTATGTAACTATGCATCCTCTAATCAATTTACTATACTAGGCTTATAATTCAATTCCTTTATCTCACTTTGCACTGGTATCCTGTAACTTGGTCACAGAAATCAGAAAGGTCTCAGCATTGCCTATATAGCTAAACTTAGAAAATCGTCACAATTTTGTAACCCAAACAATCAAATGCAAAATACCTAACTTGGCACATAAAGAATGCAAAAATAATGAGAAAATAAAGCGCAGTAAACATGTCAATCATCCTGATGCATTACAGTTTCTTTAATCAATTTATAAACCATAGCAATAAGCTTACCAAGCATGTCATCATCGCCTTTCGATGGCAAACCATCACACCTCTGAGCTCCACCCCATTGCATCCTATAACACGTGTTGTGTTCAATCACCGGTTGATGGCTCCAATCACCCCTCAACCTAGGATTCAAATGCAAAATCTTCGGCGGATCCTCCGCAACCACCGACTTCAACCCCTGCAACTCAACCTTAAACTGAGAAACCAAAACCACCGGATTCCCCGCCTTCGTCTTCGCAAGCTGCGGAACATACTCCTCGTGAGCAACCCGAGGCGTCCCCACCACCGTAACAGACGACCCTGCAGCAAGACCACACGGAAGAAACATAATCCTATCCCCTTTCGTCAACTCCTCACCACTAACCGACACCCACGGCGGACACTGCTCCTGCTTCCCTTCAAGCACAGAACTCAACACACTATCCTTCTCGTTATAATCCCGAACCTCTTCCCACGCCTTCAACCCTAAACTCCACGCTTCATCTGCCATTCTCTCCAACCCTGTCATAACCCTAGCCCTATGCCTCTGCCTCAATATATTACCAGTTAACCTTCCATATCTAATATCAATCGGCGGTAAACCATCACCATCACCATCATTATCATTATCATTATCTAATACTTCACTAATCTCATCATGATACGCAGACCGCAACGTCGGTTTACTGACTTCTAACTGAAACTTAGCTACTGGCTCATTATCATTATTATCAGAACTAGTACTCGGTGTGTCGAAATACGCAGGAAACTCGAAGCAAACGAAAAGTAGATACAATGCAGCTAAGGCTAACAGAATATGAGGCAGTTTAACTTTGACCTTGCGTAAACCGAAAACCTCACTCCTGGACCGCTTCATTGTCAATCAAGTGATAATAATATCCAACATATTGAGCCCTAATTTGGAGACTAAATCAATATCATAACCTAATTTCAGTAGACTAGTTGATGATGATAATAATAATAATATTAACGGACAGGAATCGGTGTGACCTAATTTGACGAAAATGAAGATGACGTTGATTATGATTACCTGCCTGCAATCAAATACGATGGATCGAGAGAATGAATATGAATGTGAATGTGGAGCAACTTTGTCTAAAGAATATAATGATTTCAATAGTAAAACTAAAATTCTTCTAAACAAAAAGAATAACATGAACCTTTTGTTAATTTATTACTATTTGTTGGGTGAGATTGGGTAGAAATGAAAAATAACTAGTATAATTTTTTTAATTTTTTTTTTTTTTTTGGGAATGATGATTTTTTTTTGTGTCAGGATGTTTTCAGACCCGGTCTGGACGTCGACCCGGACGTCTTACCGAGTTAAACGTCGGACTGATCCGGGAGGACGGACCGGTGTTTAACCCGGATAATATAATAAATAATATTATATTATATATTTTAAAATTTAGAGAACTTGAAACATAACACATTTATTTATCTTTGTTATAGTTTAAAAGAATAAGAAATAATTAGTTTTAAATCTTAATTCTATAATAATAACGACATAAGATATCTGCTACATCCGTTGAGTTAATTTTTTATTTTATTTTACATTAATACATACCATATATATATATATATATATATATATATATATATATATATATATGGGAAGGTTCAAAAGAGAAATGATATTATTGCAAGAAATGTAAGAAATGAATATTTATCACTATTTTGTTTTAATTTTTAAATGCTTAAAGCTAAATAAAGAAACTATTAATTATTCTTTTTCTTCAGTTAATATAACTAATAAATCATAATACTTATTTATTTAATTAATATAACTAATTAAATTATTATAATTAGAAAATATTAAAAACTCATTTATTTTTATAACTTACTTTTTGTTTCTTGAATTTTTATCCCACACAAGTATAATTTATTCATACATTAAAATTTTTTTCTATCCAAAACTAATTTCTTCCAACTCAATATATTAATATCTATCAACACATACTTACATTATGATGAATAATACCAAAAAACAATTTTACATGTGTTTGAATTAGATATCAACAAAAAACATACAACCAACACAAAAGTGTATAATCTACACTTATTCTAAGAATAAGACAATATATAACCTACACACGAAAAACATTTAACCTACACACAAAATTCATCATCAATAAATACACACGCACACGAAAACATATAACCTACACATAAAAAACATATAACCTACACACGAAAATTTTATCTTACACAAATACAATTTATTCATACATTACTTTCTTTTCAAAACCAATTTCAACATATTATATCCATCAACATGTAGTTACATTGTGATGGTAATACAAAAAACTATCTTACACATAGTTGCATTAAATGCCAATAAAAAATATACAACCTACACAAAAACATATAACCTACACTTGTTCTAAGAATAAGAAAACATATAGCTTACATACGAAAAATATATGACCTAAGCATGTGTAGGGTATGTGTATCTTTGTGTAGTTTATATAATTGTTGATGTCGAATTACATATGTAAGTTATATGCATTTTGTATGTTGTACGTTTTTATTGCTCAAAACAAGTGTATGTTATATAACTTTGTGTAGGTTGTATATTTATTGAACTTAAATACGTTGATATATGCTAATATATTGAGTGGAAATTATTTTTTTAATACAAAGAAATAGTATTATATGAATAAATTGTATTTATGTTGAATAAAATAAAGAATGTGTAAATAAAAAATAAAACTAAAGTAGTGTTTTTATCTTTTTAATTATTATAGTTAAATTAGTTAGATATATTAATTAGAGATATTTATTATGGTTATATTAGTTGTATTAATTGGAGAGAGAGATAGTGCATTTATTGTTGCATTTACATCTTTTTTATTTATTTTTAAATATTTAAAACCTAAAATAAAACTAGTGACTCATATTCATTTATCTTATTTCTTGAAATAATTTGTTTTCTTTCTTGAACTTAAACCTAAATATATATATAGGGGAGGGATATTTTGAGAACCATGTTGAGTTTTAAGAACTTAATAACTAAATTCTAGGCCACACATTTAATTAAATATATTGAAATATGTGGTTGAGATTAAATCTGGCAAAAAAGTCAAAGTAGAAGAGAGAATAAATATGTAAGTGATTACACTAACTTTTACGTCCGTTACACATGTGTAAAAAGTCGACTCGGTGCGTAAAAAATTCTGTAATTTTTTACGTGTATGTAACTTACACATATTACGCATGTGTAAATAAAATTCGAAAAAAAAAATCGTTACACTGAGTTCTTTCGAGTTCTTAAAACTCAAAGGGGTTCTTAATTGAAATCTCCCATATATATATATATATATATATATATATATATATATATATATATATATATATATATAGGGAACATATAGAATAAAAACCCACTCCAGTTGAGAAAACCCTGGAAACTCAAAATGTGTGGTTAAGATTAGGCCACATAGGTCTTTTCTAGTTTTGAATTCAATGTTGTAAAAGTAGGTCTACAAGGCCGAGTACTCTCCGAGTACTCGCTACAAGGTATGGTGCCGAGGGGAGTTTCTTTAACTCCGTCTAGTTACTAAAAGTTCTTCAAAGGTGGTCAACATCAGCCAGATATACATCTAATCGGTTAACTTGAGCCTATTATGACTTAAAATTACATCATAATTCGTATTTCTATAGTATTAAAGAACGAATATCATCTTTTTTAATTAATGATTAACAATTTTTAGAATAATTTAGTATATAAAAATGTATTTCTCTTATTTATATTGATATTCACTTATTTTGGTATAAACATTAGTAAACTTATGATATTTGAAATATATATATTACCCAAAAATTAATTTTCTTTATATTTATCCTGTCCGAGTACTCCCTCCAAGGGGGTTGCCCCCCCTAGGGACCTCCTAGCGACTTTTGCAACATTGGTTTTGATTATTTTATTTTCTGAAGGGCACATAGGTAATTTTATATGATCCACTCTCTCTTTCCTTGCATTTGTACCAGTCCATTAAATCAAATTATCACTTTCTCTCTCTTTCATTTGATATTTAAACTCAAACTCAAAGATCTATAACTTACAACCACCACTAATTGATCACTACCTTACCATCACTAACCCATCATCTCCACTACCTGCAACAAATCGAGGACCCCACCACCGGGTTGACGGTTGCCGGATCTGTTCATCGTTGGCATCGTGGAGAGAGGATCTGTCTCCGGTTGACGGATCTGTCTCCGGTTGGCGGATTTTGTCTCCAGTGAGTTTGTTTTTTGCATTTAAACCCTACCAAGAAGTCGATAACAACCTCCATAATTTTCTTCTCTACCACAGATCTGAACAACCCATAACTCGCCGACCAAATCTGGTTTCCTTCTGGTGACATCACTGACTCGGGACGAAGGTCAAGGTTAAGTTTTCCGGTGGTTTTGAGTTCCCGTCGGAAGTCAAGCCGAAAAGTGTGACTCCGGTTGATGAATTTTGTCTCCGGTGAGTTTGTTCTCTACCACAGATATGAACAACCCATAACTCGAATCTCTCTCCTAAGAGGAGTTTGTTTTTTTGTCGGGTTAAAATGAGATCTAAAGTCTAAGATTTAAATGATAGTCATTCCTAGTAGGAGTTTGTTTTTTGTCAACATCTTATTGGTATATGGATTTTTTTTAATATGTTGTTTATTGGTTATGAAGTTTTTGATGCTTTATTTTAATGATAAAGTATGAGTTTGTTGTGTTGTGAGTCTTGGGATTTAAATCAGATCTAAGATATCATTTACGGATCGTATTTAGCCAATAGTTTTAATTTGAGTTATTTTTTTCGATATATCAAATTTCTTTTTGTTTAATTTAGCCAGTAGTTTTAATTGTCTATTACTTTATTGTATTTTATATTTAATTAGGTGTTAATTATTTTGTTATTAGAAAAAACAAAAATTGAGCCCAAAAGCCCATTAAAAAAATAACATATGTTTTCTTTATAACATATGTTTTTTAAAAAATAACATATGCTTTCTTTATATAATTAACATATGTTTTCTTTATAACATATGTTTTTAAAAAAATAACATATGTTTTCTTTATACAATTAACATATGTTTTCTTTATACATTTTTCTTATTCCTATGACTTAATGTTATTACAAGTAACATATGTTTTATATTACTTCCAGACCAAAACCAGCTAAGAGATCAGCTTGTGGTGGGAAAAATTTCCAAAGAGTGCCGGAAAAACGCATATTTTTGTTAAAAGCTAATCAGAAACTTGTGAGAAAAGAAGTTGCAATGATGAGAGAAAAAAAGAAAGTTAAAAAATGGTTAGAGAAAAAAGATGATGTAAGAGAAAAAGTAGGAAAGAGAAAATTAAAATGATGGGAGGAAAGAGAAAGTTGAAAAGTGGTTAGAGTGATTTTACTAGATTGCCTTTTTTGCATTAATTTAAATGTTTATTGAAATTGATTTTAGTTTTTTATTCACTTTTAATATAGACCACACAAATCAATAGAATTATTTGAATATGTGGTCTAGGTAGAGTTTACATGGTTTTCACAACTCAACCATGTTTTTATTATAACCCAACCCTATATATATATATATATATATATAGGGTGTGGTTAAAATATAAAATGGAGTGTGTCTAAAAAGTGTAAGAAGTAATCTGGTGCGTTAGATTTGTTGATCTGATGGTGGATATGTAAAGTGTGTTTTGTGTGCGGTGTGTTTAATTTTAGTTGTGTGTGTTTATTGTGCGGTGTGTTTATTAGATATAATGGTGAAAACCCACTTTCTACACTTTTTAAGAAAAATCTACTTCTTATTATAACCTTGCTCTATATATATATATTACTATTTTTTAGCAAACATAAAATAGCTCATATTAAATAAAAAATTTTCAGTCCAAAATAAGCCCATAATAACCTCACCTCATGTGTATAAGTGTTTCAATTTTTATGGTTTTGAAATTTGTTCTACTCAGCCGTCAGTTTCATTATCCACCATCTAAGCTACCCTCTTTCATCTTTATCTATCTTCTTTCAAAAATTTCATCCATCTATAAACACATAAAAAAGAAAATATGGTTGTTTTCGGTTGTATTGAAGGCTGGTTCAAAGTAGTCGGCCCTGCAGATGGCTCAAATGAAGGGTGCTGGCTTCGATTTAGGGGTTATTTTTGAGAAAAAACACCTTTAGGTTTGAAATATCCAAAATTGTTGGTTCACCCGCCGAGTCACCGGTCCGGGCCGACCGCGAAACCCGGCCGGGTTTTTAGAAAACAGTCCTAATACCCTGACCCGACCTGGTATAGGGACCGGGTCCAGGTCGGACCGGTCCGATCAGCCGTGCCGGGTTTCAAAACACCGGTGTCAAGAAGTAATTGTACTTTTTAATTTTGAAGAGTCTCGCTGTTTTTTTCTAGTTAGGTAAGACTATGTTGTCTTAAGCGGGTTGTAGAAACATGAAATGAATCTGACCTGATCCATGACGATGTTCCCCGGTCTTCGAGATGAACGAACCACGACTCGATCTTCTTCTCCGGTAGCTTGAGATCTGCAATGGCTTTTTGGGGGTGTGGAGGTGACTGCTAAGAAATCTCGAGGATCTCTTGTTTACAGACACAAAAATGGTTATGGTGGTGGCTCTTATTGAGAGCAACAACAACCCTTAATAAGGAGGTGGAGACCTCCTTATATAGGGAGCCTCATGGCCACCATCATGGTACCCTAATGGGCCTAGCCCAGTTAGGGTTACCTCCACAAAACCCCTTCAGCCCAATAATATTGTATTAGTCCATATAATAAAATAAGCCAAACATAATAAATTAAGGTCGTAAGCCGGGTTTAGTACCATACCCCTACAAGCCCCCCAAGTCCAGTGTTGCTCCTAGGCGTGCAAGCGTTTAGGTGGAGCGCTGGACTTCATAAGGTGTGTTAGGATATGAGGCGGTTTTTTCCCTTTTCTTCGGCCTTGTATTTATTGTCTTTGAGTTTTGAGAGGTTTTTTCCATGATGGTGACATGTTGTGATCCTTATGATAATAATGGTGCACTGGCATGAATAAGATATAGCACGCATCATAACAATAGTGGCGCGGGGCCTGATAAAAGATAGAGTGCGCATCTCGATAATAATGTAATGCAACTTGCGCGCGAGGCAGCTTACGAGCTATAAAAATAATGAAGCTTGCGCGCGAGGCGACTTACGAGCTATAAAAATAATGAAGCTTGCGCGCGAGGCGACTTACGAGCTATAAAATAATGAAGCATGCGCGAGTTGCGGCTTATGAGCTATAATATGATGATAATGACTGGCCCACAAGGGCCTCTTCTACGCGGATGACTATCCCAACTTGTTTTCAAAATAATAATGGAGGCACAAACGGCCAGATAATAATAATGTCATAGGTGCTTGTGCGACTCGTAGCCGAACCTGCAAAAACATATCAACTAAAAGTGGATGTATTACGAGGTTCCCATCATCGGGCAAATTAAGAGGTGTGCCCAACCCACGTTGGCGCGTGGCCGTTTGGGATATTATTAGGTTCCCGACCTTTATGTTTGGCGCGTGGCCATGTGGGATATTATTGGGCTCCCAACCCTTATGTTTGGCGCGTGGCCGTTTGGGATATTATAGGCTCCCGACCTTTATGCTTGGCGCGTGGCCATGTGGGATATTAGGATTCCCAGCCTTTAAATATGGCGTGTAGCCGTATGGGTTTATGAGGATCCCCAACCTTTAAGTTTGGCGCATGGCCGTATGGGTTTATGAGGATTCCCAACCTTTAGGTTTGGCGCGTGGCCTTATGGGTTTATGAGGATTCCCAACCTTTAGGTTTGGCGCGTGGCCTTATGGGTTTATGAGGATTCCCAACCTTTAAGTTTGGCGCGTGGCCTTATGGGTTTATGAGGATTCCCAACCTTTAAGTTTGACGCGTGGCCGTATATTTTGCATTAATGTAAGCACTTTTTGTGCCATTTCATGCAAATCCTATATACTCATACATCAAGAAAACACCTTCATTCATCATACGAAAGACATCCGGATCGCTTCTTCAGTCCCCGATGATGGTAGTGAATTTCATCCATGCGGAAGCGTGACGAGCCCGGGTAGTAACCCGCAAAAGTTGTTTACGGACGCGGAATGGTGCGAATCAACCCGCTATGAAACTCTCTCGTGATCTGCGGGAGCCAGAAATGACCCGCGATACATCCGTGATGGCTGAAGTTAACTTGTGGGAGTGCGCATGCGGCTCTTTATGGTTGCTAGTTGATCCTCGTAAGTGCCCAGATGACACGCCGTTAGTGTTTCATGGTGGCACTGTGCCGGGGCTGGAATATCTGAGCGCTTGTCACCCGCGGAAGTTGAGCGCGCACGCATGGCGGAGAGTTGGGCGCGCACGCATGGCGGGAGTTGAGCGCGCATGCGTGGCGGGAGTTGAGCGCGCATGCATGGCGGGAGTTGCGTGCGCATGCATGGCGTTAGAGTCTTGACCCTCAGCACTGCGCATGCATGGCGTCGGGGTGTTCCTCTGATGCGGCGCATGCATGGCCGGGAGAGTTCGTCCGCGGCGCACTTGTATGGCGTCGGAGTGGTGATCCGTGAGTGCGTATGCATGGCGGCGGAGTGTTGGTCCGCGGGCGCATGCATGGCGGTGTGTTGTGAAAATGAGTAAAGGACTTAGAATATATCTCTTGCTTGACCCCAACTGTGGAGGTGGTGTGGTATTCATAGTATTAGGGTTTCCAATGATTGGGCTCAGACCCAATTAGGACCTTTTTGGCCTCCTTCTATTGCTTCGCGCCACGTGTACTTAGGACACCTGGTGCTTTTTCATTGATTATTCTCTGACCAAGGTATTTTACCTGACCCATGTGCCATCACGTGGTGGCACATGGGTTTTGCTGAGTTGTCCACCCTTCATTGGCAGCTGTCAACATCCGCACATTCTTTATTCCTTAAAAGATACCTTCTGGGAGGTTGTCTGATGAGTACAATCATGGTTGTCCTTATCCTGATTTGGATTAGACTTGTCTCATTTGTTGTGTTGTCCTTTATGCGCCTATCCCGGGGATGCGCCAGGTCCTCTTTATTCTCACGCGCAGATGTTTCATGCGCAGATGTGATATGCGTGAGCATGTGATATGCGTAAGCATATGTAATATACGTGAGCATATGTGACATGTGTCACGCGCAGATGTGATATGCGTGAGCACATGTGATGCGTGAGCATATGTGATGCGTGAGCATGTGTGATATGCGTGAGCATATGTGATGCGTGAGCATGTGTGATATGCGTGAGCATATGTGATGCGTGAGCATGTGTGATATGCGTGAGCATATGTGATATGCGCCACGCGCATAGGTTTTGGCTTTGTCTTATTGACATCCTGATGCGTGAGCATATGTGATGCGTGGGCATATGTGATATGCGTGAGCATATGTGATGCGTGAGCATATGTGATATGCGCCACGCGCATAGGTTTTGGCTTTGTGTCTTCATAACATCCTGATTTCAAGCCTCTTGTCTATATCTTGTGGGTTGACCCACCCCGCTCGATGTTAAGGCGGGTGCATACCCCTTCAAGCCCCCCCAGTCTAATGTGTCTTGTCTCGCGCGAGCGGGGTAAGATAGATATTAGACTTAATAGTTTGCTTTTTTAATAGGGCTTGTTTTTTTTTTCTTTTTCTTTTCATGTACGCGCGTTGCGCGAAATTCCATCCCTTTGGTTAGAACGAATCGTCAATGCATGTGGTTGGTTGGTGTTGACATGCATCAGAGACGGAGACGTTGTCAGACCTTCGTGTGCTCGGCGCCAGCGCGCATGCGTGATGGCGCGCTGCTGCTTCATGGAGGTGGAACTCATGCATGGTGGCATGCACCATGGCGGCCAGATGATTATCCGCGGTGGCGAGGTTCACTTGTCGTGGCGCGTATGAATGTTGACCGAAAGTTAATCCGCGACTGTGCGCATGTATGGTGGAAAAGTATTGAACCACGGTGGCGCATGCGTGGTGGCGATGTACTGAACCGTGGTGGCGCATGCGTGATGGCGATGCATTGAATCGCTGTGGCGCATGCGTGATGGCGGTGTATCGAACCGCGGTGGCGCATGCGTGATGGCGGTGTATCGAACCGCGGTGGCGCATGCGTGATGGCGGTGTATCGAACCGCGGTGGCGCATGCGTGATGGCGGTGTATCGAACCGCGGTGACGCGTGCGTGATGGCGGTGTATCGAACCGCGGTGACGCGTGCGTGATGGCGGTGTATCGAACCGCGATGGCGCATGCGTGATGGCGGTGTATCGAACCGCGGTGGCGCATGGATGATGGCGGTGTATCGAACCGCGGTGGCGCATGCGTGTGCTTGTTGAATATAAGGTATGCTTACACATTGAAACTTGAACAAGGTTGTAAGGAAATTATTTTTACTTAATCCTTAACAGTTGTCATATTTCAAGTTATTTTGCGATATTCTGAATGTGCTGACACGTGCCTTGGCATTTCATTATTCCTCTTTTGCGCGACGTTATCGTGCATTTATTATAGGGAATTATGAATGAGTTTTTTAGCCTTTACGTGTCAGTATGTGTTACTCTGCCTATACCCATTATAATCCCATGCGCGGCCCCGACCTGAGACCTTAACAACTATGCTTTGGCATGTGTTTTGCCTTAGTTGTGCTTAGGTATTTTTATGGTCCAGCTGCGCAATACGTAGGATGGATGCTATGAGTAATTTGAGCTAAGGCTCATATTATTGGGCTAAGGCCCTGACGTTTTAGAGTTAAAACTCGTCAACGCGTCTGAGCTTGGAGCTCGCGCATGTATGTTTTACTTCGTTTTATTTTTAGTTTGATGTCAATACAATGTTGTTGTATTGCTCAAAATTAATAAAGGGAAGTGTGAAACATGTATGTAAAAGGTAATAGAACGCATATTAGTTTGGTGAGGGGAGTCCATATTCTTGGTAAAGGTCTGTTAGGCTCTCCGCCGCCTTCCTTCTTGTCACCTTCGCGATTAAGAATGTCTTTTTGGGGTTGGGCGCGCATGCATGGCGGGAGTTGAGCGCGCATGCATGACGGAGAGTTGAGTGCGCATGCATGGCGAAGAGTTGAATGCACATGCATGGCGTTGGAATCTTTTATAGGTGGTGGAGTGTTGATCCGCGGCTGCACGCATGCATGGTGGTGCATCAGCCGCGACGCGCGGATGCATGGTGACAAAACCTTCCACGAGCGGTGGAGTGTTGATCCGCGGCTGCACGCATGCATGGCTGCGGAATCTTGATCCTCGGCAGTGCGCATGCATGGCGGCGGAGTGGTGACTCATGGGCGCACATGCATGGTGGCGAAGTCTTGATCTTCGGTACTGCGCATGCATGGAAGCGGAGACTTGATCTCCGGTGGCGCGTATGCATGGTAGCAGAATCTTGATCCTCCGCAGTGCCCTTGCATGGCGGCGGAGTGGTGACTCGTCGGCGCGCATGCATGGCGGTGAAGTCTTCTCCGCAAAACCAAAGGCATGGAGTTGTCTTCCGACCCGCATGGTGGGTTTTTGCGGACGCGCATGCATGGCGGTGGAGTGATGACTCGCGGGCGCGCATGCACGGCGTCGGGAGTCTTGTTCGCTAGATCTATAACCTAGATCTAGATCTGTAAACCAGATCTAGATAGATCTGAAGCTCGGAGTGGAGAGAATTTAAAACCATCACAGATCCGGAGGCTTGACCGTCCGAATCAGGTAGTTTCTTTTTTGGATCTACAAATCTTTTTCAGCTTCATTTTTGCACAGATCTAGAAGCATCTTTTAGATCTATGGATCTTTTTGAGCTTTAATAGAACAAATCTTGAAGCATTTTTCTGTAAACTTCCAGATCTGGATTTTCTTGGATGAACATGTCTGAGAACCGAGACGAAAATCGAAGGGTAGCTCGTTGCCGTCCCACGGATGGCGCCAATGTAGAAACATGAAATGAATCTGACCTGATCCATGACGATGTTCCCCGGTCTTCGAGATGAACGAACCACGACTCGATCTTCTTCTCCGGTAGCTTGAGATCTGCAATGGCTTTTTGGGGGTGTGGAGGTGACTGCTAAGAAATCTCGAGGATCTCTTGTTTACAGACACAAAAATGGTTATGGTGGTGGCTCTTATTGAGAGCAACAACAACCCTTAATAAGGAGGTGGAGACCTCCTTATATAGGGAGCCTCATGGCCACCATCATGGTACCCTAATGGGCCTAGCCCAGTTAGGGTTACCTCCACAAAACCCCTTCAGCCCAATAATATTGTATTAGTCCATATAATAAAATAAGCCAAACATAATAAATTAAGGTCGTAAGCCGGGTTTAGTACCATACCCCTACACGGGTCAATGCTGGCTTTCAGAGTTTGAATTGAGCGTTCCCCTGGGAAACCATACCGTCGGTTGCCACTTGACAGTTGTTGTGGCACCACAAGAGTATAACTCTCTGGCTTAACACACGGTGAGACAAAACCCAGGTAGAGTTGAATCTTACAAATTTACAAAAGGCTTAGCACAAATATTTTATTGTCAATATCCAATTAGAATAATAACACTACAAAAAATGAAGTAACGTAATAACAACTATAGTTAAGAAAGACTATAGAGTTATTATAATTACTCTAATTATACATACGCTTATTACAAAGGGCTTGTTTTTTATTCTAAAACTATGACATGCAATATCGAGTTTGGTCTACATCTCGTTAGTTTTATTTTTGTTAATTGTGATAAAGGAAGATGGTAGCCAAATATATCAATTCTCATTCTTGTTCATTTTATTTTTTTGTAAGAATGTGAAAATAACTTGTGATGTAAAATCAAAATCTTACACATTGTGCTTATAGGTAAAGAAATAAATTTATATAAATATATGCCAATATGTTAATTAGTTTGTTATGTAAATTTGTAGGCTTGTATCTCTTTGAGGTGATGATTAATGACAAGTTTTTATGAAGGTGTAGGATTAAAATTAAAAACTTTTAGGGGCTCGTATCATTTTTCACAACGTTGTCTTAGACTCTTGAGACTGATGGCTTTTGCATGATACATTCCTGTCTTCACTTTCCTTTGATTTTATTTGTTACTATGTATACTTTTCTACCCTACCATATACCTCTTGTTTGTAGGGATGACAACGTTTCGAGTCTTAGACGAGTTTAAGTAATCCCAGACCCATACCCAATTAGAAAAGTTTTTCCTAAACCCGACTTAAATCCATCGGATATCTGTTACGTAACTACACATTAAGTATCGGGTATACTCACGTGTTTCGGGTATACTTAAAATATTCATATATAATCAAGTACTTAAAAGTTAAAACATGAAACTCTAAGAATAATGTTTTATGTATATTTATCACGGTTGACTTTTATTTTTGTTTCCTACTTGAAATCTTAGTAAATGGAATGGTTTTAATAACATAATATTTGTAAAAGATAGTAATTACGTCATTAAATCATTTAGTTATTACATTTGTGTTTTAGTTGTATTTTTTTATAAATCAAATAAACGAGTGTATCTAAATGTCATTACATACATATTTAAAATAAATAAATAAAATTATGTCAGGTTACATATGTATAAAATCGGGTAAACGAGGCTATATTATCGGGTAATCGGGCATATTCGTCTCATACTCTTAATGGGGCGGGTATTACCCATCTCAAATGTTTCGGATATTCCCATCATTTTCAGGTTTGATTGTCAGTTGTTTGTCGCTTACTAATGCTATTTCGATGCTTATTTTTATAGAAAACTGGTAATAAACAATCTAAACTATGTCATATTGGTAAATAACAATCTCAACTTATCACTTGGCTGGTGGTGGTCCCAACTAAAGAAGTATTTGTTTCTAACAGTCCATGACTAATAGAATGTTAACTGCGTTAGCTTGATGCCTACGTGGCATGCCTAGTTGACAAAATTAGTGGTCCACCTCTTTTTTAATTTTTATAAAACAATGACTTTCTTGTATTTAATCTACCGCACTCTCTAAATTTAGAGAGTCTCGTTGCTCCACTATAGCCAGACTATGTCTTAACCGGGTCCGTGCCGGCTTCAAGGTTTGGCTTGGCGTTCCCCCGAAAAATCATACCGCCGACTGCAACAAAGTCATGTGCCAACACAAGAGCATAACTCTCTGACTTAATACATGGTGGGACGAAAACCTGACTAGGTCGGGGTTCAAACTAACAACCTTTACACAAGACCTAGCTCAAATCCTTCAATACCCAAAGTGACACAAGTAGAAATTGAACTTGAGTCTCCATTAGATAACCCAAGCCTTCTACACTACTAAAAATTGAACAAGATGATCCCTTTTTAATTAATTTGTACATAATTACTATTTTAAAACATGTTATGGCCATAAATTAAATATTAGACTATTGATAAATTAGATGGGATCATCTTTTTCAAGATCAAACAACCATGGCCTCATGTTCTTCGATGTAGCACTTCTGCGACGGTATTACTGTAACACCTCGGCTTTAAGCGGAATACGCTCGGGTGTAACGTACAGATCACTCATAGCTCGTAACACTATTTAAATCGGCAATAATTATATCATTTCATTTCGTAACGTAACAAGTACACAATTATAAAAAAAGAAACACTTCATCAAAACAATAAATAAGTTCTTTATTCAAATATCTTAAGGTATACTAATGATCTTCATCCTTAGCATGCCATCGATTCAACCTGTAGCACGTTGAAAATAATATATTTGTCAACAATTAAGTTGGTGAGTTTTCATAAGTTTTTGAGTATACATATATATATATATATATATATATATAAACCATGATTCAACATTCGTAATGCAATAAATATCCAAGCGTAAAGTAAATGAAATCAATTAATGTGGTCCTCACGTTCTTTTAGCCGAGGCCGTAGTAATAGGGGAAATGAGAACCACCTTACGAACAACCGAAGTCAAAACGTTAGACGGCGCGGGTACGTCCCGTCGGACCCTCCCACTATGTGTATGTGTATGCGTTTGCGTAACTTCCACCATTAGGATAGTAAACACGTTGCAAGCAAGTCACGTATAATCATAAACAATATGCAATAATAATATTAACATGTACGCTAATTGTGAATCGGTTTATAAATAAACACATAACTAACGAGATAAAACTTGTGACATGCTATACCCCAAAAATATTAAAAGCGTTAAAACGGGGTTATGAATAACTCACGTGGAATGAGAAATACGGTAACGAGTAGATTGTAACGATTAAAGCAACTAGATGGTTCCGCGAGAAGTCCCGACAATTTGTCCTAGATATTAAAGTATATCAAAAATAAATATCTAAACCAATGTAAACGAACTAACATGAGAGCAAACATGGGTTTAATATATTTGGGATCGTTAAAGGATTCTCATAAAATTTGCGTATAATAAATTTTAAATATCTCAAAGTCGATATGATTATTATTATTATTATTATTGTTATAGAAAATAAAAAAAAAAAGAAATGTATATATATTTAATTGATTATGTATATATGTATACATACATATATACTCGAAAAACGTTTAACGAGAATTTATTATTGAAAGTTTAATAGTGTTTGGTTCGTTAAACAAGTGTACATATTATTAGGTGTTAATATAATTAAAGTTTTAAGTAAAAAGAATACATTTGATTATAATAATAATAAAAATGAAAGAAATAAAAGGAATAACAAAAATACCTAAACCAGACCAGGGGAATTCGAACCTGCGCCCCTGGCCAGGTCTTGATTATATACACCAAGCATACTGGCCAACTGGGCTAGTGGGTAATACGTGAATGCTTTGAAAAGGAAAATATAAAACCATGTCATCAGATTAATCCCTAAACAATAAGAACCCTAATTTGATTAAATCGTTTAATTCGTTACAGTTGATAAAAATTTGATTTAGGGCTTTTGATAAGCACGCAAATCCGACCCAAAAGCATGTAACAATTACCTTAATTGATTACGGATTGTACGAGGATGGCGAGTTAGGGTTGCGACCAGAAAACGAACTCAAACGAGATTAATAACTTTAATTGGCTGCAATTATCTTAGGGGTTTGCTTCGCGTTAGTAAGATGATGGTGTGGGGCATTTTAATTGAGTTTTGGACTCGTATTTATTGGCTAACGAGGTCGATATCAGCCCGTGTTCATAGTTAACGAAAACGATCCGTAATGATTCATTCTAGCTGTTAATTACGCGTTTAACTATAATAGGAAGGAGCGTATATGATAATAATAATCCTAATTAATCCAAAACCCGTGATTTATGGGTTAACACAATCAAAAACTGGAAGGGGGGGGGGGGCTGTTGGCGACGGGAAGAAGAGAAAGAAGAGGGAAAAATATATTTTTTAGGTTATTTGCAACATGGTCCCTCGAAATTAGTTTGGTGATCAATTGTGGTGAGTAGTATATTGTAAGGGTTATAAGCGCATATAATGGATACTTTAAACGATTAAGAAAATATATATTTTAATACGAGTCAAGCGTAAATGAAGATAAAACCGAATAACATAATTAATAACTCAACATTTCATTAAATGCGACGATCCGATTACAAACGGGTAAATAAACGAGTACAAAGACTAAACCGAATTTGACGAATGTCACAGCATTCCCAACTTTTAGGAAATTTCGTCCCGAAATTAGGATTTAACATCCGTAGCACAAAGATGCGGATACTTAGACTTCATTTGGTCTTCACGTTCCCAAGTGACTTCCGCACTGCGCTTAGATTCCCAACGAACCTTGACCAAATGGATTCGGCTACGCTTGGTTTCCTTATCCATTCGATCCACTATTTCCACCGGTCTTTCAACAGAGTGCATTGTCTTATCGATACGTACCTCGTTGAGAGGGACATGAAGGTTCTCGTCAGCTAAAACCTTTCGAAGGTTTTGAAACATGAAACACAGGATGGATGCCTTGGAAGCTCTTGAGGGAGCTCGAGGCGATAAGCAACATCTCCGATTCGTTCAAGGATTTTGAACGGACCAACAAAACGGGGGGCTAGTTTACCCTTCATACCGAAACGGACTACTCCTTTCCAAGGTGAAACCTTGAGGAGGACAAGGTTGCCGACTTCGAATTCCAAGGGTCGTCGTCGCTTATCAGTGTAAGAATTTTGGCGACTTCTAGCAGTAAGTAGATTATTACGAATTTGAGCAATTTTGTCGGTGGTATCTTGTACCATTTAGGGTCCAGTGAGCTGAGTCTCACCGATCTCATTCCAACAAATAGGAGAACGACATTTACGGCCGTAGAGCGCTTCGAATGGAGCCATTTTGATGCTCGAATGATAACTATTATTGTATGAAAACTCAACCAATGGAAGATGAGTATCTCAATTACCACCAAAATCAAGCACACAAGTTCTTAGCATGTCCTCAAGGGTTTGAATGGTTCTCTCAGACTAGCCATCTGTTTGAGGATGACAAGAGGTGCTAAGATCTTGACGGGTTCCCAAAGCGGTTTGAAGCGAATTCCAAAAATGAGACACGAAACGACCATCACGGTCAGATATAATACTCAAGGGTATACCATGGCGACAAACAATCTCGTTGACATAGATTTGAGCGAGCTGCTCGATCGAATGCTTTTCCCGAATGGGAATGAAATGAGCTGATTTGGTTAATCGGTCGACGATTACCCAAATGCTATCATGTTGCCTCTTGGTGGTTGGAAGTTTTGTGACGAAGTCCATCATAATGTTCTCCCACTTCCAGACTAGAATAAAAGGTTGCACGAGCAAACCAGCAGGTTTTTGATGCTTAGCTTTTACCTTAGCACATGTTAAACATTTTCCGACATAGATAGCGATATCTTTCTTCATGTCGGGCCACCAGAAAGTAGTTCGAAGGTCGAAATACATTTTATCCGCACCGGGGTGGATAGAATATCGTGACTTGTGAGCTTCGTTGATTATAAACGTGCGAAGATTGTCACGATCTGGGACCCAAAGGCGGTTAAGAAAATAGAGCAAACCATCACGCTTGGTTTCGAGTTGGAGTTCAGCACCGCACGACATCTCTTTGTACAAATTACCTTCAGTGATGGAGATGTGTTGGGCCTCAAAGATACGTAGTTGAAGATCAGTTTGGATAACAACGCATAGAAGAAGAATGCTTTTGACATGGGTTTTGAGACTAAGGGCATCAGTTACTACATTTGCTTTACCGAGATGGTAATGTATTTCGCAATCGTAGTCACTAAGAAGTTCAGCCCATCGTCGTTGCCTGATGTTCAAATCTTTTTGGTCAAAAATATGTTGGAGACTCTTGTGGTTGGTGAATACCACACATTTCATCCCATACAAACAGTGTCTCCAAATTTTCAACGCGAATACAACAGCACCGAGCTCAAGGTCATGTGTCGTATAATTCTTTTCATGAACCTTAAGTTGTCGTGACGCATAGGCGATGAACTTGCCTCGTTGCATGAGAATGCACCCGAGACCTTGATTCGAGGCATCACAATAGATAAAAAAATCCCCGTTTCCTTCGGGAAGGGCTAGGATAGAAGCGTCGCAAAGCATACGCTTCAAGGTTTGAAAAGCTTCGTCTTGCTTAGCCCCCCACTCATAAGGTTTACCCTTATGTGTTAAGGCGGCAGTGAGGGGTAAAGCGATCTTGGAAAAGTTCAAAATGTAACGACGGTAATAACCAGCGAGACCAAGAAAGGATCGAACTTCCGTGGGTGAAGTCGGGGTCTTCCAATTTTTAACGGCTTCGATTTTAACGGGATCAACATGAATGCCTTTTTCGTTAACGAAATGGCCAAGGAATTGAACTTCGTTTAACCAAAACTCGCATTGGAAAACTTGGCAAAAAGTTGTTCTTTCTTCAACAACAAGAGGATATCATGCACATGTTTTTCATGCTCAACTTTAGATTTCGAGTAAATGAGAATGTTTTCGATGAACACGATCACGAATTTATCAAGATAACGCTTGCATACACGGTTCATGAGGTCCATAAACACCGCAGGTGCATTAGTCAAGCCGAAAGGCATAACCATAAATTCGTAATGACCGTAACGAGTTCGAAAAGCGGTTTTGGGTATATCATCCTCATGAACGCGCAATTGGTGATAACCCAAACGAAGATCAATCTTTGAAAAGCAAGATGCGCCTTGTAGTTGATCGAAAAGGTCGTCAATACTAGGCAAAGGGTATCGGTTTTTAATCGTGAGTTTATTGAGTTCACGATAATTGATACACATTCGAAAGGAACCATCCTTTTTTTTAACGAAAAGAACATGTGCGCCCCAAGGTGATGAACTTGGGCGGATGAAACCTTTGCTAGAGAGTTCTTGGAGTTGACTCACTAGCTCTTGCATTTCCGAAGATGCGAGACGATAAGGAGCTTTGGCGACAGGATTCGCACCAGGCACAAGGTCAATACGAAACTCCACTTCGCGAGTAGGAGGTAAACCAGAAACGTCGTCGGGGAAAACTTCGGGAAAATCACGAACCACCGGAATGTTCTTTATTGTCTTCTTTTCTTGTTTCTTTTCCACAACGTTGGCAAGGAAAGCCACATACTTTTTACGTAAGTATTTTTGGTCTTGAGTACACGACATAAGCTTGAGCCCCTTGGAAGGCTTTTCGCTGAAAATACGCAAAATCCGATCGTCGTCTAGTGGAATTCGAATATACTTCTCAAAGCACACAACTTCGGCACGATGTTGAGCTAACCAATCCATGCCTATTATGATATCAAAACTTCCGAGTTGCATAGGAATGAGGTCGATAGAAAAATCATAGTCGTTGAGATTTAGAGTACAACCACGAATAACCGAGTCAATAAAGATAGTTTTACCATTTGCGACTTCAACCGTAAAGGACCTTTCGAGTTTAGAACGAGACGACGAAAGCATAGGATCAAAATCAAAAGACACAAAACTCATATCGGCACCGGTATCGAATAAAATGGATGCATAAACGTTATTAACCAAGAACGTACCATTCACCACATCATTGTTATGCTGAGCTTGATTTACATTGACCACGAATGCCCTCCCGCGAGCATTGGGGACGACGGGTGTAGCTTTAGAAGTCGAGGCTTGATTGGCTTGAACCGGTTGAACAGCTTGGTTGGCCATAAGTTGTGGAATTGGTTGAAAGGCCTGAACTTGATAGCTTGAGCAGGGTACAAAGGCGGAGCGGCCATTTGGACTTGACATGCGAGTCGGGGACACGCGTTGCGGAAATGACTAGGATCTCCACAATTGAAACACGCTCGAGGGGTGAGGTAAGCTTGAGAAATGGGTTGAGCTTGAGTTAAAACACGGTTTTGGTTGAAAGTGTGGGGTGTACGGGGTGGTTTGGTGAGAGTTGGATGGGTACGCATGAATTCAAAACATGCGCCTAGCAGGTGTCCGTAACGGCCATAATGGGTGCATTGTTAGCAAGGGATGTCGAGTTGGTGGTGTCGTTGGCAAATTTGGCAAAACGGGTGTGGTCCGTTGTAAGGTTTCTTTGGAGGTGGAGCTTGAAGGTTTTGGGCTTGGGTTTGGGTTGGTTGGTATTGAGGTTGAGGTGGGTTTTGTTGGGTTAAGGCTTAGTTTTTCTTTCGTTTCTTGCAGTGGTTGTTGTTATTGCGGTTTGGTTTGGGTGTGGCTTCGGCCTTGACTTCTTTGGAAGGTTCGGCCTCGGTTTTCTCAACAGTCTTCTTGCTGCCTTTGAGGGTTCCCGCCTTAACGTGGTTGTTAAGCAATGATGCAGCAAGGACAACAGCATTGCGAAGAGTTTTGGGGGCACTACTTTGGACCGAGTCTTGGATTTGCCTTGGCAAACCCCGAACATACTTGATAATCCCACGAGAAAGAGGGGTGACAAGATGTGGCACCAAGCCGCTAAGCTCGTTGAAGCGAGCGGTGTAGGTAGCGTTATCACCACCCTCTTGCTTAAGATTCCAAAATTCCACCTCAAGGTTCATGAGTTCGTTGGGTGGACAGAACTATTCGGTCATGATTTCCTTAAGTTCCTCCCATGGCAAGGCCATGGCTACATCAGCACCACGAGTGGATTTTTCTTGCACCCACCAAGTTAAGGCTCTTTTCTTGAAGACACTTGAAGCAAAGCGTGTCTTCTTGTCCTCGGGACATTCGATGTGGAGGAAAGTACTCTCCATACTTTGGTACCATTCCAATAGGGCAGTGGCACCTTCAGAGCCATCAAACTTAAGAGGATTCGTATCGGTGAAGGTCTTGTAACAACAAGAGTTGGAGTTCGAACCTGAAGTGGCTGAGTTCGAATTGGAAGCAATGGTTTGGTGCAGTTGAGCCACCATATTCGTGAGCACAATAGTCAGTTGCTTAGTGATCTGTGCTGTCATCTTGCGGCTGGAGTTTCTTGCAGGACGACGAGGGAAACGAGCAGACATGCTGAAAAGAGAGAGTACCACGCACATGAGTTATCGAGTGAAGATTTCGAGAAGTGGAATACTTAAACCCTTTAGAATAAAAAAAATATTGATAATATTAAAATCACATGAAAATTGTATTGAAATTAGGATATTTATTTACCACCATGACTTGTATGGGATTTAGTAGCAGGAGTGCAACCATTCTCTATTCACAAAGGAAAATAGCCACGTTCGACAACTTAAAGTAATGGTTCGTATGACGTTTGCATGGTATGATTTGGCCTAATAAGGTTCAGCACCCTTTTCGAACCCTCCAGGTAAGCAACCGGGTCCCGCGTCTGATTGGGATTTATACGTATTGCTTATCCTTAGGTTTAAAAACCTTGGTGTCAAGGGTTCGAAAAACAAGTGTGTCACCCTTCCAGTTACTACATACCCGTCACGTAGAACCAACTTTAAGAGGATTGAAATTCGTTTTTTAATAAATAAATAGATAAAAAAATAAAATAAATTGTTTAGGCATAAACCTTGGAGTTTGTATGTGAATAGGTGTACATGTGACGCTATAAAACGTAATAAATTCGAGCGTATGAATGAACTTTTAATAAAAGTGCGGGCACATAGCACATAGGGTATACCTGCAATTTGGGGCCCTAAAACAAACTATAACTATACTAGGCCGATACGTCTAACAACCTATCTTATAGTTACGGCTCTGATACCAATCTGTAACACCCCGGCTTTAAGCGGAATACGCCCGGGTGTAACATACAGATCACTCATAGCTCGTAACACTATTTAAAGTGGCAATAATTATATCATTTCATTTCGTAATGTAACAAGTACACAATTATAAAAAAGAAACACTTCATCAAAATAATAAATAAGTTCTATATTCAAATATCCTAAGGTATACTGATGATCTTCATCCTTAGCATGCCATCGATTCAACCTGTAGCACGTTGAAAATAATATATTTGTCAACAATTAAGTTGGTGAGTTTTCATAAGTTTTTGAGTATACATATATATAAAAACCACGATTCAACATTCGTAATGCAATAAATATCCAAGCGTAAAGTAAATGAAATCAATTAATGTCATCCTCCCATTCCTTTAGCCGAGGCCGTAGTAATAGGGGAAATGAGAACCACGTTACGAACAACCAAAGTCATAACGTTAGACGGCGGGGGTACGTCCCGTCGGACCCTCTCACTATGTGTATGTGTATGCGTTTGCGTAACTTCCACCATAAGAATAGTAAACACGTTGCAAGCAAGTTCACGTATAATCATAAACAATATGCAAGAATAATATTAACATGTACGCTAATTGTGAATCGGTTTATAAATAAGCACATAACTAACGAGATAAAACTTGTGACATGCTACACTCCAAAAATATTAAAAGCGTTAAAACGGGGTTATGAAGAACTCACTTGGAATGTGAAATACGGTAACGAGGAGATTGTAACGATTAAAGCAACTAGATGGTTCTGCGAGAAGTCCCGACAATTTGTCCTAGATATTAAAGTATATACAAAAATAAATATCTAAACTAATGTAAACGAACTAACACGGGAGCAAACATGGGTTAAATATATTTGGAATCGTTAAAGGATTCTCATAAAATTTGCGTATAATAAAATTTAAATATCTCAAAAGTCGATATTATTATTAATATTATTATTATTATTATTATTATTATTGTTATAGAAAAATAAAAAAAGAAATGTATATATTTTTAATTGATTATGTATATATGTATACATACATATATACTCGAAAAACGTTTAACGAGAATTTATTATTGAAAGTTTAATAGCGTTTGGTTCGTTAAACAAGTGTACATATTATTAGGTGTTTTTATAATTAAAGTTTTAAGTAAAAAGAATACATTTGATTAAATAAATAATAATAAAAATGAAAGAAATAAAAGGAATAACAAAAATACCTAAACCGGACCAGGGGGGATTCGAACCTGCGCCCCTGTCCAGGTCTTGATTGTATACACCAAGCATACTGGCCAACTGGGCCAGTAGGTAATACGTGAATGCTTTGAAAAGGAAAATATAAAACCATGTCATCAAATTAATCCCTAAACCATAAGAACCCTAATTTGATTAAATCGTTTAATTCGTTACAGTTGATAAAAATTTGATTTAGAGCTTTTGATAAGCACGCAAATCCTATCCAAAGCATGTAACAATTACCTTAATTGATTACGGATTGTACGAGGACGACGAGTTAGGGTTACGACCAGAAAACGAACTCAAACGAGATTAATAACTGTTAATTGGCTGCAATTATCTTACAGGTTTGTTGCGCGTTAGTAAGATGATGGGTGTGGGGCATTTTAATTGAGATTTGGACTCGTATTTATAGGCTAACAAGGTCGATATCAGCCCGTGTTCATAGTTAACGAAAACGATCCGTAATTGATTCATTCTAGCTGTTAATTACGCGTTTAACTATAATAGGAAGGAGCGTGTATGATAATCATCATCCAAATTAATCCAAAACTCGTGATTGTTGGTGCATGATGTCAGTAGTTCAGTATTAAGTGTCTGTAATAGTGTTTGTTGGTTTGTATTGATGTTTAAGCGAACTTGTCTCACAAGTTCGCCTGTTATAAGCGAACTTGTGAACAAGCGAAGTTATCAACAACTTCGCCTAGCATGTTAGGCGAAGTTGTCGATAACCATATAAGCTTGGCTGCGGCTTGTTTTGTAGGTAACGAGGTAGTACGTGTAATTGGTGATTGAATATCACGTGTTATTAGTTGCAATACAACGTGTCTTTTGCGTATTGTAACGTGTGTTTGCTTGTGTTTAACGTATATCGCTTCTACGCTCGTATCGTCTTACGTAGGGATTCCGCACCTACGTAGAACGAGATATTTCCGTGTAGATCCGGCTGGGAACCTACAATTGGTATCAGAGCGTTTGCTCGTGATTGTGTGGTTCGGGATTATCACACGGGTGTAGAAATCGTTCCGTTCGACTATTCGCGGGACGCGTTTACGTTGAAATACCGAGTTTTTGTGTCCTACTCACCTCCTACCATTAAACACAACCCATTACACCTTCGAATACCTCGCAATACGTCAAAATCAAACCTGCAAAAACGTTGTGTTCATCAGGCGAAGTTGCCGCCACTGTATGTAGGGTTTAGGCGAAGATATAAGATTAAGCGAAGTTATCAATAACTTCGCCTACCTTACAAGTTTGCTTACCTTAAGCGAAGTTATCATCAAGCGAAGTTAATATCAGGCAAAGTTGGGAAGACAGCGAAGTTGTGTATTCAAGCGAAGTTACTCTTAAGCGAAGTTAAGAATAACTTCGCCTACAGTACTGTTCAGAATAATAAATTATTTTTGGTTTCTTTGAGTGTTCGTCTGTATTTGTTCCAAAGATGACTTCTATAAATATTACGGCACTGGTGAAAATGGAGGTGGAGGCAGGTTCAGCTACGAAGGCTCCGAAAATGCTTAAGGGTACCGATTTCGTTGCTTGGAAAGATCGGTTTGAACAATATGTTAAATATCAAGATGCTAAGATGTGGGTGTGCATTCAAGATGGATACATTCCACCAACGGCTTTGTTTGAGGGTCGTGAACAAATTAAGAAATACAATAAGATGGAAGAGGAAGAAAAGAAGATGTATGAAGCAGAAAGCAAAGCTCATGCTGCGATAACAATGGCTCTTCCGTAAGAGATTCTTCACACCTTCAGGAAATACAAAACCGCCAGAGAGCTATGGGAAGCGCTTGAAAACCGATATGAAGGTAACGTGGGGATACGTGCATCCAAGATTAAGCTTCTCAAAACCCAATTCTCGGTGTTCAAGTATCTGAAGAATGAGTCACTTGATGATATCATTACAAGGTATTACCACTTGATGACCGAACTCAGAAACTATTCAATTGACTATAAAGAAGAAGAGATCGTAGAAAAACTTCTTGATGCTCTCCCACCGAAATGGGAAATGTACACTGTCTTGATGAGAGAAGATAAAGAGTTTGCAAACATCGACTTGGAAACAGCAGTCAATAAACTACGAACTTTTGAACTTAACATGGTTTGAAAAGAGACACCAACTGATCAGGTTCAGGATCCGGGAATGTATGGTGCGAAAGTTACTTCGAGTTCAAGTTCAAAGTCAGAATCATCTGCTTACTACTCAAAGGGAGACTCAAGCTCTAACTCAACTCATGATGGTCATGTAACTCTAGACATGGATGGTGATGTGTGTTTCGTGGCTGGTGGAACAAATACTTCTAAACCTCAAGCAACATCTGGTAGTTTTTCCTCAAATGTTCCGAACAACAACTACT